>NC_143105.1:5618221-6242190 GCF_061535455.1 Colias philodice | reverse complement strand
AGCAATCATACTCTCAAAATAAATCTGGGATTCGTCTACTGAAACCTAATTATGGGCTTAGTATTCCTGCAAATAGAGAAAGTATACATTCGTTGTTAATGGAAACTCGACGGGCTGAGTAAAATAGAAACGAGCTTTTTTCTGGAGTATTGGACGTAAAAATGTTGTGGTTCAGCAGTTTTTAATATACGTGCTTTATTTTGATTTTTAACTAACTTGTAAATACTGAATAATGCAAAAAATTTAACGTCTTCATAATTGATATAAAGATATTAAATTTTTTGAGTTTAATAAATAAAAATATAAAAAAATGCGTGAAGTACTGAATATTGAAAATTTAAACCTAAAAAAAGGATAAGTCATTCATGTAATCCAGCATGGATAGGTGTAAATACAAACAAATAGGTCAACACCATTCATTCACAGATCTTAACAACTTCATCATATTAATTTATATTAAACCTTTGAAAAGTGTAAATAAGTCTCATTTAAGCTTCTCATTTCTCGGTGAAAATCCCTCATAATGAAACGTTATGTAGAGTGGCTGTTACATTTTAAATGTTGTGAAATTTTTGCTTCGTCGCATATAATTGTGAGCACGATTTTATGCCTGTTAACCTTCATAGATATATCATAAATTATAACTACAGAAATGATAGAACGGCTTCATAAACAGGGTATTTCCTTCAGTGCCAAAAGACGATCATTAAGGGGGCTTAAGAAATGTACAATTTTCATTTGTAATGGGACTGTGTAAACACGGCTTAAGAGCTTGTGACCTTGACAAAGTCTTCACACGACACGGCTCGTGTATGATGAGAATAAAGACTTATTGAAATGTGCCATAATCATATTTTAACATTTTTTATATTTGAGAGGAAATCAATGCCTTTAATAATGCATATGAAGCTTGTTGTATGAACATATAACGTATCACGAACGTTATATTGTTCAATCATCGCGCGTAGACTTGTAAAATAAGTCTCAGTCTTTCAATGTTTTCGTTAATGAAAAAGTTTTGAATTTGGATTTAACTTTGGAAAGATTGCTCGAAGGTGGCTCGAAGAGAAAAAGCGAAAACATTACGTTTTATGTTATTCAATTCAATAAGCTTTTCAGTGGTGGTAACAAATAAGGCAGCAATATTACAGACATATGTACACATGCAGACACTAAACTATTAATTTCACATCTATTTTATTTAAACAATAATATATGTATGTACACCACATTCTATTATACACCGGCTATTAAAGTACCAAAGTTCATGAAATTTTAATATAACGTACCAATGGACGTCTATCTGAAATACTTATTGAGGTAATCACTTTTCTCATTAATTTTTCAGAATAGTAAGGGTCGGTACTTTTTATGAAAGTAAAGAATCTTGTAAATGTTGGTACAAAATCGATAACAATACAAACATATTATGTTATGAGAATAAAACACTTTATGTCGTATGGCTTCGGAAACAAGCGTTAGAATAAATTTACAACGACGCAAAACAATAGCGTAAATCGTTTACGCAATATTTCTTGTAGTGGATTTGATAATATGTCCGATCTTTTTCATTTTTATATGTATGAGTAATTACTAAAATAGTGGATGATAGTGAAGTAAATGTAACGTCATTAAATGGGTTTTATTACGACCTATACACCGCATCAGATTTTTCTCAGTAAGTATGTTTATGTTAATCCTTATTAATATTATAAATGCGAAAGTAACTCTGTCTGTCTGTCTGTTACTTAATCACGCCTAAACTACTGAACTAATTTGCATGAAATTTGGTATGGAGATATTTTGATACCCGAGAAAGGACATAGGCTACCTTTTATTGCGAAATATGTACCACGGGCGAAGCCGGGGCGGACACTAGTTCAAAATATGTAAAATTTGAACAATAGAATCATATGATTGATAAACACACTATAAATAATATATTGTTTGAAAAGTTAAAACCATAATTATATTTATTTCCTATATTTTTTCATAACCAATTAATATTATTGCAGTATCTCTCCTTATTCCATACCCCACTAAACAACACTTTATTTGGGTAAGTTCATATTATTATCTTATATATAAAAATGAATCGCAAAATGTGTTGGTAAGCGCATAACTCGAGAACGGGTGGACCGATTTCGATAATTCTTTTTTTATTATATTCCTTGAAGTACCAGGATGGTTCTTATGTAGAGAAAACATAAATATGTACCACGGGTGAAGCCGGGGCGGACCGCTAGTCTATAATATAAAAACGAATCGCAAAATGTGTTGGTAAGCGCATAACTCGAGAACGGCTGAACCGATTTCGATAATTCTTTTTTTATTATATTCCTTAAAGTACGAGGATGGTTTTTATGTAGAGAAAACGTAAATATGTACCACGGGCGAAGCCGGGGCGGACCGCTAGTCTATATATATTTTTTAAATCGATTGTGTAAGATATTTTATCATCATCATATAATGATAATTAATATCAGATTTCCGTCTGCTCTTTACTATCTCCATTATTTTTACTCTTTCCCATAAAACATATTTTTCAAAATGTTACAAATTGTAGCACATTGAAATGATGTATTTTACTCTTTCTACATATGAAAGTTTTCGTAGTAAAATTGTGAGTATAAATGTATCTGCAATATGCAAGTGCAGGTGGAAGTAAAGAGAGAAAAATTGCTTCACATTTCTAACTCTGAAAAATATCAGCAATTTTTATTTCATACTTCACTTGATAAAGTTTTATATGTATTATAATATATACATAAATTATTGAAGAACGTTGAACGAAGGCTTTATTCGATTTTCATTATGTCAAAATGCAAATCCTGTTGAATGTTCACAGTTGCAACGCTTTTATAAAGTGAATTTCAAGTGAAGTGTTAACAAAATTGTGTCGCAACAAAAATAGAGTTGAAACATTTTAGTATTTGTATTTATTTAACACATCGCTGAAACGAGTGTTTGTTCAAATCGATCAGAACGTTTTGAAAGGATTTACTTTACACTCATTTTTTATCACAAAATACAGCTTAATAAACTGTTAATAGAGAGGCTTACTAATTGAAGAAAAATCCCTTACTTTTCCGGTCAAGGTCGCGTTTCTTATCGTCTTCTTTGTTCTTATAAAATAAGTCCCGCTCTGGCTTAGCTTAGGTAAGATGTTCTCGGAAATATGCTGTAGTTTTTTAAGAAGTTATTTTGCAATATAATATTAAACTTAAAAATTAGATCCTACATATTTATTTTCAAGACACCCTAATAAACATATCTTTTTATTTTATTACATGTATTATTACACTTTATAATCTAAAATGTCCTTCATTATAGTACTGAGGTGAACCAAGTTATTTATCACTTATTTATGTACCTACTCGTTAATTTAATAACTCTAGGGAGTTTTATTACTCTGTGGTAATTGAAAACAGAGCTGTCATATACAGGAGCATAAAAGTTCACCCGTTTTGAAAGCCAGAATGATGCTCTATTTTCACATAATAATAAACAATAATCACTATATAATTTAATGCGTTTCATAGCCTCTTCACTGGTGTTTATTGGCGGACATTTGCAATCACACGTGGATCCCCGAATGTGGAGCTGAAGATGAAGAGCCCACCAGACGGAGGTTATTCACTGACGAATGTGATATGTATGAGTATAACTGTGATTACGAAAGAGGTGAGCTTTATTAAATTATGATGTGTCTGTAAGAAAAATAATATTTAAAAGGGGACATTTATGTTGAGATTACCCTTCGATAGGTTATTACAGCTTTGCTCTATTTTGTTGGATCGTTTTAAAGGTATATTGAATTAATATAAGTATATGTACTCGTTATATTGATTATTCGAATGGATACTAATATAATTTGAAGTTTTTTCTAATTGCTGATATTCGCTAAATTCTTCATTAGAAATGTAATTTTATTCTGCAGATTTCGAACCCATAAACTATTCGGATTGCTTCAACATTCGGGTAACGTGCCCCATACCTGAACCTTGTCCATCGATACCACCGTGTCCCAATCATAGACTGCACAAAGTAGGAAACAAGTATAAATACATTAAAGCACCGTTCAGAAGAGCAGAACGTCGAATTCGAACAACTAATATGCCCTTACCAAGGCACATGCTTCATGGAAAAAGACGATACACACCAACAAGACACACACACACACCGACAAAACCAAAAACAGCGAAAAAGACAGTATCCAAAACCAAAGCCTCCTTCACAACGGTGATTTTGAAAAAGGAAGAGGTTATTAAAAATGGCCGACGTATGATGAAGATTGTGAAACAGGTCATAAAAAAGATGACACTTAAGAAAGTAACCAAGGAGTATACAAAGGACTCAGATTTTCTGGAGTAAAGTGATACTATATACAGGGTGTAATCGTTAAGTGTGCACAGGCGATTATTCCGTAACTATTACAGATATCAAAAAACTTTAAACTGATATCGAAAGTACTTAACCTAATGAGTAAAATGGCCATAATAAATTTTTAAAAATAATACGAGAAATATCTAAAAAATTAACTTTAAACCCTCCCATACATTTAGTATGAGATATGAATATCCCATGTACATGGGTTGATCCAAAAGTAATGATAATCAATTTTAAACAAGGTTAAAATAATTATGTATTTCTCTAGATAGTCTTCTAACTAGATAATATACTTCGATATTTTTTTTCCTTAACTTAGAAAAAAAAAAACTTTGACTTCATCTACAAAAACCCCTCAAAATCGGCCATCACTTCGCTGTCGTCTTAAAATTTCTTGTATCGACGGTGTTTCTTGTGCCGAGGTAAGAGATAGAATTAACTAGGAGCTAGATCTTACAAACAGGGTGGGTGTTCAAGCATTTTCAATGCCGATTTTTGATTGGCAGCCATCGCAACTGACGCTTTGTGATCTGGTGCGTTGTCTTGGTGAACCAACATTCAAGACCGAAGTTTGCCATGTCTCTTTTTCTTACTAACCTACCCGCAATCTTTTAATTTGGTCTGTGTAGTAAGAGCCCTGTGTAGTAGTGGCTACCTTCTTAAAATATTCCACATTTCTTCAGCGTCCCAAAAAACTACGGCTTTAATCTATCCCACTAATTTTCACTTTGAAAATCTTCACCGTCACTTTGGAAGCTCGCATCCAGGCCATTGATTGTTTCTTGGTTTCAGCATAAACATGGTGAACCCAGGTAACGCCCATGGTCACAAATCGTGACAAAAAATTATCCTGATCTCATTAAAAATTTAGAAATTCGCCCTCTAAATGTCGAATCGTTGTTTCTTCTTTTCGTCGGGAAACATTCTGGCTCGCACTGTTCACATTAAAATTAATGTTAATACTTGGAAACGTGGCCTGTAGATATAATTTTTTTGTGATAACTTAGTGATTACATGAGCAAGCATAAAACATTTATTTTATATTTTTATGTGCACAGAAAATACCCAATTATCATTACTTTTGGATCAACCTATACATTTAATATGAAAGATTTTAGCTTTTTTTTTGTTTTTTTGGTTTTCTGCTTTAATTACTTCGCAAATTTGGAGGGAAGTTCATTTAGAAACTGTAAATAGACCTCCTCATTGTATTGCACAATAAGGACGTCACTTCGAAAATCTACTATGAATACAAAATGTATGGGAAATAAATTGTATGGGAGCGTTTAATGTAACATTTTTGGTTATTTCTCGTTTTATTTTTAAAAATTTATTATGGCCATTTTACTCATTAGGTTAAGTACTTAAGTTTTTTGATATCTGCAATAGTTACGGAATAATCGCTTGTGCACACTTAACGATTACACCCTGTATAGTATCACTTTACTTTTAGTTTTACTTTACTCTGTAGTACTTTACTCTGTGGTAATATTCGGTTATACTTGCGGCGCGTGTAAAATATTTTCGATAACAGTTAACTATTTACATAATATTTTATGTGTTATGGTTTTTATTTGGTGTAAAATTAAATATATTGAAATAAGTCTGCATTTATTCATGAATCCACCATGGTTCATAAATGATACCTGTTATTCAATTAAATTATGAATTCCCTGTTATTATTGGTTGAAGGTAAATAATTTATATAAATTGTTTGTAGTTGATACTGAATATCGGAATAAATAAAGTTGATTGATTGATTACAGTGTGTTTTTTCTTTAGCAAACATACGAAAGAACATTACGTTCCTGTAAGTTGCGTTTTGATTATTTTTAATAAGTACAAGCAATTAATGTGAATAATGTCTATGGATTTAACAATTATTATTTCACAGCCACCGAAACCATGCGCAATGGCTCAAGTATGTAACCATACTGGAATTGCCGTTTGCGGTATAGAAGCAAAACTTACAATGACGCGGAAGTTTCTAGATGAATGTGATATGTATGAATATAATTGTGACAACCATAAGCGTGAGTACTATAATATGAAATATTGGCAGGATAATAGGAAAAATTCCAACAAAAAAACTGAAAATATACTTCAACTTTCAGAATACTATCCAACAAATGATAAAGAATGTGCAGAAAGTGTAACTACAACGGAGTGTTCTACAATATCATCGCCTTCTAGTATAACTTCTTCTACAACTCAGAGTACAACAGTTCCTATATCAACTAAAAGTATCACTACACGTACAACTGAAATTACAACACCTAGTACAACTGAAAGCACAACAGCTAGTACAACTGAAAGCACAACAGCTAGTATAACTGAAAGCACAACAGCTAGTACAACTGAAAGTACCACTACAAGTACAATTGAAAGTACAACAGCAAGTACAACTGAAAGTACAACAGCCAGTACAACTGAAAGTACAACAGCAAATACAACTGAGAGTACAACAGCAAGTACAACTGAAAGTACAACAGCAAGTACAACAGCCAGTACAACTGAAAGTAAAACAGCAAGTACAACTGAAAGTACAACAGCAAGTACAACAGCCAGTACAACTGAAAGTACAACAGCCACTACAACTAAAAGTACCACAACTAGCACAACACTTAGCACCACTAAAGTTTCTTTGAATACTACATGTTCCTTAGATGCAACAACAACGACAAGAATACCTCCAACGGTACAGAATACAGGTATTACTTGTCAAATGTATCCTGAAGATTGCGAAAGACCCGTGACATGGGAGACTACAGCAAAAGGGGAGCGTCGTGATTTTTACCAAATACTAAGAGAACGGTACGGAAATCGAGTTAAACTTTTACGGGGTACAACGCATTGGCCACTTCGTGGTATAGTCTACAGTTTTAATGAAGAAAATTTTCGTTTTGGTCGACATAATGAAAGTTAAGGTTGGGTATTGCGTAATAGGCTGTTATGCTTCTCCATAATGTAGGTTAATAGACTGAAGTGCACTACGTATGAGTACAGCCAAGTCTTCAATTGAATTTGGCTTCCAGCCAATTTTTAGTGGCACAGACTTTAGGGTTATTCAACTATGTTTGTGTACTAAGTGTTCTGACAAAAGACAAAAACGTTCTTCAGGGCTGTGACTTTTTAATGGTGTCTGGATCCAACTTTTAACATTACCACTAAAAGTAATATTCAAATTTAAAATAACGGCACCAAGACTTTGGTAGTTTCAATAAAGTTATTTTTCTTAACAATTTTACAAACATTCTGGTAATCTGAAGTCCCAGTATTTGGGTAATGTTTCGTAAGTATCATAATATAAGAGAAAACAATTCTGCTTTTTTTAGAAGTTGTGAATTTAACCGTGTTATTAAAATAGGGTCTTATAGCAAGTTTTGTTGTAGGTATAATGCTACACTGCTAACAGTTGAATAAGGTTATTTAATATTATGCATATTATTATTTAATTCAATGCAAATAACTTTTAAAATGAGGCGTGCAATAAGGTTAAATATCCATTGAAATGCGTAGATTAGTGATCCAAAGTATCACATGGCCTGGGATAAATTCCGAAAACGGCGGGTAATGTCAAGGTTTCTATTGTTGGATTGTTGGTTTATCTGACAGTTCTGAGATGGATAGACTTTTAATTACAGCACTGGGAAAATGAAAACCAAATTCGAATAATTATTACATTTGTTTAAATCTAATGATTTACTTCTATTTTATAGAGATAATAAAATATTTGTGTTCGACACAATTTCTAATATACGTTTTTACAGATCCAGCAGGCAGCAGTTAATTAGTTATTGTTCATTATAAGAGGCAGACGCGTCCACAACTTTTTTTTCAGAAAATTTAAATTTAATCTTTTTGGAGAAGGTATCATATAATATATTATATTCAATAAACATCTTTCAATGCAAATATAAACAGTTTCACAAATCAAATATTTTATAAAAGATCTCGAAAGTTCTAAAGGCATTAAGTCAATAGTCACATGTTTGTCGACCTCGTTCATGTATTACAATGAACTTGACCATGTAATAATCTTAAGAAATCGTTAGTTACGCAGGCTTTATGTGGAGTTATTTATGTGTTTATTATGCTTTTTTCTCATTAAATATTTCTATTAAATATTGAATTATTTATAAATATAATGAAATGTTCTTGTTGTCAGAGTTGAAGATTTTTAATATAATACTCATCCAATAAATCTGTGCTATATTGAAAATTCACTTTAATTACATATTTAAATGTAATTAAAAATGGGATAATACCTATGAGTAAAATTCTTGTATAGTTTTATACAATTTATAATAACCTACTTTTAAATCAGTCAAGTAACCAAGCAATGCATGTTTTAATTATATTTTTATAGGTTCAGTAATTTGTAATCATGTAAAATATTTCCAATGAAAGGATAATTAATTGATAATTTATAAGCCCTAAAATCACGTTATTTAAGGTCTTTGATTCGCTTTCGGTATATTGCGAACTAATTATTCTCCTTAAACGTTGGTAAATAATATAATTATTACGACCCAAATTTTAGATTCATATGTTTAAGTATCAAGTACATTATATTAATTAATTTTATAACTTTATCGATAAGAAAGAACCTGCCTTTAAATCAGTTTGCGTATGCCATTCGGTTCCGATTAAATATAACTTACCTTTTATATAATCATATAAAAGGTAAGTTATATTTAATCGGAACCGAAGCCAATCGGCTTACCTAACATTTTTTTAATTTACATTATATATTATCGTATATTTTCTCCATAGATTTAGTCTGATTATTGCAGACACATCCGTCCTTGAAATTCGTTGAAGCCTTAGATTTTACGCAACTTATAATTTTCCTCGCGACCCTTACGAAAGCCATCTTGTTGCAGTCACGTTAAATATTCGTGTCGAATTCTAAAGATAAAGAAAGAAGTTGCTCAAATCTCGGAAATTAGGAAACTCTTAATTGAAGGGCATTTATTCTGCAAACAAATTAATTTATTAAAAAAGTAAATTGTGGTAGGAAACAAAATTATAACCCAAAATCAGATAGTAGATACGTATTCATTTTTACATCTAAAATTGTATGAACACCTTTAAAGCTGGTTGGATCTTAGATACACTACATCTACTATTAAGTATTCTGTGACTACATCTAAATAGTACATGACTCAAACTCTACAGTAGGTACACAATTACTAATAAACTATTAGGGAAATACATGTAATTCTGAAGAAATGTTGGTACCATTTATAATCTTGAGCTAAAAGTTTCGTCACTTGACCTGCATTTCGTTGACATAACCTATTTGAATATTACGTGCTTTTCATGTTAATAAGCCGTTCTTATTGTAAGCGTTATTACTTATTAGTAAGTAGGTATTAACTAGCTCTATAAAAAGTTTTAGAAAATTGCACCACAATCGCTGGCGTTTTGCTTGTGGCTACATTCTAGAAATAATTCAATTATTCATACGTTTTAATGTGTCTCATGTAGTTTTTATAGTAGTATGAAGACAATTTATTTAACTCGTGACGTCGATAACAATATACAAAGTTAGAACGATAACTTTCAATGATCAAGAGACACCAATTACATAGTAATTTTAATACAATTAAATTTAATGGCATGTAGTAATAAATAGTACAGCAATTTTCTCTAGAGGGCCTTGTCATTTGAAGGGAACTGATCCAGAATAACGGCTTATTATAAATCTCGGAACGGAACTAGGAAGCAATAGATTATATACGGAACTGCAGCAAGGCGAACGAGTGAACTTGTTAGCTATGTAATTAACTATGAATATATCGTGACGACATTGTACGGTAACGAGGCGAGTAACTGGAGCAATGGTGTTCTATAAGGATAATTAATTGAAATATAACTACTATTGAAGTGAAATAAGATTTTGATTAAAGTTGAGAATACTTCAGAGCAAATTGGAACCTATCGAATTTTGAGGATAAAGACGCTCTATTCGATATGCTTCTTAGTATTATTTATAGGAATGTAAGTGTTTAAACATCGCAAATAACATAAAGGGTCATGTCCGTTCACTACATTTCGCATTTCCTAAAAATAAATATGAATAAGGTGTTTTTAAAATTAGGGCTACGATGTTGGACTTGGATGAGTCATTTCAATTTTGTTATAACTACTCAGTTCTTTCTAGAAAGCCGCTTTTTATGTCTTTTCTATTGAAACAGTTTATGTTGGTATGTAACTACTTCAATATAATTCTTAAAGATTAAAATGTACGGTCTACTCTAAATTTGCTTTAATTATACAATTCAAGTTTATACAAATAATACAATTTATTAAAAATGAAATGACTTTTTGTAAAACTTCAAAAATATTTTGCTCTATGCAACAGGGCCCAACATTTCTAAAACAAACATTGTGAAGCACGTAAAGTTTGAACATCGTCCAACCGTTCAGCATTTTGTTCGCTAAAATTTGGCATTGAAGAAGATCTGTTGCTCTCTCATTACACAAGTTAGGAAACGTGTTATTTTTATAAAATAAAAGCGTGGTATTGCTTCGTATTTCGTCATTATATATTATGGCCAAGGTTCATGCGACAGTTCGTGACAAGAGCTGGTAATTCTCAACTAAATGGTGATCATGTATGACATATTATACTAAATAATTAGGTATGATTTTATCTTATCTTCTTACTAATATTATAAATACAAAAGTTTGTGAGGATGGATGTGTGTGTGTGTATGTTTGTTACTCTTTCATGCAAATACTACTGAACCGATTACAATGAAATTTAGCACACACATAGAGGTAACTTGGATTAACACATAGCATAGGATTTATCCCGGAAATTCCACGGAAACGGGAACTATGCGGGTTTTTCTTTGAAAACGCGAGCGAAGCTGTGGGCGGAAAGCTAGTACCTACCTATATTATAAATGTATGCACATAATCAATCAATATTTTTTATTAATTATCTTTGTGCAGACGAATACAAAAATGATGTATTCGAAATTCTGCATAAGACATTTCCGAATCGATCTCTTTGCATAATTTACTTAATGTTTCCACATACTTTTAGTATCATATAAAATAATCGTTTTTTAAATAGTAAGTAATATCGGAACTACGTCCGGAAGTGTTCGGAAGGTTGATGTAAAGCTGGTATATATTGTGACTGCGGCGTGCGCCCGCGCAGTGGTTCTATAGTCGTGACCGTGACTTTTGTGACTGTGATTGTGGTACTGTGATCTTGTGTTTTGATAGACTTTTATAAGGTAATCTTTGAATGGAAATATAGTGTGTTCATTCATTGAAATATGTGTGTCAAATATTTCGTGATATTGTCGAGATACAGCACAAAAGACCGCTATAGTTTGGGAATTTATTAGATTTTATAAACCAATTATCCCGTTTTCCCTTGTAATGAAATCCTTATTTACTTCTCTTAAATCCCGTAATGGCATATTTTAAATACGCCACTCGTGAACGTAATGTGCTTTCTTCATTCTCATTTTATTTGATCTTGGCCATTAATTAACTGTGAGCAGTGAGAGAAATTAGTTTCATTAAGTTGCGCTAGTGAATAAAATAGAAATTACTATTAATCTCTAAGAAATTACATGTACCAATTCTTAACGTACACAAAAACATTGCAATCATAGCGCAGCATAAATTGCTATAACACCATTTTAAATTTCAGCTCAAAATGTGGAAACTATTTGTCATCGCCACCGTGCTTGGGGTAACACAGGCTCGTCCCGGACTATTCTTCGCTGCGCCTCTCCACGCTGGCATCGAATACGCTAACACAGCACCTGTGAGCTCTCACCCTGCTGTCGAACTGAATGCAGCCAGCGAAGCCCAACTCCCACCAAGTCTCTTGAAGTCAAATGCCTTTTACAGCAACCCATCTATTGCCGCAGGACTCGCCAAGGAATCCTGGTTCACGAACAAGGAAATGCAAGTGGTTGAGCGCGAAGCTGAGAAGATCCCACGTCAAAGGATTTATGATATTGTTAAAAATGCTGGGTTCTTAGATCAGCATTAAATTCATATAAGCCGGAGCGAAAGGACACTAAATATAATCATGGCTTAATTTTAATGCGTAACTTATAATTTTTAATGTTAAAGATTTATGTAGTGTTAACGATATTGTTATTAATAATAGTTGTTGTATACTTCCACTGATATAGAAAATGAGATTGTAATTATATTTAAAACTTACGTTAATTTATAGTTAGGCCTTCACTGTAAATATAGTGCACATGACGTCACTTTGTTTTAGATAATTATTAAAGATATTTTTATAGATATTGTATGAATGTAAAGAATTAATGTGTGTGATTAGAGCAATATTAATCTGTGATCTTGAACAATAAGTACAGTAACGTAAGTTATTGTTTCGTATTTAAAACTGTTAATTTATTCAATAAAGTAACTGTTTTGTTGTTTTTCGTTTTCTTTCTACCCTATCATTTATTTTACAAATCCTGTAAGTATTTATAAAATTATATTTATTAATGTATGAAATTTTCCATGTCACAGCCATCTCCGTAGGCGCGTTTTTTGAAACTTCTACCACGTTTGCAAGTCACCCAACATTCGTGTACTGGTTTTTGTACAAAATCTGTAAAGAGACAATAAATTTAATTTTAATATGTAATCTTAACATAGGAAAACTGAGAGTAGGTTACAGATGTCAATAATATGAATCCCAATCTGTATTGGTGCAATAGAAAATCAATAATAGATGACCTAAATAAAGGTCCATTCACCTTTTTGCCCTACTGGGTCCACTGAAACACGGTTCTGTTTTCATATCTTATTATAGGAATTTCTTTTTAAACAGGAAGTATAGAGACAATGTTTTTTGGTGTTGTAAAATAAAAGAAGAATGTTCTTGTCTAGGGAAAGAATAAGCGATTTTTTTTATGTATTAACTTAATCACTGTATGTAATGCGATTTTTTTCTGAAAAAATACTGTTACTTCCGATCGGTTGTTTTACTCAGTTAGAACTGAATGTTAACATAGGTAAACATCTATTTTTATATTAGAAAGTAAGGTTATTGTTGCAATATAAATTAGTACAATTTAGACTTTAATATGGATAAAATATCATTTGAATAGCTTGGACTTTAAAGCTTGAAATTTTTTGATAGATGACAGATTGTTATGAGATAAAACCTTGATAAAACATAAAAACGATACTTTCAATCGTTTCTCTTCATTGATTTTATATTTTAGTTCGATGATAATATCATATATATTGCAGCATACGACATTGATACTTTTATACTAGACTGTTTTTATATTATCTTGTCTTGTATCAAATTTTATAAAAACTTTATTACGTATAGGTATACCTATGCAAAAGATGTATCTATTGATTTTCTCTAAATGATTTTAACCAATGAACCGTATAAAGGTCGTGTGTATCTTAGAAAGCTTTTATTTTAAAATTTGTATTACATTTTCTCTACAAAATGAATCGCTATTTGCTTGTGTAGGCGGATTTTATTAAAAATGTTTACAATTTACAAAGAAATGAAACGTGATTTCAGTCGGAGTTGAACGTTGAAGTCCTTATGGGATCAAGTAATATTAGATGTTATTTATAAAGTAAATAGTTCGCAGAAATAGTAAGATGATTTATTTTCTAGAGATTCACATCGCATTAAAAGGATGTATAGGTTATTCAACTGTTAAATAGAAATTGAAAATACGATGTCGAATTTTAGTATTCTATAGAGAGATTGATAATCATTTTTTCCTATTTTTTTTAAGTAGTTGGTCGTGCCAAAATGTTCATATTTTAATGTCTATCTGTGTGACTATTCACCTCAATTCACCCAGACAAAGCCATTTACGTAATTGTCTGCTTTTGATGATATGACATGGCCGTCGCCAGTATAAATTGAAGTTCAATACACCTACGTATTAATTTTCCTCTCAAATAATACTATAGCGTATTGGCAAAGGTTACGGGTCGTTAGCTATCGTGAATGTCAAAGGGTTGATCTATTTAATGAGATATGCAAATTAGCATTGAATATTGGTATGACGAACTTAGTTTACAGGCTCTATTGTTTATAATAGTATTGATTGAACAAGTTATGACTAATTAATTAATTTACGTTGATTTAAGACCACTTATGGATTATATTATTCTAGTTAGGTAGCTTCTGCTTTTGCCTATAAATAAATGCGAGTTGATAAATTGACTTCAATATCTTCTATGTATTATAATTATATATTTTCAACGTTAAATCATTTCAACGTAGTTTAAAATTGTTTTTCCAAATTTCTTTTAAATTAAAAAAAAACGATGTCAAACTTTAAAAAAGAAATTAGTGTTTTATGACTATACATATAAGACAGAACTCCTCCATCATTAGTAGTTATGTACCTATTCAACAAGTAATTTGCTAATCTAGCTTTACTGAAACTATACGAATTTCTGGAATAGGGCCAAGTGTAATAAACATTTAAGCAGCAATTGACAAAGAAAGTATTTTGCAACAGGTGTGTTTTGGCTCGTAATACAAATTACAACACAAACCAAAGAAAAACATTAGATACAGTTATCTATTGGTAGATTTTGTATAAGTACTCGTCAATTTTCAGGTTTTGTAGAGATTATATTAAAATTAATTTCAATTATGCTATAAGTATAATTTACACATATTTGTACGTGGAAAATCAAGTTAGTTACATTTTCTGAAGCTGACGGTTAATTATATGTCTGAAATAAATGTTTTGCCCTAATTTATTATTAACCATGTATTCAGACTTAGTTTCATAGTACAAGTTTCGAGTGCAATCACTTGAATTGTAGTGGTTAGATCCCATATTGGGTGGGTTGCGGTTGTTCATTGTTCCTGTACTAGAAAGCCTATAGAATGCATATTACTCTATATGTATCGTGTATGTGCACGTATTTCTTTATCGACAATTAAACTCTGATACAATACTTTTTGTATATTATTTTTACAAATATTGTTAGTCATTTCAACTGGCAGATGAACTAAAGAACATATCTAGAAGCTGTGAACCAGCAATAAATGTTAAAGAGATGGAATTGACAGCAAGTAAAATTAATTTAATAAAAAAATAAATTAAATAAGTAGTTGGGTGAAAACAGTTGTCTTGCAGGAAACGGTATTCCACAAGACCGCATTTTTTGATTGCTACATGTCCTTATTGTACCATAAACCATTATTTAATTTATTCGAGATTTTAATAAGCTCTCTATTATGTCAAACAGTACAAACCCTTTCTGCTATCACAGTTATATTCATGCATATCACACGTATCGATAAAGGTGCGCATTTCGCCGCACGAGTCGATTCCGCACATTGGCACTTGGTCGTGTCGGCATATGTCTGCTATGTTGCACTCTTCTTCAAGCTGAAATTGTAAAACGAAACTTATTGGATAGAAAATTAATCAAAAGTATAAGGAACACGTAAGCTTATATGCAATGTGTCGCAGGAAAGACGTCAAGCGGTGGTCCAGAGATAGAGTACCGCTTGGGCAATCACCCTCTATAATATTTTGTCATGCAATTTTTCGTAGTTTAGACGATATGATCTTTATTGCGATTTTTCACATATTTAAGAGTTGACTAGAAGAACTTTATTGACGCTCTGTATAATTTTAGTAACGAGAGATATGGCTTTTTTGGAAAGGAAAACATTTTAAAAGCTATACAATTCGATAGAATGATAAAGTTTTTTTAGCATCGAAATGTACCTTCTCTTTGGTTTTTGCTTCAAATTGTGCATTTACTTTGAAGAAATCCGAGTAAGCATGGACGAATATAATTTAAGTAAGATAGTAAGGGAGAGTCGTTAAAACAACAACAAATTTGTAAAAAAAATATAATAATAAATTATCTGATAATTCTTATAAATATTTCAAATATCAATTATTTTACCTTAGCTCCATCAACATGTGCCACGCAAATTTGCACCTTCATAATTAGTAGAACTATACTAAGTACATATAACATAGTTTCAATATCAACATGGTTCTATACAAAGCTAAATATTTCTCCATTACACATTCAATAAGTGTGATCGTAAAATTTTATATGAATGCTGTTTTATTGGCTCACTTGCTGTACTCTAATGCAATCCTGCGTTAAACCAACGACCAAGTATTGAACAGGGTACTTTAAATATACATCATTTTTTTTTTCTTATGAAGTGAAACTTCCTTAGGCGCGTTGAGAGTAAAATTTCAAGGCGTCATGGTAATACCGTCACTTATAGCGACTTGTAAAGCGACGATTTTGGTATCTTTGAATCTTGTCAAAGAAGTTTCACTTTTGTCATGTGTGCTCGGCACACACACTCTTTTTTATTTTCTTAAGTTTTTAAATATGAATGTACATACCTACATATGTATATTGCCTGGTAGTAATAGGTAACTGACAAGGAAAATAAAATTACACTGCCATTCTGGTATTATTAAGATAATGATATCAAAGCATTAACGTGAAATCGAATATTGAAAATCAATATTTTTGTGGATTCTACTTATTCCATTTTAGTCGTAAAATTATAAAAAATCGTGATTTTTTATATATATAGAGATAATTCGTTTCACCTACATAAAACCTATAAATAGATATTAAAATTTGCTTAACATAACTGTAAAATAATAAGGAACTTAAATAAAAGACTCAAATTAATGCTCTATTTATATTTAGATTTCATATTTAAATTGCAGTCGGTTCTGAATTCAGGTTTCTTGAAAGATCTTCCGCGTTTGCATGTCACCCAACATTCATGGATCGGTCTTTGTTTGAAATCTAGAATTACAATATTATATAAGGTTAATTAATTTTTAATAAATTTAATAAACAGACTCTAATCTATACTTTTCTGTATAATAATTATACTAGTACACGAAATATTAAAAGATATGATTAAAAAACTTCAGTCTTGGCAAGATTATTATCAGCCATTAAAACTTCTATCGTATCAGAAGATTGAAATATGACAAATATTGAGGAAATAACGTTTGATGTTGGATTGAATAGACTCATTGTTCTATAATAGCTGAGGATCGTGTTATATTACATAGATGTGTATTATAACGCACTGGCTTTACTCCTCGGTTTCACCTTCCAAAAAAAGAAAATATAATTTGTGAAATTTTAACGCATTTAATTCTATTCAGCTTTAGTCTATTAGTTTAATAGGAAGAAATAAAAACTGCTGGTAAGCCTTTAAAAACTTCCAATATTTTTTTTACAAAACTTTTGTGAATAAGAGTAATTCTTTCCCAGAGCTATGGTGTCTTTAGTAGTAGTATACACGTAGGTACTTGTAAGAGCGAATAATTGTCCTTATCATATGAAGCGTCTGTTAATACAAAGATAGGAAAAAAATACGTGTGGCATTCGAACTGCCGCGGTAAAGCTATTGCATAGCATCGCATCGCTGTGCCGGTTGGAGTAGGGGGTGTTAGGTTTTTTCGTTACGGAATTTTTACATTCGGTCGCCGCGCTCAAAGTCTGAGATAAAAGCTATGCAATAGCTTAAAATTTATAAATATATACCCTTCTTGCTATCACAATTGAATTCATGCATGTCACAGGTATCGATGAAAGTGCGCATTTCCCCACAAGAGTCAATCCCGCACATCGGCACTTTGTCGTGCACACAGAGATCTGCTATCTTGCATTCTTCTTCATTCTACGGTTTTATCATGATTTAAGTAATAATTGAATACAATAATATACAAAAACTAATGGTTTTGAGTATAGGGTTCACCATTTTATCGTGGTTTTTGTGATTGATAATGTGAGGTTAATTATAATAAGTTAATAACATATCTAACTATCTTTTCCAATACAATGTAATATAATACATATTTTAAAAATCTAATTTTTCAACCACTGTTGTATAATAAATACGTACCAACGAGGTATTTTTAACATTCTTTGTTATTCTCTACCCGTTTTAAGTTTATTGTTTGAAAACGAGATCAAGGCTTTTCTCTGAATTAAAACACTTTCATATGTATCTTATGTCATATTTGTAAATTGATAATAAATAAAAATACAAACATATTCAGATATACCTAGATATATAAATTTATTTTATTTAATAATACAAGAATTTAGATAATGAAAGAAGAGTTAAGTATGTAATATAATAACCAAAGTTATTACTAAAACAAAAGTAGGTAGGTACCACAGAGTATAGACGGGTTCGATTATAAATCATTTTCAATATACATGGCGCCCATTTTAGAGACCGTATATAACAATTAGGCTCAGTATAATATTAATGGAAGCAATCAGCACTTTTGGAAGACGTTAAACTAGACTAAATTATATTTTTTTCTGACTTACTTTTATAGATTCACTGTGCGACGAAGCTAAAGTAATATACGCTAGTAAATGTGTGGCTGCAATAAATAATATTTATTTAGTCCTACAACTTATAATAATTACGTTTTTTGTTATTTTTTTCCATATTTATGACAACAAAATACAACAAAATCTGACTACTCTATATATGTATAAAGAAACATAACCGTTTCTAACTATTTGCAGGGGACTAATTTTTAGAAGTACCTACTGTTCTATTATTGAAATTTTTTCACTGAAAGAAACCTACGCTATTTGAGTGACAGAATATTATCAATAAGAAAGCGACTACTTAAGGACTTCTTTAATATATTCAGCCACAGAACATATTCAACTAAAAATGTGTCTTATAATTATGTCTTTTTATGGTTTGATCAATAAATAATTTATTTTATTACATCAACCAGAGATCAAACGCAGGATCTCTGGATGACTACTGAATACTAAGGAGGCGATTAGGTAGAAATTAATAACTCACCTATTATAATATAATCATAATTTAGCATAATTATTGCATGGAAATAACTCTATGAAAAACCTGTCAATCCATTATAAAAGTTTTAAATTCAACTATATGATGGAATAAAGTTATTGAATGTGGGTATATTACTTTCGTATATAGCAATCTTGTAATACACACAGAATGTAATAAAAATGTTTTATGTTTCTATTTGTGTTCTTAGAATTGAGTTTGTGATCTCACCTATTTGTATAACAATTATTTGCACCGTAAAATTATGTGTTCGTAGTTAAATGAAATATTTTTTTATGAATTCAGTTAAAGCAGTTTCATTTTATCCTAAATCAACAATTAAGTAAAAAAGGGGAAGTCCCGTGTAAGGGGCAGATGCATTATGCATACATCTCACTGATCGATTTTTCTTTAGTATCAGCCTTCTAGGTCCTGCCAGTTCGAAACCGTTTTTTTCATCGGGAATCGAACCCAGAACCTCGGTTCTACGCTCACGCGTCAACCACAGTATCAAGGAGGCGGTACAGTAAATCATCGGTATATCACCAATTAGCAAACTGTATTAATTACAAGTTTATTTTTAGTTCATAATGACGTAAAGTTAATACCATTGTTTGTTGCAGCTTTGTTAGTTTAAAATTGAAATGGAGTAGCATGTGACAGCACAATTAGCTGCGAGAGAACCGCATCAACGCAGTAATTTAATCACGATCCGGTTAATACCTATAAATCACAGTGAATAAACGATTTGGATTGAAAAGATTTGATACTTTTAGGTTATTTTTTTAAATAAGTTTTTTATAATAAAATACGTATTGATTGCACGAAAATAAGAAATGGAAAAATGTTAACCAGGTTGGCATTAAGCTTATATTCATAAAGGCCAACTACACTTTAATATATAGGTACCCATCTTTTTAACAATTTTATTTTATACTTAAGAAGATAGATAGAGCTGCATATTTCATGAATTTATTTATTTTGTAAAGCATAAGTATTGATATTTGATAAATATTCAATATCAATACTTGTCTGAAAGAGAATTCATGATATTCTAGTCTAGCCTAGTGTTTATTTTCTTACTCGTCGGATAATCTAACATTTAATAAAACGATGTTATAACGTAGATAAACATTAAATTAATACCGTTTATCAAAATTATTGCCTTAAACGTAGAAGATATTTTTAATTATAAAAACAAAGATTTACAAGGTAAGCCGAAGGTCTAATAAATGTTATACGGCTATTCAGCTGAAATTTACAAAGCAAGTGCTGCCTACGCAGTTTCTTTGAACGTAATTAGGTATTTAAGAAGGAGCTTAATAACGAACTTTGTTGTCTGTAACAGTGATATTATATTTATGAGAGATTTAAAATTAAACCTGAGCAATTTGTAAGAAAATCTTTCATCATTCGTGGGTTTGAATCCCGCCTCACGATCTAATATTTTCTATTCTTTAAACATTTCTCATTGATAAAGCATTTTGCTTACAATGCTATAAAACTAAATATCAAATTTAAAACTGAAAAACTGTATGCGTATTAATGTTCAAGTATTAAAATCATTTGTATTGCGCGTTCAATTATCGACACTATAAGTGCTGTTTCCTTCGCCCCCCGACCCAATTGCTTAGATTCTAAAGGACAACATGAAGGCTCTATATATTGGTAATTTTTTTAAATTAATTATTTCGTCCAAAAATTCCCAAAATTTAAAATGTTTTCTATTTGCAGTTGTATTGCTCACGTATATAGTATACACCAATCAAGACCCAATAGAAAGCTTGGAAGATGTTCTAGTCTACGCTATGGAGCCACCTACGGTAAGGAAATTAATTATTATAATTTAATTTAATTAAAAGCAGCAAAAACTAAGACAAGCGGTTTATTTCACCAGAAAATACATAAACGTGAAAGCGAAGACGTAAAAATCAAGAAGAATAAATTCGTCGAGTTTGTGGAAGAAAAACTGATACAGCACACGCAAGCTTTGGAGCATCTTATAAAAACGGCAACAAATAATGGCGAATTAATTAAAACTCTTATCGATAATCTCAGTCATAAAATGGATGAACCGAAAATGCCTGAGAAAATTGAGGTACACCGCCAGTCGAGGCGCAGTAATTCCGAAGATACGGATAACCCTTTAATTAAATTCGGGAGAAGTATTCCAACCTATGGGGTTCTTTTTAAAGACATGATAATGCGGGCGTTTGAGAGCGATGATGCGCCAACTCCCCTTGTAGAAAGACGTTCTAATACATAATAGTATGGAGGTAGATGCGTAAACATAAACAATCTTCTGAAGCATAATTTTTTATTTCCTTTTTAATTTTTGATTTGCTTCAGAAGTTTGCCACTTAATAAATTTTGGCATTATTTTTAATAAACAAGACTTAGAACAAGATTTACTTTTATTATTGAAAAATAAAAAGGTACCCCAAAATATAGATACAATTCACCGGGAGTTTTAATTTTAAATTCAAATTACCAAATCTATTTCCACTATATCCCAATTAGGTAATTATTAGATCGCTTAAATGTTAGCTATAACTTCATGGTATTGCTATTTCATTTGATTATTTTTACAGTATCGGCGTTCGTACGGTGGAAGTCCTATTATTTTGCCGGAAAATCAAATCAATCGACCTAGCCCTTGGTGTGCAGTTGCTGTAGTATGCCGTAGAACCTTCAATCCTGTGTGTGGTTATGACGATAATTTTGGATATGGAAAATTCGACGATATATGCCATATGTTGCAAGTTAACTGCTATTGGAAGTATAGTAAGTATTTTTATAATCAAACTACATTTTGTATGTTAAAATATATATTTTATCATGAGCACATTATTGTATGAAAATTAAAGAGGTAACAACATAAGTGGCAGGAGTATACGTCACACAAAACAAAAGAAACCCTTTCATTATAATATAATTGTATTTTATTATGAACAAGAGAACAAAATTTTTCATATTCCATCGTAATTTCAATGGAAAGTTTTATAAATTATGGACAAAATTAATTATTTAATGATCTTAATTTGTTGTGTCCTAGCTATACATTATTAAAACATAATATATCTAATCAATGATTAAATTTTAACAAAAAAAAAAAAACACTCGTTAAGAATACGTCTATCGTCATAGAGCAAGGTGAGTCTTTTGTAATTCTCGAGGAAAAAGTTTTTGTCTCGATAAATTTCCATTAGGGCTCTCATAATATAAAGGTTTTTGCTGATTACTCTCAGAAGATGAAACTTTCCAGAGTAATTACATATTAATTGAACAGATGAGTAACTTTCTCCAGTAATTACAAATTTAAATGTCGATAATTTTTTTTCATAAAATACAAATTTTTACATAACATTCTGTCAAACTGTTCAACTGTTGGCAGATGGTAGAACCTCTTTTCTTAAATATGACTGACTAGATTACCGCCCGCGGCTTCGCCCGCGTTTTCAAAGGAAAACCCGCATAGTTCCTGTGTTCCCGTGGGATTTCCGGGATAAAATCTATCCTATGTGTTAATCCAAGTTACCCTCTATATGTGTGCTAAATTTCATTGTAATCAGTTCAGTAGTTTTTACGTGAAAGAGTAACAAACATCCATACATCCATACTTACAAACTTTCGCCTTTATATAGTATGACATATATGACTTGTATACATTACATTTACATTATTAACTTAATTCTCATATGAATACTATGCGGTTATAAAGCTACTAAAGAAAAATAGCAATAAATGTAATGAAATAAATTTAATACGATTTGATGTTTAAAGAGAATATTATTTATCTTTGTTCCAGATTTCGCTTTAGTGCCCACATGTCGACCTGGATTGGCTAATTGAATTGTATCACAATTGATATTTGTTAAGAATATTAAATTAACTTTAAATTATTTATGAATTAAAAATATACGATGTTCAACCGACTCCTTGTCCTAATTCTCTTGGATTAGGACATATTCCTTCTTCGTCTTTGACATGTCTGAAAACTGAAATGAGAATTAAAGTTAGGAAAATCTGATTTAAAAATGTACAAATGTAAAGATAAATAAAAGAATCACCGTTTTTGTTTTCTTCAAATATTATTCACAAAAGTGTTTCAGAACGTTTTAAAATATTGCATTATTATTTTCAATAAGTTGAAAGAGAAGCATTGAACTACTATAATAAAATTTAACGCTAAAATATAAAGACAATACAGTGTGGCATAAGTCCTAACGAGTGAGATTACTAGATAAGTTTTCAAAGGAGAAATAACAGGCTTATGGCGTTCCTCAAAGGATTCGAAATAAGCTATGTTCATTCGATACTATAAAATACTTCCTGCGCTGCTTAGATTCAAGATTTACAAGTGAAATCAACACGTGTTGATATTTGTGGTACTTTACGCAAAAACTGCTTAATAGATCTTACTGAAACTTGATGTATGCCCCGGTACTATATACCTATTACCTAGTCTGTTTTTGATAGGATATGAAGAGCGTTGAACTAAACATAAATAAAGAAACAAATATCATAGAAGAAGGTTATCATAATTACCCATATTGTATTCACAAGAGTACTCGTATAAATCGCAGAGATCCAGAAATGTTCTCGCTTCGTTCACAGACTTTCCGCAAATTATAACATTGTCGTGGAAACACGTGTAAGCGTGTTCACATAGTTTCTTCAGCTCCGTCTGAAAGTGGAACGTGTATTTCATGAATAATTAAAATAAAAGGTTTAAAATGAGTTCTGATTAAAGCTAATACTGCTTTATTTCAAACCAGCTTTATAAAGGATTAAAATTACGTCGCCTCGGAAAAAAGTTCACTCAGTCTTTTTCCAACTATTTAAACGACCTTTGTAAAGGCTTTTTTTTTCTTTCTTTCTAGATGCTGCTAGATTTATAATCAATGACGTATATTTCACCTCGAACTAAAATACTATTACACTATGGAAATCTTATGATAGTAAATATGAATTGTATAGAGTTCTAAATATTCTTACCAAGTGTGCTTTGTCCCCAACTAGATGTAGGTCACCATCTTGGAATAAACAAGATAGCATTGTGCAAAATATGAATATTTGTGAAGACATGTTGCCTTTGCATTACTCCTATGAGGAATGCTCGTTCTTATTTACCATAGAACAAGCTATTATTTCTAATACTAGGAATCGTATGTTTATAAAATAGGTTGCGTTTACTAGGAATCTACTTAGCAAGAGCTATACATTATCTTTGTATCTTTGATTCTGCGTATCGAGTAGTGCGGTTCTCATATTAAGAGGTTATTAGAAACTTGTAAGTATTTTATATGCACTTTCGATCCATTAAAATATGCATTATTTTTATAATGTTAATTGTGAGTTTGTTTCGAGAAGTGTAAAAGATTTGGATATAGATATTGGGCACATAGTATTTGGTAAATGAGAAACTGGTATTTATGAATGAATGAATGAATGAGAAACTGGTATTTACCTAGGATACTAATATTAATTTGAAGAATTTAATATAGAGAATTAAATTCGTCGCCTCTAGCACAGGTTTATACCTAGTTGAGGCGATCGTCGAGTTTAAATTTAGGTAAATGTATATGTACTAAAAAAGACGGGTTGCACACGTTGAGCATGTTTGATATTTTGGAATGGTATCCGTCTTAACGCTTTTTCGATCAGGGTCACGTGTCCTGACGCGAGTTTAAGATTTTATACCCATTACAGAAGAAGTGCTCAACGCCGCTAAAGAAGTTTTCACTTCAATAAACGATTTTTTTAAATTTATTTTCTTTATTAATTAGATGAATCTAATCTTATATTATTATTGACCGACTTCTAAGATATAGTTGAAGAGATTCTATGTTCGTCTGTAGACTGTATGTATTTTTTCTAGATACTATATATTCTCTCTCTAATATTTTATTATTAAAGAAGTGATCAAGTTAATGAATTAGAGTAGTAAAAACATGGCCTTTTTATGATCGAAAAAAATGAACTATAGGTACTCAAAACCAATTTTATACGAAGTTTGATCAAAATTAATTTGTTTTCAAATTGTTGAGCGAATATTAAAAATAAAATAACACACCTTTTCATGGAACAATTTGAATTGTTATTTTATTTGTTCCGTTCTTTCGCAAACACGAATTTTGTATGTTCCACCTACGCTTTATGTCCATATATGTATACCGATTTTCCTTTCTAAATTACATTCTCAGAGAGATAATTTTGGTATTAAATTTTTATGTAACATAACATTTTGTTTTCCTGAATCAACCCGCGTTAAATGAAATAAAATATAGGTAGCCAATGTAACTCAAGAGTCAGGAGTGAATTTTTTTATAATCGATAAGTAGTGTTTAATAATTTTCTTATTATTATATTATTAGTTTAGATGATATTCCTCTGGATACTTTAATTAACCAAATATAAGCAAGAATTTAATTCTATTAAAATAAAAGGCATATTTCTCATAATATAATATTTATTTATACGTTCTTAGATATTATTTAACATTATAGCAGATACAATAAATTGGTTAATAAATTTGTTAATTACAGATAAATTATTAAACACGATAAAATATTATTCGTCATAGTAACTGTTGGTGGGTCGACGGGATGCTGTGAGAAGAGATTTATCTTCGGGACATCCAGTTTGTTTGTAATCTGTAAAGTATAATAGTATATTGTTAAAAAAAGTTCAAATAATTATATTTTTTCAAAAATAAATAATAAATAGCAGATTAGACGCCATCTTATTTTTATTTAGTAGTAAGCAACTTGCCAAGTTAGGTGTGAAAGGGATAAAAAAACATACAGGCGTCATTCAACGTCATATTTTCTTGTTACAAGTTAATGTTCATACTGAAATCTCCAGTGTATTAGATATAAGCTTCTTGGCTGTAACTCTACCGTCTCTACCTCTATCCTCGACACCATCTCGACACACTAGTTTTGTACCAACGTTGCCAAAACGACGGTTCTTAATTGGAAACTTATTGACGTGACAACGTCTTATAATTCAATAGAGCCGGCTGCACGCACGAAAAAACATGATTCATGCGGCGTTACCTCGCTCTGAGGCGTTCCATGGCTTCAAGTGCAAGCGAGAGCGCGGAACGAGCGACAAAGAAGCACAATCGGACGTTGTCACGTTCAACTATCGTCAGTAAACCGAGTTTACAGACAACCATTTTTTTTTTATGAAATTATTTACGCGTGAATTAGGTATATTGGTTCTAACCATGTTTTAACTAAGTGATCATATTATAATAAAATCTAATGTTGGAGCTTGGTATACATAATATAAATATATTAATATTATATAAGGAATGGAAATAATAAAATGTAAAAACATTTGAAGTTGTACGCCACATCCGATTACAGCAGATCTCCTTGATTATTGCCCATTATGGGCCACTCAATATAATCTGTTTGAATGTGTACTAACTTCGTCGTCGTATACAATTATAGTCGAACATATCACACAGGTCCCGGAAGCCCATGATGTCGCCGGCGTGGCTCACTCCACAAATTGGCACGCGATCGTGGTTGCAAACCTTCGCCATGCTACACCACTTTGCACCCATCTGTAAGGGAATGACGTAGATATTGAATATATGAGGTTATTCTGTTTTGAGCAAAGAATATACTACTCTCTAACGAGAGGTTTTGAGTAAGTTGGTAGGTTGAATAATCTAGTAATGTCTAATGTCCAACACATTAATGATAGATATAATATGTACCTACATTTAACATTAAAACTGATATCAAAAGCTACTCGGACTACTACTATTACAAAGGTGAAAGTTTTTATGTTTAAGGATGGTTACTTGACATTTTCTCGAAATATTAATTCATATGAACTGGGTGAAATTTCAACATAATATAGTCTTTTTAATTTAAAAATAAGCGATGAAGAAACAGCATTATCAGTTTTATCTTATCTTCAACTCAATTTTAACATATTCATCTTGTTTCCGTCTTCTATTCACAAATTGCCTAACAAGAACTATAGAATTCTTAACAAATTCAATAACAATACGAATTTTACTTTTGCGTCAACTTTATAAATTGAATAAAAGTTGATTATTACTTTTTTTACCTTCCGCCCCATCGCGATGTCTTCATTGTCTCGTTCTCGAGGCGGGCCGTGGGCTGATGTTGTTATCAACATATAGTATATAATGAAAAGAACTGAAAATATACAATTTTTATTAATAAATTGAAAAATATGGCGACATAGCCTTCTAATATTATGTTCTATTTAGCTTATCTGTCAGTTGACATATTATGAAAATAAGGGGTATCAGCAAACCATAGCAGCAAACCGTGAAACGGCCCTGCCTTCGATATACCTATATATAATGATTGTTTCTCTAATTGAAACTAAAGGCCACATCTGTAAACTAAAAGAGATTCTTCATATTATAAGGATTCTAAGATCCCTTTACAGAGCCTTAAAATGTGTATTACAAACGATAAGAACTCTTCAATTATGTAAAACTTTTAATTAATGAAGAAAGTTCAAGTGGTATCGATTTAGAAGCGGAGTTCAGAAAGAAAATAGAAGCAAACAAGACAATCTTGTTTACGTTATACGATCTTTGCCTTTATAACATTTGACATTTAAAATATCGTAATATTATTTTAGGCCAGAGTAGATAATTTTTGAAACAAAAAAAAATCGCAGTAGGATGAAACCCATTAGAAAAGGAGGGGAATATGATAAAAATAAAAGGAAAAATAAATTACGGTCAATCCGAGTTCGGGAAGTGGGAGGGGAGGAGCTTTTAAGAGAAAAAAATGGTTTCTCTCGATTTCCGACAAAACTACAAGTCCTACGGAACAAATTTCAATGGCAAAGTTGTAGGCAAGAATTATCGAAATCGTTCCACCCGTTCACGCGTGTTGCCGTGACCAAGGAAAACGGGTTTCATTTATATATATAGATAAATATAATAATAATAAAGTACTTACTAATGGACTTAGTAAACATTTTCCTGCAGGCTGACTTGGATCTAACGAAGTGTGAATGCAACTAGCTATAACGTTTTCCGAGCGCCTTGTTGGCTTTTGTTCTATTGTCTAATACAGTTTCCTGCTTCATACTTCAGGGAATTGTTAAGTTTGTAACAACAAACTGGACTGTTGTATTAATAACAAAATCTTAGAGTAAATTTTCAAGTGGTGCATTGTTTAAACGGTAACAGTTTCTGTAATAACTATAATATTGCAATGTATTATAGTGGTGGTACATGGCGGCATTTTCTTGATGAAACTCTGTAAAAACCTAAAATGGAAGCAGTAATATACATCAAATTATATATGTAATTCAAAAGTAACTTTACATATTATTTCAATTAATTTAATTTTGCGATGTGAGACATAATATTTTTGTGCCTTAATGGAGCAAAAATCTATTGAACACAAAATTGTTTTTCAAAATCGAAAATTATGATCGAGTTTCAACAGTCATGTCTGATGATGATTAAAGAGATAATTCTCACTTGTGCTATACTCGCAATTAAATTCCAATATATCGCAGCTATCAATGAACCATCGGACTTCCCTATTGTTTTTTTGAAAGCCACATCTTCGCCTACCACCATGAATACATAAAGCTGCTTCGAGGCATGGCTGAAATATTTAAAAAGACATGTTTTAATATTTCTGATTTAAATTAATTATAAAAAATAATTTTTTGTCTCTTGTTACCAAGTAACAGAGTTAGGTTATACAAAAACAGTGATTTAAAACAGTGTAAATAGGAAATTAAGTTAATCTTTAATTAATTATTGTTTTTAATGTTTATTATTGCAACTTCTTTTGACGCGTTGACATTAAAATTTCAAGGTCGCGTCATGTTAATACCGTCACGTCACGAAGTACGGCGACGCTTTTGGTATCTTTGAAACTTGCCAATGTTACTTAGGACACGTGTGCTCGGCACACACGCTCTTTTTTTTAAATGGCTATTGTTGAGTATTACAATATGGAGTAGGCATACGCTAAGCATCAATTATTAAACATCAGGCGGATATTTAGTGTTTTTTAATTTTACAACAGGCGTTATTACTGCTCCGGATAAACATTTGATGAGGACGCTTGCCGCAGAAACCGTTGTTTTTAATTTTGATTAGGTACCCGCATTAAATATTTAAGCTTCTGGAGAAGGAATGCGATTAATATAGGCATATTTATTACGTAATGCTACATGTACTAGATGTATAATGTACCCTTAAGATCTTATACAAATCTCAAACATTGAATTCAGACAATTTACTTACAAATTTTTTATATTTCTTTTTAAATCGTCGACAGCAATTTGTTACTATAATAAAAGTGATTAGAAGTAATAATGAGAATTTTAAATATCTCATGTGTTTATTCAAAAAAAATTTCAAATTACACAATAATGTTTGACAAAATTTTCAGTGTTATTGATTTCTTATCAAGAATGGTTTTAGAAGTAAAACATTGCGTTAGCGATAAGGTGGCTCGATTGAATGTGAGAAAATGGATTTCAGTGCCACAATAATAGGTACCAGGGGCCTTAGACAAAGTAACAATTAAAAAACGATAACGAAGTTAGAAAAGGAAAAATGTATGGGATTGACATTAGATAGACCACGTGATCTAACGCGGCGTATATCAATCCCATACATTTTTGTCTTTTCTAACTTCGTTATCGTTTTTTAATTGTTACTTTGTCTAAGGCTCCTTATTACTTACTTATATAATAGTTTTGTACTAATTAGGTATTTTGTTATTTAATACCTACCTACTACTTTTTAATATAATTTATAAGATTTATTTTTCAGGAACAGTACTTTTAGGATGCGTCATCAGTATTACATATGGATCTGATGTGAGAATTTAAATAATTGAACTAATATTGATAAGCACCTAAAATATGGCCTTAAAATTATTAGATAAAAATTTATAGTACGTTCAAAATGTAAAGAATATAAATTGCTATAAAACTATTATAAGAATCAGCAAAATGTAATAAATTAAAAAATAATAATTCTTAATATTATGTAGTAGTAATCACCTACTGTTTATTGCAAAAATGACTCTGTGGTATTTGGGTTTCCATACCTACAAATTGATAAGTACCTATTTCTATTTATTTTTAAAGAAAATAGTTCACAAGTGTACGACATATTATTATATTCTGCTCATTGCTGCATATTGATGTCATTTCAGAAATGTTATTCCGCTAAAACGTGCATTCACGATGGAATGGAAAAATGTGGTAAAAACGGACAAGGGAAAGTTAGAAGATTTATAGATTCATGTGATATAAAGGAGTATAACTGCTTGAAAAATAAAGGTATTATGACTATTACCTATTCCTTATTTTCGTTGCAGGTTAAGGTTCAGAATTAAATATGCACCTTATTGGTAGTATTTTTATTTTTTTCACGTCATAACTTACTAAAGTCTGTTTGTACATACATATTTGAATATTTATATATTTGATACTTACATAATATTACACATACCAAAGCAATTTTATGCATTCATTTTATTTCGTTAAACACACGATTGTGTACATTTTTTTTGTAAGACAGATGATTTGTTATTATTTGGCAATTTTCTTTTGCTAAAAACATGTTTTAGATTACGAGAAGACATCACTTCAAGATTGTAAATCTTTACCTCCATTGCACGAACCAGCGGAACCCCTTGTTCAAAATGAAACTGAAGACAATGCTGCAACCAACAAGGAGTCTGAAGAAAATGCTCCATCTCATAAGCAATCAGAAGAAAATGTTGGTACATCTAAAGAAGCTATAAGCAAGTCTAAAGAAGAAGTAACTAAGGTTCAAGAAGCTGTAAGCAAATCTAAAGAAAAACCAATAAAGATTAAAGGGGCTATATCAAACAATGGTGGTGTGATATCATTTGAAAGTTCGAGTGCTGAACATTGATGATTTTGTTTTGAATAAACAAATTTGTTATTGAAGAGTTTTATTTTATTTTTCTTTGTTAAAAAATAAATATCATACGATATGTATCAGAAATTTATCATTAATTTCGTCGAATGTGAAATGCATGAACCAATACTAATAATACCCCACACTGGAACACTTCACTTCACAAGACATTTTTTTACAACTTATCCCGACCTTGAATTAGAAAATATGGTAGGGTCTACCTATTTAAGTAAGATGAAACTAATAATATATAATTTCACCTTTATATAACTTAGAGCTTTAATCTTTATACGCATCATAGAGCAAATAATAGGGCATAATTAAGACGTTGGTGTTGACCATTAATACAGATTTCCTTATAATAACTACGTAGGTTTCTATTGTGAGATAAAAAGACGTTCAAAAGAAAATAATATTAAGAAATCTTTTTACCTCAACAGAAAATAATAGATCGCATTAGAACTCAGCGAGGGATTTAATAACAGTGAAGCGAGAAATATCAAGAAAAGTAGAGTGAATCACTCAGTTGCGAAATTATTTTCTCTCGGCCGTCGGTTATTTCGCTCGAGAATTTAATTATTTATTGTGTGATCTTACATTAGAATCCCTGCTTAGGGTTTCATCTTAGTTTACTTAACGTGAGTTTGAATTTTAAATAGAGACTTGGAATATTAAATGCTTATTATCTTACAACTAGCTTACCGCCCGCGGCTTCGCACGCGGTTTCAAAGAAAAACCCGCATAGTTCCCGATCCCGTGGGATTTCCGGGATAGAACCTATCCTATGTGTTAATCCAAGTTATATGTGTGATAAATTTCATTTTAATCGGTTCAGTAGTATTTGCGTGAAAGAGTAACAAACATACATATATCCATCCTTACAAACTTTCGCATTTATTTTTAAGTAGGATAGGTCATAGGATAGGATTTAACTACGTAAACTAATTAACGATTTTTTTCTGGCTGCGAAATTAAAGTATGTATTACCAATATCACTCGCTGTTAATATATATTTTTGATAAAAACTGCAGGGAGAGACAATTTAAATAAAAATTAACCCAGAAGTAGTACGGTGTATTAAAGGACAGGAACATATATTTTTTCATTCTTTCAGATGACAACCCAGGAATACGGTGTGTCAAAAGTCATAAACGAATACTGGTGTTGGCGAGCAAAGTATTGCCATAATAAAGGAGAGGCTGTCTGTGGAAGAGATGCCAGAGTGAACACGTGGAGAAAGTTCCAGAATGCCTGCGCTATGTATAAATATAACTGTCGATATGGCCATGGTAATGTTTGAATTTATTCATGGATGAAGTAACAACAATACAACTAAAACTAAAAAACATTTTCTTGAAATATGTAATATGTCGATATCAGGTACATTCCGATTAATCAATATAAATAGGTACATTTTATGAAAATTACTTTGATCTATTTCATGAATTTAAATTTTTGTTTAACTCCACTTATGAATTATATTATAAAATATGAATTTTAAATTCAAATACTCCACACAAATAATCAAAACTGACTTAAGATACAGAATAATAACTAGTACTAGTAGCTTGATCTATTCCAAATCTATTCCAATACACTTGAAAAATGTCACTTATTTGTTTTCAGGATTTACAGCCACTAGCAATAAGAAATGTTCTGACCATTAAAGATTTAATTAACGTTTTATTGTGGTTTTATTTCAATTGCTTTTATTAATTAATCTTGTGGGCCTTTGACGTCGTTCTTTGAGATGTATCTTGCATCGTTGATAATCGGTAAGAATAAAAGTTTCTTTTAAATGCATTGAAGATAGTCGCGGATAATATGGTTTTAACCAATTTCAAACAAAGGAGGTAGGTATTTTATTCGATATAAAGTTGTATGAGTATTATCGATATTGATTTATTTATTATGTGTGGATCGAAATGGCTCTGTTTTAATAATAAGGTAATTTAGAAAATGGGTTAAGTTACCATGGCTTGCTCTACATTTCTAAAAAAATATAAATATTATAATATTAAAGTTTCAGTTTTTATGGTGATACAGTTCTCTAGTGCCATTATTCCTGAGCCATTTGTAAGTGATCATTAATTTCAGAAATTATTTGCGTATTAAAATTAATTAGCAACTAAATGATTAAAAAAACATTTCGATTTTTCAGGAACTCAATAATGAGTTAGCTAAACAAAGATTTGCTGAATTTTATTGTTATAAATTGAAAAGTTGCACTCCAGGGGGCCCTCCGGTTTGCGGCTTTGACGATAATAAAAGCTTTCTGGCCGAATTTGAAGATCTATGCACTTTGTATAAAATAAACTGTCAGAAAATTGGAAGTTAGTATAGTCACAGATAATATGTATAATACTACTAATATTTGTAATCAATTAAAATAAAAATAATAAAATATGTTTACTGTTAAATTTATTAAATTAGTACCATTCATTATTTAGCTTTTTTATCGTTTTCAGTTTTTACACTAGTGGAAGAGAATATTTGCACGGGACAAAAACGATTTGAAACGGATACGAACCCTTTTAATTTACCTTCTGAATTAATTGGAAAACAAAAATGGTAGCTAAATCAAATATATGTTATGTACATTATTTCGAAATCGAGGAAATTATTACTAGATTGAGAAAAGCGCCATCTCTCGATATGTCTTTGAACTGGCATCTTCAGTCACTTTCTCCATTTGTATTCATTATTTACAAGTTCACAGTAAGTATTAGAGATGTCACTGTAGGTACAATTTGTGAAAGGTGCAATTTATTGATATTATTTTTTATAATCAATTCAATTGTATTAAGCGAGTAATCTTCTTTGTTTTATTTATTCTCCGCTCTTCTTAATAACTTTTGATGTTATTTTTACATGTTTTTGGGATATTAAATTCTACTAGCGGTCGGCCCCAGACTCGCCCGTCGTGCATATAAAGCTTGGGACCCAGCTTGCGATCACGTACCTATTCTACAGTGATAGAAATTGGAAATTAGCGCCTTAAACAAACAATTTGTTCATCTTTACATAATTGATTATCTGTGGGTATAGTGCGAATTGAATTGCAAAAATCGACTTTCAGGAAACTTCATCTACTTCATTCAAAAGTGTATTTCAACAAAATTTCAACATATCTGTACTAATATTATAAAGCTGAAGAGTTTGTTTGTTTAAACGCGCTAATCTCAAGAACTACTGGACCGATTTGAAAAATTCTTTCAGTGTTGGATAGCCCATTTATCGAGAAAGGCTATAAGGCTATATATCATCACACTAAGACCAACAGAATCGGAGCCACGCGGGTGAAACCGCGGAGCGCAGCTAGTACAATATACACAGAGTAGAGGGGTACCTATGTCATATTTCAATCATAATTTTTTTGCGAAATCTCAGTAGGGAACTAAAAACATTCATACAAATATGTTAATCCAAATTTTATCTCTTCCTATTTGGACCCGAACGATAGAAATCTGGACAAACTTTCGCACGTGCCGAGTGAAAATTATGTCGAAATTTGCAAACGGTTTATTACCATTTAGAGAGAAAATGCCAGTTATAGTGTAGCAGATTAGATTAGGGCACACCTGTTGTTCCCACGATCTCTCGTGACAATGGTGCCTTATTGTTTACGTTTATTGTTGCTAAATTGAAACAAAGTGCTATGAAGATCAAGAAGCGATTGCAATAATTTAGTTAATAATGGTGCAGCCCTTTCAGTGGCCTTTATGCGTCAAATATCATTGCGCTTGGCGAGATGGCGTTCGTTTTATGTGATGACAAATGGGATCAAAGCAAAGCACGAATATAGAGTACCTACCTACAATATGTTGAAAATTATTTTTTAAATTTTAAAGTTCATGTGCATGTCATGTTGTTTGAGCATTATACTCTCTGCAGTTAAATGAAAAATAAACGCTGATATCATATTAATGGCGACTGTACCTAGAATATTTTGGAGCTTTTAAAACTTGTAGAAGCCCGCCACTAAAATTTTCGTTTCAATTCAACTGTACATCTTATTTCGCAAAAGTTTCAATTGAGCAAAGGCCCGAATTTCGTGAATGAAATTCATCAAGTGGTTGTATTCATAACTCTTAAGCTATGAAAAATCTGAAATATTATGTATCATTTAAAATTTTGCATAAACAAAAGTTGTCCCAGTACAAAGTCTTTTCAAGAAAAAGTCCTAAAGTATTCGTAGAAGAATATTATCGTGGCTAATTAGAATTCATTTTTACAAAATTAACTGGACTTTGACACACACCTGTTCCCTGTCTATTTGTTTAATAAAGCCGACACCGCAATCATCTTTAAAAAGTACCGCCAAACCCGTTATAATGACGTCCCAAATCGGAAATATCGATACAATCTCACCGTTACCCTCTAACGTTCGTACAATTTTTAAATCAATTTAAATTCAACCGCCTCACACGGCACGTGTTATAGAAGCGTGCGCATAAAACAATTAGAAAGGGTAAAAACAAAGAATGATTTTATTAACTTATTTGAAATTCAGGGTGTAGAGCGGCGTCGTGTACAAACGGTTAACACGTGGCAAAAGACATGAAAATCGTGCGTTTATGAATTGCGTTGGATTGAATAGCTTTATCGATGTTATTGGTATTAATAGGGGTGATTGAACTGCTCCTTTTTTCTTAGAATTATGTTAGTAGAGGCGTAATATATCGGGAGAATTTATCAGAGGTTTTTTCACGAAAGTATTATAACTGAAACATAGTGATTAAGGGTTTTAATTCATTTATGTATAAAAAATATCAACGGCTCATATAAATAAGGTTTTATTATTATACATAAAACTCAGTAGGTACTCAATTCTTTGATTATTTCGATCTTCAATCTTTAATGCAAGACATAACCTCCATCCTCATACAAATTCTCAGCCATCCGATATTTAAAATAAAGCTTTTCTTGTAAGTTTTAAACTTACAGGAAAAGCTTTATTTTAAATATCGGATGGCTTCTTAAAATCTAATTGCATACGATTTTCTCTGAAATTATAACAAGTCATTTAGAGAGAAACTTTAAATAAAATTATATTGATAAAAAATAAATAAATTGGCCCCTCCCTATCGTAGCGTCGTGCGCTACCCTGTCGATTGTTTTCAATATCAGTTCATTTGAACACGATTAAAAGAATCTTAAGCGATGCTTTCATGTTGATATTGTTTGTATGCAAAGTGTCATCACTTGCTGAGTAATTAATTTGCATTTGAATCAAATAAATTACGTTTGTGGCATCACATTGTTTCATGTAAAGCGCTTCATGAAAAGTATGCCTTTAGATTAGCTCTACGAAATTTGAAATACGGCGTTAAAATAAGTAATTTATTTACAGCATTTGTTATACATATTATGTTCCAGAGAAAATTCACATGTTGAAAAACGAAAGTAGTATGATTCATGTTATCAGAGGTGTGTAGGTTAATTTATTATGTGTATACCTAAGGGTTAATTTATTGGTAGAATTTTAACTTAGATGAGTTACTGTAAACTTAAACTTAAAAAATAATTGTTATTATAGTTATTAGTAAAAAATAACATAATTGAACTCGTAAATTGAACCAAATCCTTATGTATAATAATCATATCTAAGATTATTTTTCCAATGTAGGTACCAATTTTAAAAAGTTTTAATTCTAGTTACTTATCTTATATACGTTAATACATAATATATATCTGTAAGTATATTATGTGATTCATGACAGATTCATACATCGAAGTCGTGATATTAATTTGAATATTTTTTGGTAAAGTCGTTGTCGCTTTTTCCCGATTTCTAAAACCGTTGCTTTCACCTAAATTATACGTTACGTGTGGACATGAAAAAGTCGTGTTGTTTTTGTGAAATGCGATGTTTTTAAACCTTAAATTCACGAATTGTTGTGTCATATAACTACTTTATGCATTTTAATCCAAAACATAACCGTATTTTATAATTATTATGTACTATATAAAAATAAGTCGGGTTTTCCTTTCTGACGCTATAACTCCAGCACGCACAAACCGATTTCCACGGATTTGCAGTCGTTGGAAAGGTCTCTGGCTCCGTGAGGTTTGTAGCAAAGAAAATTCAGGAAACGTTTCAACAGAATAGCGGGAAAACCGGAAAAATCATGTTTCACATACAGCGCTTTAAGTAACATTTCGGTTGGTATTTAAACATAAGATGGCGAAAGGGAGTTCGCCGGGTTCGCTAGTAATGTATAATTTCTGTTACAAATATCTACATTTTAACACATGTTTGCGGCAGCGTAGCCTTCAAACGGACGAATTGATTTAGTTGCGTTTTTACAACCAGAAATCTGAACAGTACCTACCAAAAGCATCTTTTCTTCTATGTATTAGGGACACGATCTCGAATAAAAATAAATAATATACGGATAAGTAATCACATACTATGTACCTATCTACCTGGCGCTGTATACAAAATATAAAAGCGTTTTCCTTGAAAAGCTCAAATTATTCCAATCGTGTTGCGATGAAAGATAGAACTAATTGATAAATCCAATATAATTACTTATTATATTTAAATTAATCGCTTATTATATTCAATTCTATTGTTTGTGCAGTGGACACATTCGTCACTAAGAAATGATCATAAATATGATTATTTTCTAAAAGGAAGTGAATAAAATTAGCACGATATTGAATAATGGTTACATAACAGGAAAAACAATTATTATTTATGTTTATTTATGGAGTTTTTGCCGGTTCTTCTCCATAGATACTGCTTTCTCGATCGGTGGTAAATATCTTATAGACGATGCTTCAAGAAGAAGTCTAATTGATAAATAAATTTTTGAGTTTGTGTTCATTTGTGATTGAACTTTGAGCTAAGACAATTTAATTCTATGAACTTATGACGTGGAAGAGGCAAGATAACATCTCTCCTTTGATATGATTTTTTCATTAATTATTATCATTCATAATTTTAAAATCACAAGTTATTGTTGCAAAAGCACTAATTTATTAATTTGTGTATTTGCATTTACCCTTTCATATCCACGTTAAGTTGATTTTTTGTAAAATAAGAAATCGTCGATTTACCGAGAAAATTTATTTGCAAATTGAAAAATCAAAGAGCACTCAAAAACAAGATTGCTTTTAAATTGTTTTATCATTTATTTATTATCTATTCCCATTATACCAATTTATTTCGCAAGCAATAAAGAAGTCTTCCGTCTGCATTGTTCCTCTGAGCACCGGCGCTTAAGGCCTCCCCCACATTGGGCGTAGGCCGAGCGTACGCGTTTCCTGAGCGTGCTGCCGGCGTCGGCGCGGCGCGGACGTCGCGTCAGCGCGCCGTCTGTGGGGCGCGGGTGTCGCGCCATCGAACGCTATGCAAGCGCTGCGCAAGCGCCGCGCCGACGCGACGTCGCGTCTAAAGCACTCGGCCGCCCGCGCCGTGCCCCTCGCACTCATGGAATGTGTGCGGGGGGCACGGGCGGCCGAACGCCTATGGAACGCGACGTAAGCGCGGCGTCTGCGCGGCGTTCACGCAGCGCCCGCGCGGCGCTGGACAACGCGTAGCCCGCGCCCCACAGACGGCGCGCTGACGCGACGTCCGCGCCGCGCCGACGCCGGCAGCACGCTCAGGAAACGCGTACGCTCGGCCTACGCCCAATGTGGGGGAGGCCTTATACCAGAACATAATCTGGCCGCGTTTTTATTTTCCTTTTTACACGGAATCCAGGATGTGTGGATATTTGCATGAATATTTATCATAGATATCGTCGGTTATGTCGTAAACCGCATTTTAATGCATTTTTATCTAACACTCTACGTTATAGATATCTAAAACTATGAAAGTGAGCACGAGGCCGGTGTCATTACGTTTTAGTGGGTGTTAAGTGTTTAAAATATACGTTTATGGGCTGTTAAATTTATTACTGAACTAATAAATTGTTGTGTGTTAATTTCTTTTTTTCATTTCATAACTTGGTTTGGTTATTTGAATGTTAAATTCCTACTTTGAATATGTTTGACACTTTATAATGATGCCATCTTTAATTAATAATTAAGTTTATAGTTTAATTAACACCTGTAAATTGTTATTTGTATCTACAAAAAGGTATTTTATACGGGAATAGGCATATTAGGGATAAGTTATTTAAGAACTTTTTAGGGTAGCGCAGCGTAATCTAAAAATTAACAGCTTTCTGGCTATTGTATGGAGTTGTAACTCTGTACCTAATTAAGCTTAGGACTGAGATAAGGATATATTTAATTGTCATGTTCAAGTTCAAGAAAATTATTTACTACAAATATAGTGAAAACTGTATTTTATAAGCTGAAAAATCACACATTATAATAATTAGTTTACACAGAGTTGAATACTTAAGATGACTAGGTTTGTTTTCAAATTTTGCAATAATAATAATTAAAGCATAAAAATAAAACTTTTTCGCTTAAAAAAGAATCGTCTACTACATGGTACGTAATTTATGTATAACAAAAGTCGCCGAAGTTAATTGTCTTTGTCTTTGTTTGTAAGTACCTAATGTCACTATTTGTTAACAAATATGGAGTCCAAAAAAGTGAAGTCACGTGTCCCTTAGTGGGGTAAGGCCACAGATTAGATACTAGGTAAGGGGCAGATGCATTATTCATACACCTGTTTCACTGAACAATTTTCTTTAGGGACAAGTAGGTGATCAACCTACTGTGTCCTGCCAGATCGAGACATTTTTTTTTCTTCGTCTTCACCTGGAATCGAACCCTCGGTTCCACGCTCACGCGTCAACCACTTTACCAAGGAGGCGGTCGTCCAAAATTATCTGGATATTATTAAATTGCAGAACGGTCAAGGTGCTGAAACATGATACCTAGAGGCTTTAAGGCTACGTTGCTCACACCGTTGCCGTCAAATTAAGTTAACAGCAAAATAAATAAACATTTCTACCAACGCGCTACGAATTTTCCATAAACATGTACCTTGAAAGCTAAGCTTGAAAGTTTGAAATTGTTACAATTAATTTGAAACGTTCAAACAGTTCTCAATAAGCTAATTTATAAACAATCATTTGAATTGCCAGCTCGCCCACGTATGCGGTGTTTACAACCTAGTTAAATTAATCGCTTAGTTTTCCCACGAGCGAAGCTTGAGTATAATTTATTAATTTGTTTTCTGCTAACGATCGTACTAATGCGAAAAGCTTTGCCTTTAGTAATGGGATGTGTTATGCAGAAGGGAATCAGGCTTGTGTTAATTTTGTGAATACTTGAGGTATTATGTTTTTTTACATTTCTGTACTTGAGGGTAAAATATTGAAAAGAATTTAAGTACAATTAAATTTAGAATTTATAGAGTGGCTTTATTATGAAAATTTCAAGACACGTTTCTCAATTTGCATTTTTTGTTTTAGATTCTACTCATTTCAATTAAATTTCCAAAACTCAACCAATTTTCTAATTATTATTTGAATGATATTTTGAGATTTTAAATTTACCTTTATTTAGGTTTACGATTAACGATTATAAACATATTTATAATACCAGAAATTATATATGATATACCTCAGAATTCCGCATGTGTGCATCCTGGGAACCTCTCACCGCCTACACCGTCATAGGCTTTAACACCGAGCTCGTAATCCAGGCTTGCATATGGATCACGTAGTATGGTAGACATCAATAATTCATTGTACTGCAGTCCGACCGACCACTTCGCAATAACAATAGATCACTGTTTAGCAGGAGCTTTAGTGGTCCAAGTCATAGGAGTATAAGAAGCCAGCCAGCTAGCGAACCCGTAGTTTTTACGTGAAAGCGTAACAAACACCCTTCCTCATAAACTTTCGCATAATTATTATTGTTTGCATTTAGATGTAGATATATTATCTTGACTGGGAGTACAACAGTTTGAAATCTAATTACAGCCAATAAAAGCCAAGAAAAGGCTGTGCACATAACATAGGTACACAATCTTGGTTGGCAGTACAGCGTGCCGATAAAGATATCATTTATAAAAAATCATAATCTAAGTAGTTAATAAGGAAAAGGGTTAGTTAATCCTCGACGGATTTGTGCCAAAGAAAAAAATATTGATCTCTGATAAAACAAAAACAAAGTCCTACATATAAAAGTAAAATTACACAAAACGAATTGATTAAGTCTATAAATTAATACTGCAGTAAAATATAAATTTTTACTCTTTTATTCTTCCATGGATCACTTAGAGGACAATATAATATACCTAGTTGCATTTTAAAGTATTGGCGTCAAACCGCTCTCCTTTTCTCACTTATTCTACACGATAGCGGGCAAAGCTTTTGTACATTTGACGCCGTAGCGCCACCAATATAAAATGAACTACTCATATACCCGTATTCGCTTATATTAAATCAACCTTGGGGGTATTCTTAGAATGGTCCTGTACATCTATTAAGGCGTTCGATATTGGCCTGCTAATTTGAATGACAGTATTTAAACTAATTCGTGTTACTTATGCAATTACATGCCGTAATGCTTGGATAATACCAATTTCGCAACGGGGTTTTGTAAATAATGAAAATGTATGTGGGAAAAGCTAAGCGGAAATTATTTGGTATGTATTTATGTTTAATCTGTTTTAATTTAAGGTAATCGAGGTAGTGTTTTAATATAAAATAGGTGCAGGAAATTTACAAAGCTTACAGTTTATATACTATTAGTACATTGAAACATTATAGGTATATAAAATATAAAAAAAATGATAAGGTTAGATTTATGAATCTAAATATAAAAGCCAATCCAAGCCAGCCAATCTAAAATCCAAGCAAATTGAAAAGTGTAAACTCATTCATTGTATTCAAAAAACAATTATCGAAACACATCCTGGAAGACCACACGCTCAAACTTTGAATGCAATGAATGAGTAGGTACCTAACCTAACTAATGTAAATAACCTACTCTAAATATTTAACTAACGAATGTTATTTTTTATACATACCTATGTTTAAAATTATTTTTCTCATGTAAGTGACTTATTTTCTTAATGGGATTAAATGTCTTTAAACCTTATAAAAAGTTTAAAAAATGTAAGCTATCGCGTGTCGTACAAAGTAAAAGACATAAAACAAGTTTATGTAGGTACAATGAGTTTCACAGATGCCTGAATCTCAATTTATTTATGTACTAGCTTTCCGCCTGCGGCTTCGACCGCGTTTTCAAAGAAAAACCCGCATAGTTCCCGTTCCCGTGGGATTTCCGGGATAAAACCTAGCCTATGTTACTCGTGGATAATGTAGCTTTCGAATGGTGAAAGAATTTTTAAAATCGGTTCAGTAGTTTATGAGCCTATTCATTACAATCAAACAAACAAACAAACAAAGTTTTCCTCTTTATAATATTAGTGTAGATACAAGAATGAAATACTAATCAATCAATTAATCCTGTAATTTATGTAAAATTGACTTGAGAATGACTAAATTACTTTAACAAAGCTTTCCTGCAATTCCAAAGTAATTAATTGTATTGTTTTAATATGTTTCGTCAGTTGTTTAAATTTTACGAAAAAAGGACCATACTTTGAAATCAATAATCAATATTAAACGAAGGAAAAATCTGGTTACTTAACAGAAGGTCGTGTGAAAATTTTAATTAATTTATAAATGGGTTCATTGCTATGAATAAAGATGAAACATGTTTTTTTTTACTATAAGTATATAATGAAAATTGAAAGAATGTTTTAGTATGTGTTCGTCCAGTTAGTATAATATTTTTGTTATCTTTTTTACTTACCTCTGGTAATAGCAGAATAAGGAATGTAACTTTTAAATCAAACCTTCAATAGGTGCTAAGTGTATTTTCCAGGCATAAATACAAGATTTTTCTTAGGGAGAAGGATGAAGTAAATTACATACAATTCAAATATTAAAAATCTATTTATTTCAATATCACTTATTAACAATATTTAAATGCAATATTTACACAATATAGTAATAAAATATGTACAACCATTCTTCACTTAAAACTACTTAGGACGGTACATTACTTACTATTCCTTTGGAATGAACTTTTATTTGGACGGAACCGTTTAAATAAATTAAATTTATATAATAATACTTAAATATTTAATAAAAATACTGACAAATTCTCAAATTACTATTGAGCTTCAATACCTACAAAAAATAGATATCGTCAAAACGATATGAAAATATGATATTCTAAATACTTATTAAAAATAAAATTAAATGAACAACATTTATTGCACGCGTTGTTTGATGTAGATGAAATTAAAACATGAAATACAACCATTTTTATACATGTATTCATATTATATAAACAGAAAATTTAAACTTTATACCGCAGGCCGACAAGCATATCAGAAACAAAAATTTAATGTTTATTTTTAACAAAAATCTTTTCAGATGCCAAAATTATTGTATTGTACTATCCACATGAGGCAATAAATTGAATTTAACATAATAAAATTAATTTATAAATTATAGATTATCAAAAACGATATATTAAGTGACCATAGCCCTCTCAGTAGGCATCGGAAGCATGTTGTAGGTAAATCTTTGGGTGTAGTCCGTCATTTTGAGGTTATCTGACCACGGGGGACTGGGGTTCCACCTGTCTATGCAATCTGTACCCTCTATGGACCCACCGTTGGTTGATAATCGCATGCGTTTCGGTGAGGGGTACTCCGTGCCTGAAATGATCAAATTCAAATTCGAATTACATTTATTTGCAAAAATGTAGTTACAACAGTCATTTAAGTTTATTAAAATGATTCGATTAATATCCTAGATGACATAAATACTTATAAGTGTAAAAAATTGTAACTGCTAATGCATACTGTGTATATATGTTAAAAAAATCATTTAAAGTAATGGCAAAAAGAAAACATAACAAATCATAAGACTTTAGCATAGTGTTAAAAGTATATTGAAATTTAACGTTCCGCAACGTTACGTACACTAAATCAAAAATTATAATTATATTAGTGTACTTTCTCTGAAATACAATAAAATAAAATAAAAATCAAATATTACCATCCATACAAGTACTGGTGCAGGGTTCTTGTGTGTAGTTCACAGTTGGGTACTGTTCGTAATACTCTCTCTTCCCAGGGTACGCGTATGGGTACATGTTGTTTATAGCTTCAGATGACATGTCGTAGTGATTCGGCGATCTATGGAGTTAAAAATAGTTATAAATAAATGTTAATTTATAATAACAATGTGTAGAGATAAGAGAAAAATTTTTTTTAGATGTATTTAAAGTGAATGTGAACCCAACAAATGTTCTGTTCATATTTAATTTGCACAAATTTCGCATCGCATATTAGGATGTTTTTTGTATCAAATAAGATACAAAAAACATCCTAAACCATTCTCATTCTTCTTTCAAAACATCATTGCATTAGTACGTGAAACGACGATAATTGATAACAAAAGTATAACTTAATATTATTATTCATGAAAATACGCTCGTCAAATATAACTGGACCGCACATTTCATAAAAATTAAACCACACATAAGCTCTATCTGATTTGGCTCCTTATATGGATAAACAACCAGAGTAATGTTGCGTGAATTGTTCAAAATTTCACTGTAATATCAACCTTATTGTAAGGTAGTGAGGTTCATTATAGAATTTAGAGTTTCAATGCGTAAATGTTTTGTATGGGTTCACAATAAATATGGTAATGAAAGGTGTCAAATTACGCTGACGCGACGGACGGACGGGTGATGATTTTCTTATTTGTATTCCTATAAGGTTTGACATGACGTGTACAAATTGTGGCGCGCGACCTTGCTTACGTTTATTACAATTTGTACTCTAGTTATGAGTTCCTGTGTCTTTTATTTGTTAACCTTATGACGTTGATATTATATAAGACTATGTGTGTTTAATGACACTATTATTGTAGGAAAAATCTACGCAGTTGACTTGATAGCCAGAGGATATACATTCTATACATTTAGTAATTTGAGATCTGAACTCTATATTAACAAATGAAAAAATATAGCATTTGGTGACTAATAAATACAAAAATATTTTACGTTTTAGAATTACTCACCTTTCTTCACTAATAGTAGATTGCGGGGAATGCGTAGAATAATCAACGGGCCCTCGTTCCGTATACATTCTTTCACAAACATATTCCTCAGGTTTCTGTACATATGAGACATATCCAGAATATTCTATGTCATTGTTCTCTACATAGTATTCTTGATAAGGCTCTTGGTAGTTCGGTTCTCGTCGGAAGAACTTTTGGCAGCGCGGGTCTAATATACCGCATGGTTGATTTTGATAACCGTAGTATTGGTAGAGCCATGAATTTGCCACCATGATGGATGCTTCTTCTTCACTGTTTTGAAGAGAAAATTTGGATACAATTATTTATTAAACAATCAACATATTTACGAATGAAAAGAAAGACTAATCATCATCAAAGTGTGCGTTACGCAGAGCTACGGCAATGTGGCATATATGGTCCCAAATCAGGACTAGACAGATTTATTTGTAGTTATTTAACATTAAGAAATATTGCACAGTTAAGCGGTGTAAAATATAAATACCCAAAACATGAATTACTAATCATTATGATTGAAATCAGTGAATTCGTAGCACATTCATGCTACGGACAAATATGTACTACGAAAAAAATGACGTATGATATATATGCGTATTTAAATTATTGCTCAATTGTGTATAAGTATAATTAATTGAATCTATCAAATAATATACACACCTTAATACTTGATTAGTTGCTACGATAAATTGCCTAGGTGTGTCAGTGGCCTCTTTGACCTGCAATACCATGTGTATCCATAGAAACAGGCCGGATCTCTGCTGCAGCTTTACTAAAAGGATGCAGCATTTGTCTTGCTCGGATTGTGTTACTGAAATAAATTGTTGAATTAGTTGTCATCGTCAAGGTCACTTTTTATATATTATTTGTCAATTTAGGTAATAGATAAGCTAAATAAAAGATATCTACAATACACTCTACAGGAAGTTGTATTTACTTGACAAAATTTTCAATGAAGACAACATTTAAAGTAATAAAAATAAATATTCTGCCTTATACTAAGCAAATTAACCAAGAGATCTATCGATAGAATATTTTTAATATTAGACAGTTGAAATTGAACATTTAATTCATAATTTTTTACCACATGTGAAGCAAGTGATGCAGGAATTTTGCTAATATCATTGAATATTAACATTATTCAATTGAATATAAAACAGAATGCTATAGCAATGGTTAAGCGATAGTGACCCATAAGCCTTCCACTGCTTATCCCATAATTTAATATTCTATTCAGATCTCAAATTTCAATAAAGGTTGGTGTAACGTGTGTAATTGATTATGTGTCTTGCAATAACTTTCAAACGCAAGGTTACGACTTACGATAGAGTAAATATTTAATGAAGGATAAATAAATAAAATATATTTTATAATAATCAGTAAATTATCTTACTTAATTTATGTTTGGCCTGAGCTTCCCGTAAACTATCCCAATGTAGTATTTGGTACCAAGAGACATCAACTAATTCTGATTTCTTCCATCCTAAATACCATTCACCACTGAAACAAAATAAACACATTAGCAACCATATAAATACCGGTTGAATAAGTAATATACCACACAACAAAAACTTGTTTTAAAGACTTTTTTGACAGAGATATTTCTGATATTACAATGTATAAAAAATTCCGGGCATGGCCAGCGGCGTGGGGGGAACACTTACTTGGTGTCAATGTGCAATATCTTCATGTCCATGGCATGCACGGTGGTGAAGACGTTGGTGGCGCCGTGCACCACGCACTCGCGCGTCTCGGGCATGGCCAGCGGCGTGGGGGGAACACTTACTTGGTGTCAATGTGCAATATCTTCATGTCCATGGCATGCACGGTGGTGAAGACGTTGGTGGCGCCGTGCACCACGCACTCGCGCGTCTCGGGCATGGCCAGCGGCGTGGGGGGAACACTTACTTGGTGTCAATGTGCAATATCTTCATGTCCATGGCATGCACGGTGGTGAAGACGTTGGTGGCGCCGTGCACCACGCACTCGCGCGTCTCGGGCATGGCCAGCGGCGTGCACGACGCTAGGAACACGGGCTCGTTGCGGCTGCATAGCGGGAGATATGACACGTAGTGTCCTCGGACTAAAACTACCTAAAAAATTGAAAATATCATATAAGTAGGCATATGGTGTATACTTTGAAACCACGTGTAAACGAAACAAAATAATTGTTATCATAAGTATCTTAAAGTTTTATTTCAACAGCATTTTGTTTTTAATTATAACTTACTTTTTGGTCACCAAATCTCATCTGTCGCCTGGCGTTCCTAGACACATTCATTCTACAAAAGAAATGCCTATTCTTTGGTATATTTTCAGTCTCTCCGTTGCTCCCTCTATTCAGTTCTAATTGAACCATTTGGTGGTCTTGTCTGTCTATTATATCGTACACGCTGTCACCGTGTATTAATAAATCTTCCTAAAAGAAAAATAAATACACATTGATAATTGAATCTTAAGCAATGCAGTAATATTAACAACATTATTCACTATAAAAGAAAACTTTTATGTAAATTTCTAATTAGGATTACATAATCTAACTGATTTAACTATAAAATAACATAATTTAAAAAACAAAAACAAACCATTGAGTGTCCCAAGTATTCCGCTGCATTTTCCGATATGTAGAGCAGTTTGCCATTCTGTGTCATCATCATCATAAAACCGTTCATAGCCTGAAAGACATTGTAAGTGTCAGTACATTCTGATTTTAATGTTTTCACGGTGAACGCTCATAAACTTGAAAAATATACCTTCGAAAATCCGATATTAGGTGTGGGAGTAGGTTGTTCCTGATACTGATAGCTGAAGTCGTGACTCTTAAACACTAAAACAGAAAGAAAGACGGAATTATGGGTGAAGTAATAGCAACTAGAGATAAGATAGCGAACTAAATGCATTTTAAAAACGTCTTAATATGCCTTTTCGTGACTGAAGGTGAAACAAAAAGTTTTGGAGACGTTTTCAAAACATGGGATGAGATTTTGGATAAGCTGTACGTGATGAGCTTCGACAAACATGTGGGACATGGGAAGCATGCTTTGGGAAATTTTACATGATGAAAGGAAAGGATTTGACCTGTAAAGGACTTTTGAAGAGAATTTGCTTATCGTTTTTATATCGGGATGTATTATAAAGACTCATATGTGTGTACAATACATAAAAATATATATACCTACGTAGGATTTGATAAAAAGTTTTTTATTGACTGTGCTTGTTTTTATAGTTTTCTTATAACCATTTTAGATATGTTTTTCTTATATATTCTTCCCTTTTTATATAAGAAAGAAATTATTTAATGAATCACTATTACAATAAAATGTCTATTTATATTAAACTATATCTTAAATAATGTATAAAAATTGAAAAATTCTTAATAATACATAAAAATGGAATAGAAAATTGTATGCGTATTTTTTTTTCATGTATTTTCATTCAATTAACTTACCTTGTTGAAAATAGTTCATTTTCCTCACATACACACAGACTAGGGCCATAAGCTGTAGCTGAGACAGTCTCTGCCGAGTGGATGGTGGTAGTGGTAGTAAGTCCCGAAGGTTGGAGATTTCCGCGTTGATCAGATCTCGGCGCATTTTGCTCGCGCCCTTTGTTGATTTTGTTGGCTCGAATCTAGATTAAAATTGTTCTTGTTATCATATTTACAATTAATTTATTACAATTTTTTATTTATTTTATAGTTATTGTTATTGTTACATAAAGGGTTGTTCTCCAACTGCAACTTGAAATAGGTGACCCGCGCTGAAAATCAGCAACGTCTGCTTATCAGATGATGCGTAATATGCTAAGAAGTCTCTCTAACTGTGACCAAATGTAGTATTAGTATATATTATTATATATACGAAAGCGTGATTCTTTCCTCCTAATAAAAGGACAACTTAAAAATTAATATGATAAAATTGAATAAATAGGTAACATAGTCTCTACATTTTTATGCATTTTAGGTAATGTGAAATACGGGAATGGTTTTATTTTCTTTTGAGAATGTTTTAAAAGAAAAATTAAATATTGTATGCTAATTCATTTCTATGACTTCCTTCAGAATAAATTTTGCTTCTGAATTTACAAAACTATTAAATAATCTCTATCTAAACCCACTAGGAAACGGGTAGAATGTAAATTTTTCCCTAGAATAATTATAAGAAAAGATCCAGCCGGATTTGTATACAATGTACGGATATACCGACGGACAGGTGTCGAGTGTCGGCTCGTATAAAGATATCACAATTCTTGCAAACATTAGAATGATAATAATATCGCTTTCGACGGAAATCATGTGTAAATTTATAGCTTTATGCTCTTCTATAATTATAATATCGATATTGTAATGCAAATCCAACCTGGGGCTCATTCTAATGCATTCAATTTCTTTTCCTATATCATGATATTGAATACAAATTATAATGCATGTTATCGTTGTTTATTTCATTGTAAATGCTGCCTGTATTGATATAATTAATATTAATATCGGCTGTGAGATGAAAGTAATTATTGTGCTGGGAATTGCAAAGTTATTGAATAGTTCTAATATGTTTTTCTTAGTTTGTATTTGTTGTTATTACAGGCGAAACATTAAATAGTTTAATATTTTATAAACTGAAGGTATGTCATGTCTGAATAATAAAAATAAACCTTATAGAAAATAAATAAAATCTTTATTAGAGACTTGAATTTGTTCATATATTTTATGAAAAATTACCAAAGCATACCTTAAATAAAATTGTAACATGCATTCTTTATTACTTTAGAATATCATTGACAGATTTCCTTATATAGGTATGTTAGTGTTAAATTAACACCATTCAAAGATACCGTTGATTATATTTCAATTTAACTGCGCCTATGAAGCAACTCATCTATATAGGTACTTACTAATATTATGAAACTGAAGCGTTTGTTTGTTTGAACGCGCTAATCTCAGGAACTACTGGTCCGATTTGAAAAATTCTTTCGGTGTTAGTTAGCCCATTTATCATATATATATATATATATATATATATATAGGCAACAGGAGCGGAGCCACGCAGGTGAAACCGCGGAGCGCAGCTAGTGTAATATAAAACAATTTATTAAACACTAAACACTACCGACAAATTAGAATACAATAGATAAAACATAGAAAAAACGATTTCCCAAACCCTCAGGCATTAAAAGGAAACTATTTGACTCGTCGGCATACTCTACGAGCCCTTTATCTTAACTTTTGTCTTTTTACGATCGTTTGAACGTAACCTTTTTAAGGTTTGATTGTGGGAAGTGAACGATGATTGGTGATCGTTTTGTTAATTTGATGAAACGATTGTTTGCTTTTTATTGTTATTGGGGCTAATGTGTGTGGTGTTTGACATATTTTTTTCGTTTGGATTAATAAAAGTTGATTTTGAGTGACAATAAGCGGTTTTATTTTGCTTCAAATCTAACTTTAATGTAGTAATTATTATCTGATCTGTGATTTAACCATAAAATATTTTGTATGGAGGGTTTTTTTCAACGTCTATGTTACGATCATTTGACATATTTCATGTCAAAATTATAAGCGTATATATATTACTAGCGGTCCGCCCCGGCTTCGCCCGTGGTACATATGAAAAATAGATGTTGGCCGATTCTCAGACTTACCCGATATGCACAGAAAATTTCATGAGAATCGGTCCACCCGTTTCGGAGGAGTATGCAGACTAACATTGTGACACGAGAATTTTATATATAAGATATTCAACAGAAATCCATTTTTTTATATTTTATAACTTTCTATTAACCATAAACCAAGTCCACTTTACATAAATTACGTAAACTTAATACACATTTCTCCGTATATCATCGAGTTTAAGGGCAAAAAGTGAATTCCTTACATAGTTGTTAGAGCCTCAAGCCTTTCACGGTGTCCGTGTTACACCGTGTAAATTCTTCCGATTCAGTTTGACCATCTGTTTTTGTGGGAGCACGTGTTGTAATGCTATGTAAAAACATTTAAGGAATTTTTAAGGAACGCAATAAATTCCTCGGTGTACTTGGATTAAAAATTTGAACTTTTAAAAGAGACGGGGTATTCAATTCCTTGGTGTTTTACTGAATTTAAGTCGAATATTTAGAGCTTTTGTATAAGATAGTTGTTAGATTTGATATTCATATTAGCGGCATTAACTTATAGCGCTTAAAGTCTCATATATAATTAAGATGTATAAATCATAGGGACCCTCAACACTTAAAACAAATATTTTTTCCACTAGATTGAAGCGCTTTTCTTTCGCTTTGAATCGTTAAAATATTAACCAATTTATTCAATATTTATTACCAGTTCGGAAATAAGCTCCTACAAATCTTCATTCCTTTTCTGGGGCAGCGATTATTATTTTAAACTTACTGGTTTAATCAATATTGCATTCATTAATTTAAATAAGTCAAATCACAAAACACGTGTTTGTTACAGAACCTACTAATATTCCACGACAAGAAATTATAGATATAATAGGTAATGCTTTTCTGCGCACGGCAATCGCGGCTGCGTCCTTCTCTGTGCAAAGTGTTCTCTTGCCTCTTTGTTAACAACCGTGATGATAAATTTTACACATTTATTTATTTTAAACTTCACTCTGGGATTCCCTAAACCAGTATAGATCATTTATATTGTGGTAATATTGGTTACTTTGGTTATTAGCTATGTGTATTGGAATGAAAATTTCTGCGCCTGTGGATTTGAGTTGGCAATGTTGCAAGTTCATAGTTAACGCATAACGCTTTACACTTTTGTTTTGGCTTTATTACTGAATTATTTTGTTATAATTATTATATATTTGCATAAACGTAGAATTGAAACAGTATTTAAACTTTTAAAAACTTATTGGGTCGATATATAGGTAGATCTATTTTTATTTTAATTTAGAATAATACTTTAGGAGCTTTTTGTTACACTTTTAATGTAAATTTTTCATTATTTGTACTTTTTTAAAATCAATAAACGTTTTCTTATTTACACAGAATATACTGTTTCTCTGCAAATAATTCCTAATTAAATTACGAAAAAATTTTGTATGGAGCCCTTTTCAGGCTTATAACTTTCTTGATGTGGATATAATGTGATAGCCTCTTTAACTTATTCTTTTTCACTTCAAGAAAAGTAGATCTACTAAGTAAGTTAATATAAAGTTAAAATAACCTTAAAACTACCCGAAAATAACCTTAACAATGCAAAGCTCATCATCGATATAAAATGCGATAAGACTGTCCATTGAGCCAATCATAGCGATCCCTCAGAATATTTCGTAATAACATTTCTGTACACATATACCAAGGAATAATCATTTCTTAGCAGTTACAATAGACATGATTACTTGATAACATGATAATTCTGTCAAAGGTACGCGCAGTTTGACATAATGACGACTGGAGTATTTTATCTCGATCGACGGACAGACAAAATGTACCGAGATATAGATATCGGATCTACGCTTCGTTTCTGTAATTGTGATTGGGAGTTGCTTGTTAGAAAACTTTAGAACGAACTCTGATTACGGTAAAGTATGCGTATAAATTGCGCTTGTTTTTATGTTTGAAGAAAATCAGGGACGATATTGTAGTTATTTTATTTATCTGACATCTGAGATTTTAAAAATAACGGTATAGTGAAAATCTATGCTAATATTATAAAGCTGAAGAGTTTGTTTGTTCGTGCACTAATCTCAGGAACTACTGGTCCGATTTGAAAAATTCTTTCGGTCTATCTAATAACCCATTTATCGAGGAAGGCTATGTATCATTACGCTAAGACAAACAGGAGCGGAACCACGCGGGTGAAACCGCGAAGCGCAGCTAGTATTAAATAATAGAGACGGGAAAAACTTTTCTTATTTGCTTATTAATCACAAAATTATTCCTAACAGCTTCACTGTGATCGCCTTTTCATTGTATATTACATTACATACATTGTATATTAATTAATATACAATATTTCAAATAGGTATATTTAAAAAAAAATGCACTAGGAACGAGAAGAGTGCTTAATTTTTTAAATATAAAATTATAAAAGCTCTATTCAATGTCCACTTCACTGACTTTTTACGTGTTCCTTCGACTATTTGATTGTATTTGATAATTTCATGTCATAATATACTAATTAAATATATTTGTATCGTCACAATGTGTACTTATATATTTTCGTAGAAGGCTAACAATTACATAACACGCCAAGTCACACGAGATCGGTACATGTGTGCTAATTTGTCACTTATTTCTATTATCAGCTGAATTGCAAGCACTGTGACGTCACAAGTTTGCTTTAAACATATGTTATAACATTAAACACTTTTTAGTTATCTTAGAATGGAAAAAACTTCTTTTTAGAAGGTGGATTCTTTTTAATGCGTTGAAATTGTATATTCCCGGCGAATTTGAAGAGAAAATAATTTAACAAAACTGTAAACATTTGTTATTGTCACGATATATTATTTTATAAGGTTTTTTGTGTTTATTAAGTTATAATTTCTAAACCATTGATAACTTCTTAACTCGAGTAACTTATAATATGTTGTATGAATATTTTTTCAGTAGTGACAAAGTTAAGACTTTAAAATAAGTTCAGTTTAAGCTATGCTATTAACTTTAAAAAGGATGTGATTGGAAATTATGTCCACAATTTTGTTAATAGGTATGTTAGAAGCATTCAAACTCAAACTCAAACATTTATTTATTCAATTAAACTTCTTCTAGAAACAGTTTTGAATCGTCATAACATATTTTAACATTTACCACCGATTCGGAAAGTTGATCTGAGTTCCTATAAGATTACGCAGTAAACGACAATATTAGTTCATTGTTACATATAGCTATTGCAAATTTATATTTAAATAATTTGCATAAAATGTTCACAGCGCGGCCAAGTTATGAGAACTGTATCTTACGTTTGTGTAATTATAATAGCTTTTGAATAATTAATTACGCGTTGTTGATTGAAAACATTGTAAGTAAGACTTAATGCAGTTTCGAAGTAACGAGATATTACGTGGCTATAGAGAGATCTAATTAAAGAATTAATGGAATAGAATAGGACTAGTTCGTTAGTACTTCATAAATATGTAGCAATTTTCTATTTAGTTTGTGTGTCGGGTGGCGAAATTTGATAATGTCCTATAATATTTATTTATTTATTTATAGTGCGCGTTTAGAATCTGATATTGAGGAAGAAAATATGATTAAATAAAATCAATAGAACTTTTAGTAGTATGCCAGAAAAGGTTTCTGATACAGGAAACTTTTCATGAAATAAATTTATGGAGACTTTACAATGTTACCATATAAATTAATAATTAATTAACCTTAATAAAGCACTCTTCGCCTTCTTATTTGGACTTTGGCGATATTTCGGAAAGGTATTTTTTGCACCATAAAGTGGAGCCAAAATAAAACTTTAAAGCAGTAGAATTGAAATGATGTTATTTTTAATAATTTAAGCGTTATTATTTTAATTGTACAATAAATACTATTTACAATAATACAATTACAAAGAAAATATGCAAACAAATATAAAATTCATTTGAAAGGATTGCAAAGTGTACATTTAAAAAAGTAGTTAATTCACAAACTTTGTATTAGGTATATTATAAATGCAAGTGCTTATTTTACAGTAACTATTATATTGTTATAAAAAATACTAATAAATAAAAATCTAATAAAGCATTAAGAAAAACCAAATAAAAAAATCTTACCTTAAAAACATTTTGACACCACTAATATTCCTTTAACAATAAAGTTCTCACATAAATGTCAGTTCATAACGATAAACTAAAAAAATTAAAAATAAATAAACACGACCACACAGTCCGAACGATCAAGACTTAATGATTGCTCAATAAGGACGAGCCTTTTCATAAAAACTCACAAAATTAATGTCATATTCGAACCATAAAAATAACCATAAACAGCACGTGTCCGACATAATTTAACACCTATGCCTCACAGAGCGTTAGAAAAAAAACTATTTTGAATTTCGAACCCCTAATGATAACGCGTCAATTTATGCGTAAGCTTTTTATTGGAATGAGATTAAGGACCGATACTAAAGCTCCGATACTTCCGTGCGCGAGCGCATCAGGACAACGACTATAAAAAGGCTTCGTAGTAAACCTCTCTTTCCCGCGCGCATTTTTCTTTTTTTCATCAAAAACGCGCCTGTGCTTGTGACCGGTCGGCACAAAGCCAATTTAAAAAAGTTTAAACAGTTTTGCCCTGTCATCAAATACAAGTATCTTTTTTTAGGGAAAACTTTCCGATTATGAACAACTTTATTTTGGGGTTTGTCAACCGCGTGTGACAAAGACGGCTAGTGTTCTCGCGTTTTTCCGCTCGTTACCGCGGGAAAGAAATAGAATGAGTTATTTTCTGACGGCATCGCTTTAGATTAATGAGTCTGAGAGAGATGTAAGTAATGTAATTACTGGAGGTTTGCGTAAAGGAGACGGTATAATGATCGAACGTACGGACAGTTATTGATAACGTAATGTGCTTTTATTTGCGAGAGATTTGCTGTAGAGTGTGATGCATGGTTAAAGTTAGAGTTAATTGTATTTTAATGAGACGGTTTTGAGGCGACGTTGGGAGTGATGAGTTACGACGTTTTGTTTCCGAGGCAGTGGTTATATGGCAGGTGTTTTAATTGCAGTGTGAATGTGTACTTGTGGTTGTAATGTGATCACTATGTATGTGCACATCGATTTCTATATAGTGTAAGACTTTGTTGGTTAAGAAAGCAAATATGTATAGTGTTTATAATATTATATAAGTACTCATGAATAAATAAATATATTTGATTATACCATAACGTAATTAGGAATACTTTTTATAATGTCTTAACATATTATATTCTGATGCAGATATGAAAGCTAAATTGGTTATTTTATTATAATTTGTCACTATATTTTGTTCAAAATTGGTTACAGATGATAAAAAATTACTGCCTTATTTCTTTGAATAGGTTTTCTTCATCATTGATCTAATTATTTACCTCAAACGATCGATTATACGATTAAGTTATTTGTTTATATAATGACTTTAGAAGGCCAACTTTAAGTTTGAATACCTATAAAGTTGCATATTTTAATTTTTAAGGAATCTATATAATAATCTCTACCAATTCCACTCCATTTTCGTCTCTCTACCGATTCCACTTTCGTCAATGATATTCCCGTTTATCTCATAATGAGTAAAAAAATGCAACGTCGAGGCGCCTTTGTCCCTAATACTTCGAATTTGATAAAGGGTAAAATAAAACACACTAAATAAAGGCTCGTCGCCTGCAGGCAGCTACCGTGTTACCCGAGATAAACACGGTAATCACGCTCATCTTCCTAAACAACTTTGCTGTCCATCTTCCAATTTATACTGTGGCTTTTATTAAAATATGGATAAATAGCGCATGTCATTGTGATCATGTTGTCAAGGGATTGAAATGGAGTGAGTAGAAGTTAGGAACTTTGCTAAGGTTTTGTAAACTATTGTACAAAAGCTTAAGAATTTCTCATATATGAATTTCCTTGTGTTGTTTGAAGTTGAAGTCTAAGTTCTATGGTCAATGCTTTAAATAACTCTTGATTAGATTTTAGAAGGTATGCATCGCTTTGTGAGCGACGACGCAAGTTCTTGTGACATAATGGAAAGTTTGAATATGTTTTAGACGTAGTATTATGTATTTACGATCAAAAGTGGTAAGTTCTTTTACAATAACAAAGATTTGTTTGGTTTTTTAATATGTAAGAATCAGAGGCGGCTCGTGACAAAATTTTATGGGTGTTCACTTGAAATAAAACACTGAAAATACATGGTGTAAAGCAGTACAATTTATCAAAAAAATTACTTATAAAGAAAATGCATACGTGATACGTCTTTCTTTTTGGTGTGCAAAAATATCTATAACTTAAAGCGACAAGACCGATAGACGCCAATTGCAGTTCATTCAACAAATGGTACCGAGATTGTGAATGTTTTTTCATCTTGATTGAAAGATGAGCTAAGTCGTCAACGCACGTTTCAGTCCAAGCACTCTCATCTCCGCCGGCCGCGCCCGCTTTAAATAAAAGACACGGAAAACAAAATAGTTTGTTGCTTTCATCACAACCACACAACCACGGTGTTTTCACATATTGTTCAGATTTAAACACACGCGTATATGTTTTCGTTTTTGTCGTACATTTTTGCGTAAGATCAAGTTCAGGCCGTGGCGGTCCCTTAGCTTTACATTCAAGCCGAATTTGTAACGTTTTATCACACTTTTTAATGAACGCCACATTATAATTATTATTGTTAATTTTAACACTCACAAGTAATACTGATAACTACAGGCTATTTCAACACGTATTTTATAATTTTAATTAGAAAATGGCGGTAAAAACGAACCGGCAACGTTTGCGGGTGCGGCGCTCCGAATTTTGCTACTTTTCCATAGAAAATCTTTTGTTTCACGCGCAGGGCTCTGGCAAAACCCTCTCTTTCACTCCTATTGGATTTCGTATTAGGAAATGTACTAAATCTTTTTTCATTGGAGCGCAATCGTGAGCGCTCCGCTTCGCGCGTTACATAATACAGTAGGTATTATACAGGTGTATGGGATGATGGAATGATGGATATATTCATTGGTATTAAGAGTAGTTTTAAAGATTACGATTGATTTTAAATAGTAATAATTAATGGTAATAATTAAATTAAGGACTATGATTTTATTATAATTATTTATGGGAGTTCACTGCACCAGCGCTCCTTAGGGCGAGCCGCCTCTGGTAAGAATACCGAATAAGTGTAGGTGTAAATGAGCTTTGGCTCTATGAAAATACTTTAATACTATTCGCTTCGTTTATGATGATACCTTTTTAACATTTATCATCCACATTTCACCAAACAGCAGACAATCATGCAAACCTCTTCAGAAACCCATTAGTACCAAAACTTCCATGTTCAATATTTATCCATAGTGTGACAAATAAGAAACAAAGCTTTCGTGCCTATTAATTATTCATCTTCAATATAATAATATGTTGATGCACGTATGTGATTTATTTTTAACATTTATTTCCACACTTCACCAATCAAGAACCCTTTCAGAAACACAAAAGAAATAAAGCTTGTGCTTTGTGTCTATTTATTTATTCTCAAATTCGCTAAGTACCTAAAAGTGCAAATTTCACTTCTACAAAATATAATGAAACTTTAATTAACCATCATGTTCCGTTACCAGTCGGCATTACCTCTACAAGGATAAAGGGAAAAAGGTCTTTCCGATTTCGGTGGTATCAAAGCTCGTCGCGGTGACGTCCGGGCGTCGCGGGTCATTAGCTGCCTGATCACGTGTCCCTAAACATTGCCACGTGCGATCTGCACCCTTATATAGGATGTGGTTTTTGGTGAGGTTATAATTAATAATATTTAATATAATTAATAAAGTTCTTTGGCTGATTGTATGTAGAGTCAGAATAGAGTCAAAAGCTATGTTTGTTGTAATTTTCTCAACGATAACTTTTTGCTTCATATTTAAGCTACAAAAATTATATGTGAATGTAATGTGAATGTAAAAATTGAACGTTTTGTATAATATTTTTCAGTATAATGAAAATCAGATGGTCGATTCTTTTGGCATAATATAACAACAAGGAACTTGTGAGGCTCAATTTTCTTATATCGGTGCACTATTAATTTAGGTCTTTAAACAAGAAAAACACTGGAAACTAGAGCTAATTTAAAGCTAACTCAACTCTAATCATATTCATATATTAAATATACGACACAAACATCCAAAACCTATCAATCCATCATTTCAACCAAATCAATTAACATCGCAATTTTAATCAACCTCTATCTCGTACAAACGTCGTATTTAGTAGTAACCACTACCAGCAGGGAGGTCCAGTAAAGGTGCCGGCGTGACTTACAAAATCACGTACCACCCTAATGTAAACAATAGACAAAGGGCCCGACAGATTATTAGGCTAGCCGATGCTTATCGTTGTGCGTACTGAGAAACGGTTGGGTGCTCTCGTTTCGAATTTTTTGACTAAATACGTTTGGATGATTGTATCTGAATGGTTCTTGGCCAGGGCTGAAAGCTTTCACAGTGAATGTGATCTCTGAAGTGTTTTCTTACAGGCGTACAGGTGAGATAAAGAAGAATAGCTGTTTTCCTCTGCTTCATTGTAGCACTAGTCATATTAGACGTAGCGGGTTATTATATAGCTTTCCTCGTTTAGTGGGCTATTTAATGGACTATCCATCACTATCATAGTTTTTCAATGTGAACCAGTATTTTCTAAGATTAGCACGTTCAACAATCAATTAAAGACACCGTGTATTCATCTTCATCATATTATTAAGATATCTAAATTGGTTCCTTGAGCACCCAATTCACATTCGTTAAAGCTTTACTATGAGTGAATTGTACCTAATTGAAAATAAATAAAAGCATACTATTATTTACCTGTTATAACGGTATTATATTATTTATCATTCAGTACACATAATCAAAGCTCTACATTCTACTTAGTGTCAGTAGGCAATCGAATATAAACACGGTCACGGGCCAAGTTTGAACTGGAAAAAACAGGCAGGCTGCACAACTATTTTAACCCTTAATTATCCCATATGTCCTTGACCCCTGGGTCCACCTGTCCCGAACTTGACCTCGGGAGGCTAATCAACGAAATCGCGGGCGGGCGCTCTCCCGTGATTTAATGCCCTCGCTAATTATGGCTTGTTCAAATTGTACCTTTCTCACGGATACTCCGGGCAGGTTGCACCAGAGTTTAGTGGCATCTTGAAAATCAAAACGACGTTTAGTCTAATCGTAAAGTGTATGATTTACAATATAGTAATATCTCAAGAACATTTCATTTCAACGTGTAAAAAATTTAAACAAGATAAATAGAATAGGCTAGATTATTAAATGAATCTTGAAATGTTTTGTTTTATTTTCTAATTTGTAAATTGTTAAATGACAATCGTGTTATAAGGGCTTTATGTTCGAGTTTTCGAGAATATCTAAAACATATTTACATTTTTAATATTATGGTGGAAATTGCAAAAAAAAGATCAGCTTAAAGTGTCTGTGGGAATTAAAATTGTAAACTGACACCTATACTTACACTACTATTTATTTACTCTTGTGCTTACGCTATGATTTCAATCGTAACTATTGATTAATCCCAGTTTAACCAATTGTGAAGCCTGGCCAAGATGCGATTGAACCAGACTGTACCTTACTGCATTCGCTATACTTATTCCGTCTGCTCTAACCTGTTACTCGACCAACCTTAACTATACATCCCTCCCTTTCCCCCATATTTAATTTATTATAAGTTTATCTCTGTCTGCAATCTCGGGTCAGACCAACATATTACCGTAATGGTACTTAAACACATATTTAAGTAAAGATTCTTTTTACTAAAAAGTTTCGTATGTTCATTCGTCGATTACAGTCCAGTGCGATGTTGGACGTGAATTACTGGATTTGCATTTATAGGCTTCTGTTAATGATACTGGATTTAAAAATCCTGCTTTATATTAAGAATGAAGAAATTTGTATGCATGTCAATTCTGAAGAATCCTATTCTTATTATTTTTCACAAAAATGATTTAATTGATTTGTATGTAATTTTAAATTCTACTTATATTTTTCATCTGTGTTAAAAATATGAACGTGATGAACATCAGGGACTTATGAAAAATCAACTTAAATTTTGAAATATTATAAAAGAGAACAGCAGTATACGAAACATGTGTTTATTTATGATTAATACAATATTTTATAATTTATTTAAAAAAAAAATACTTTAAAGATATTACTTTACTTAAATGCAGCTACTATTATGTATTCTGTGCTTAATGCTTAAACTGTGGACAGCCTTCCATGTCGTCAACGTGAGCGTAAACTGAAAATGAAAAGAAAGAATTGTTGAATTGTAAAATTTGATTTTAGCATACCTACTTAAACAAACTCTGTCTTGCGACTCTACATTATTAATTATTTTTTATATTATAGTATAAGTATCTAACAAAAATTATATTGTGTCAGTTATCTTTACATATTCCTTAATATTAAAAAAAGTACCTAAATTAAGAAGATAAATAACCTGAATTTAATTGTATGACAACTTTTTGTGCACGTGAATAAAATTAACCAGGTAGAAAAAAAGCCAGATTAAACTGAACCACACAAATAGTCTGGTTAACAATAATTCACCTTGATTAGTATCACACGCGAATTCCAATAAATCACACAGATCGAGGAACGTTCTGGTCTCCTCGCCCATTCTTCCGCAAATCGGTATCGTGTCGTGGATACACGTGTCCGCCAGATTGCAGAATTGGTCCACTTTGTTCTGAAAATTTTATTTTTTTATATGAATTGTGGTATGGAAATTATATATATTTCTGTAGTCAGTTTAAAGTTGTGTTGTTGATTGAATTTTGGAAGCTTTAGTTTTGTTATGGGGTTGTCAAGTTAGGGAAAAATAATGTTAAAAAAACTAATAAAGAAAGGAAGAGATTTTTTTGTTTGTGTGGTCGAAAACTACTTGAACTACTATAAAAAATATTTTTACTATAACAAAACTTTGTTTATCTTTTGTTAATTACTAGATATACATATAAATAGAGAAGGTTTAATATTGTTCACTATTATTAGATACTACGTAATTTGAGATATGACTCAAATCAAAATAAGACTTTCCGCTACAAACACAGAACAAAAACCAACCATTATATCTTATCTGATAACAATTAATTACAACAATACATAATCCTTATTAACGCTAATAAAGTGTAAAATAAATTATTACAGGTATAATATCCGCTTGGCCACAAACAATTACATATATATCGACTATAAATATAATTAAGTGCACATTTCAATGGTATCTTGTAACGTTGGATATAATATTTATAGACCTATGCAATATACAGGGTGTCCCACTATTGGTATACTAAGCACGAAAGAAATTGTAGTTTTGAAACTGATCACGAAAAAAATTTTGCTAAATTTTTCCTGAAAATTCATGTTTTCTTCACTAGCTTCGCTCAGCCGACATATACCGCTTCGCTAATATGAGCATTTTGTCTATGAAAACATAATCTTAAAGGATAGCTCACGTGCTGGTGGCAAAGTTGGGCGCGTTGATTGTTATGGGTGTACACATAGAGTTCTAAGAATTCATCTATTTGAAAAATAAATGCGTCTGGAATTTTATAAGTATTTTTTACGAACTCAGCGTATGCAAAACTATAACCTCCTTTGAGCTTAGTATACCAACAGTGGGACACCCTGTATGTAGAATGTAGATACTTATGTAGATATTATTCCGTACTTAATTGAATCGTATGTCAACGTTTATTTTGATATATGCGGCTTCTCGTGTTTCTTAATTGTATGTGTGATAAATTTATAAGCTGCCAAAAAATGGTGATTTAAAATAAAAAGAAATAATTAAACAACGTGTTAAGTAAAAATATGGTCACCCTTAGAAAAAAAAAACATAATATTTATTAGTTAGGAGACTTCAAAAGCTCACAATGTTCAAAAAAATTTAAAGCTTTAGTAGTCAAAGCCAAAAATGTGTTAATTATGTGTTAATGTTTTCAATAATGATCATTGCTATTAATAAGTAATATTGTCATTAGTCTCTACAAATTGTACTTACTGGTGGAGTCGACAAATGATCTGGGAAATGAGCCAATACGGTGAGAGTAAAGGATATCCATAGTAAATCTGAAAGTTTCGAAGCCTTAATATACCTTAGGTTTATTACAGTACATTATAGTGCATCTACTGTACAATTCATAGTGAGGTAGTTCATGACAGTTGCTAAATAGTTTTTTTTCTAACATGCAAAAAATAAAATGCTTAATTAAATTTAAAAAATGTTATTTATACTTTTAAAGGAACACACAAAAAATTAATAAATACTGAATGTACTAGGTAAACAGAACCTAATAGGAGATAAATGGTAATTAACAACGTAAATTATCTTCAAGCTACCTATCGGATATACTTACAATGAATGATGATGTTAAACCACATCCTCGTTTAGTTTGATCAGTAAAATGATAATATCCGATGTGTTCATGTTGCGGTTAAATTATATTTATGAATTAACAATATATAGTACTAAATACATGCATGTGTAATCAACATTTGGTGCTGAGTTCTAACATAATTTGATTAGTACGGATTAATAGAAGTATTAGCTCTTTTTGTTACTTTAATAAGCAATAATTTGATAGTCACTTATTACGCTCATATTTAGTATCTTTATAATATTTGAAAATATGTTTTTTGAAATTTAATTTTTATTTATAAACGAAGAATATAGGAAAAGGTACAGGTAAATAGGTTATTTTTATTTTCCTCACTACTTCATATAATAAATACGAAAGTTACTATTTATCCGTCTGTTACTTTCACTTAGAAGATGAAAAAATGTATGCTACCTCTACATACCATATATAACTTGAACTTATATTATGTAACAACACCACGCTCGGAAAATTTGTGAATGATAGAAATGAATAGCATTATTTTTTACGTTTACATGCAACTAAAATGACTTGATATGGATTCTTGGTAGAATACATGCTCAAGGTATGTTTCCCGGAGTACCTATGTAATATGCACATTTTACATACATGAGTGTTTTTTAACACGACGAAATATATATTTCATGAAGTGTTGAAGTGTTATGCTCCACATAACATTCAACATAAAGCGTATGTTTTGATTCAATATCCTGCAGGCTATAATAGTTCTGTTAACGAACACAAACTAACCTAGTCATTGTAGCCTAGATCATTGATAGTGGTATTGGTGTTAGTAATGATATTTAGAATACTGTGGACTAGTGAGTTGTTTTACCTTATTTATATAGCGGTGATTAATTAAGTTTCCATGCTTCATAATTTTAAAGAAATAAATAAGTTTAATTACGTACAGTAAAATATAAAATCTTATTAATATGTACGTGAGATAATTACCTGCAAAAGAGATTAGAGAAGGTTATATTTATTTATATCGAAACGTAGTAGTAGGAGCAGTGATGTCGAATTTCTTAAAAAGTTCGAGCACTTATTCTACTTAATTCATAAAATGTGTTTTTTTTATTTTCTAGGTTTAATTATTTTAGGATTAGCCGAAGAAGTCTGGACCCACGTGGAGATTGAGGCTGAAGACTACTTCTTTCCATTAGAACCAGTAATTATATTTCATTACATTGTCATATGTACTATGGTACACACATACCTAAATTTTCATATTTTAAATATAAAAATCTAAATTATTCATCTTAAATGAAACTATGTTAAAACATCCTAAGAAAACATTTTTATTACACACATTTTTATTACATACATATTTTACTCTATATTATACATATTGAAACAAATCAGTGACAACTATTTTAATGCGCACCTACTGTTTAACTATGGTTTAACTGTACAAATGCTTTTGTTGAGAAATAATCTCTAACAATGCCCATATTAAACTAATGACATTTCTGTAAGCAGATTGAGATATGTAATGAATTTAGAGTAAGTACTAAAATTTGTCATTAACAGGTAATAAATTTCTGCAAAATGGCCGATCAGTGCCAGCACGACTTCGTGGCTATTTGTGGACAAGATTCTTTGGGTATTTCTCGAATGTTCAATGATAACTGCGATTTGTATGAGTACAATTGTGATGAGAAGAAACGTAAGTGCTAAGTGGTATTGGGTATTTACTTATGATTGAATTAACTGATATATTTAAAATTTGGAAATAAGATAGCCAAATATTAATATGTGTTATATCTATGTATACGTACATTGTACGTGGCCTCCATATTTTTTTTGGAAACATTGGGTATTAATTAAAGTTGTAAAATTCTATTATTTTAGCTCTACATATGTAATATATTTGATTTTCAGAATACCGCCATGTAAAACTAGACGTGTGCAAGTACGAAGCCGCTGCAGCTGAAAGAGCACAGTATAAGTGAAAAATAAATGAGGAAATTAATATAAAAAACAAAAATGATGCAATATTTTTTTTTATATAAAGCTTCCCACCAGGCAAGGCGTCTGCTTGTTTCCCTTCTAAAATCATAAATATCTAGTAGAATGATGATACCTAAACACAGTAGTTCTTTATATACAGATAATTATTAAGGTCATTATCCAAATGTAATTTAAATTACGTGCTGTTATTGAGAAATTCAATGAAGAAGTACCTGAAAAATAATATTGGAATTTGCAATTAGTTTTTTCGAGAATCCGTACAGACACACACATGCACTACACCCGAGATTTCTGTTATTGGTTTGATCCACATGTTTTGAAAGAATTTTTTTTTCATATAAAATAAAAGAAAACTCTCTGAAACAAACTACTCTGTGTGACGTCACAACTCTGCACCGACATTCCTAGTAACTGTTTGGCTTCCACAGTTTGCTTATACTCCGCAAATACACTGCCAATGTTACAATTATGTACAAACGACGATGTTTACAATGCAATGGTAACCTATAGGGCAAGCCAAATATTTACAAATGGTAGGATATTATTTATTTGTTCAACGTCAATATAGATCTCTGTTCGGATTTATGACGTTCGAATTATATAGAAGAAAATATTGAACAACACATGCTATTTATATGTTTCACTAATATTAGATACATTGACGTAAAATTAATAGTGCTTAATTAAGAATTGATTTTAAAATATAACCACAAGGACCTTAAGAATGGACCTTATTCTTTAAATTGTATTTTATTAAAGACAATATCATTTCTTTTATTTTGTATAATAAATTGATGGACTATTTAAAACCTGATATTATTCATATATTACAAGCTTGGTCGTTTATTGAAAGCGATATCTTGCACTCAATAATTCTAAAACTCGTCTTCATAAAGATAGGCTCGGTGCTCCATTACATGCACAATACTCAATTAATGGCGAGTCTACATAGAGACTGCTTTAAGAAGGAAAACAAAAGAATATACATCTTATATTTAAACTCAGCTTTAGTAAGTAAAAAAGTGAAGTCCCATGTCCCCTAGTGGGGTAAGGGGCAGATGCATTATACATCTGTTTCACTGATCGATTTTATTTAGGGACAAGTAGGTGATCAGCCTTCTGTGTCCTGCCAGTCCGAGACATTTTTTTTCTTCGTATCCACCGGGAATCGAACCCAGGACCCCTCGATTCTACGCACACGCGTCAACCACTGTACCAAGGAGGCAGTCATTTCAAGGACCAAGTGTCAAGACCTTACTTCATAGGATCATTTCTATTGTAAGCTCTTCACGAGAACTCTTTAGTAAATAAGAGTGTTATTAATAGCTGTATTATCATAAAAAATGAATATATAGAGTGTATTTGGAAGTTAGTCAGTGGAAGTTGATCTTATCATCAATATGGTGATTGAATAATTTTAAATATCATACCTACCTATAGATAACAACCGTGATAGATTCTTATAATTTTTTTATTTGTCATCTTAAAAAGCATTAAAGGTGCCGTGTGGATCAAGCTTAACATTATTTTATAATATGCTTATTTATTGATTACCTATATCATTATATGATACTATCAGTGCATAATTGTGAATTAATTTCTAACGCATATTCTAGGTACATTTAATAATAATTAAGTAGTGCGGATGTAATTCAACGATATAATTTTGATAACGATTATTATAAAAATGATTACAGTTATATAAGAAAGTAAACATATTTTTATTAAATACGGTAAAACTGTACATTATAGGGCGTGGAATTTGGGGGTAGTGGGGGGTGGAGAGAGGGGGGGTGGGTACTAGGAACTTCCCCTGTAAAGGGGGGGGCGCGAAAATTAATAGTTTTCGAGATATTTACAAATTAAGTTTTGGTCCGCCTAAAGCAAAGGGGGCGCAAAGTAAGGACTTAGAAAATTTTTGATCTAAAGTGAAAATTGTATAGGAATCATAAAATACATAATTTTTATTCAAAACGCTAAAATAAGCATGTTTTATAAAAAAAACTTTTTCTCTAAAATAAAAAATGGCCGAGATATTCGCCCTCAAAGATTGATGATAAAACCTAACCTAACCCTTTCCCTATCTCCTCATGTCTTTTTTATATTGTCTCAGACACTGCCTTAGCTCCGGCGCTACGGGAAGTGCAGCCCTTCCGCCCTTGCGTGACAAAGCACGGTCGCCCGTACTCCACTTCGCAGCGCACGGCGGGCGAGGGCTGCTCTCCCTCCGCGCCTCCGGCTTTTTACATACACTCTAGGGGTAGGGCAGACAAGACCACGTGGAATTCGGGGTTGACAGCTTCGGTTCTGTGGCAAGTCTTATGATAATGCAATGCTTATTTTAGCGTAACGTTTTTTAGCTAGATTCGGACTTTCGCAGCTTAATATTGAATACATATTACATAATATTCCATCATTGAAAAAATTTACATTTTACAATCCGTCATGTATCTTGGTAATTATCAAGTTTAGAGAAAAGTTGCCCCAACAAAACATGCTTTTATTAGCGTAATCTTTACGATAAAACAATAATAAATAGGTGTTATAATGATACCAACTCCATCAAAAATTTTCTAAGTCCTGCGCCCCCTTTGCTTTAGGTATTTTTTTCCAGTTCCACATTGATCTGAAGCAATTAATATTAATTATTACTTTACAATAATAGTTTTCAATACTAGTAATATTGCATTAGCTCTTTGATTTGAAATATGACAGATTTAAATGTAATAGACATTAGTATGACCTGTAGTTTTTTTTTTTGTTTGAGTGGGAATCGCCCTAAAGTCGCTTCTGGCACTCGCCGGCCGCTGCCGCGGCACGCTCGCTTCGCTCGCTCGGCTCGTGCGGCAGTTCAAATGTTAACCTAACACGCTCGTCGCTTCGCTCCTCGCTACCTATTTGTATGCTAAAAGTAAAAGTTTAATAGTTTTGTACAGTTTTAGGGCTTAACAGGAGTCAGGAGTACGCACGAAACGATCTCGACTGAAAGGCAGCAAACGAACGGTAACTGAAAATGACGTCGTTATTGTTTTGTTCCACGGTACAAAGCGTACAATTAATATTGGACAGCGCTAGTCGTCCGCTAAACGGATGAATAAAATAAATTAGTCGTCCGATTACCGGATTAATAAAATAATTTAATCGTCCGATAACATCTATTTATCTATATAGTTAGGTTATCGGGGTTTCTTTAGAGAACTGCCGCACGTATTATATGTTTTTTGTGGGGGGAGGAGGGCACACGTAGGTATTTGATTTTTTTTTGCGCGTCGACGGAGCCCCGCTTCGCGGGGCTCCTATTTCTGTGTAGTTTTTTTTTTAAAGAAACCTAACCTAACCTAACCTAACGGCTAACCTAACCTAAACTAGATTTTTTTTTGCGCGTCGACGGAGCCCCGCTTCGCGGGGCTCCTTTTTCTGTGTAGTTTTTTTTTTTAAGAAACCTAACCTAACCTAACGGCTAACCTAACCTAACTTGATTTTTCTTTGCGCGTCGACGGAGCCCCGCTTCGCGGGGCTCCTATTTCAGTGTAGTTTTTTTTTAAGAAACCTAACCTAACCTAACCTAACCTAAAGGCTAACCTAACCTAACGAATTGAGGGTGAATATCTCCGCCATTTTTGATTTTAGAGAAAAGTTGTTCCTATAAAACATGCTTATATTAGCGTTATCTTGACGATAAAACAATAATAAATAGGTGTTAAAATGACACCAACTCCATCAAAAGTCCTGCGCCCCCTTTGCTTTAGTCCAACCCAACTAGCTTTAGTGTTAAAAGGTTATCTAGTAATCCGAATAATCGGACGATTAAATTATTTTATTCATCCGGTAATCGGACGACTAATTTATTTTATTCATCCGTTTAGGGGACGACTAGACACTTCGATTAATATTTTTGTTAAATTATAAATTGCAAATATTAATAATTTTATTTTATTTAATCTATTTTACAAAAACTATACTTAATAATAATTATTTTTAATGTTGTTGTTAAAAAATATACAAATTTCATAAATAAAATTTAAATTATAATATTTTTTTTGTTAGATAGAAATGTTTTACCTGAAATGAAACGCGTTTGACAATCGCTGTAGGTCAATTTCACACTGTCATAACAGTAAGTTCGCGTTTCAAAGATAAAATGGAGTAAAATTTTCCGATTTTCAAAAATTCGTGACTCAAAAACAAAAAGTTTTCGCGCTGTGAAATTTCAGATTTAGGTTCCATAGGACAATAGCTAACCACAAAAAAAATTACGACTCTCAACTCCACGCCCTATAATGTACAGTTTAGCCTTAAATACATATTATTACTGTCATTTTTTTCGACCATTTTTAAGTGAGAAGTAATTTGGAAGCATAGCTTTATATATAGGATGAAGTAAATATTATTATTTCAACTACTAACTAACCAGAAAGATTTGCCAATTTTGTTAATGAATTTTAGAAATAATTTCTTCTATTATGTTCTTATATTTTTAGTATCTTAGAAAATGTAAAATTCCTGACCATTTAAACATGAATGACGTTAAATGAATGTTTCTTAACGTCTTAAATATTACCTCAGTTCTGATGTGAATTGAACCGTAATTACTCAAAGGCTGTTTAAGCCCATTTAAAATATATTTAAGACCACGCTGTATAAAATATAATATATTTGGACAGATGCTGTGTGCACCCGTCCGCTCGTTTACCATGTATGTGATAATGCATCTATACGAACTACCGAAATTTGTCTAGCGCGGCTTAGGGTGACACTACTCTTTACAAAGATACGCTAAACAGTGCCCGGCTACTGCATTGCAACCGGTATTCATAGAAATAGAGCATGTTTTGATATTAATTAACGCTGTTTGGGACGTTCCCGAAATAGAACATGTTGAATTGAATTGATTGTTATTCGTACACATACGGATGATTTAACAGTTTATTTCTTTTGTTAGTTTTCAAATTCACTGTATCAGAATCCGATTATTGTCTCAAAGATAGGTTGGTACAAATTTTGTGTAAATAAAAAAAAAATGTCCTCATATTATGTTTTTACATAATGTAACATGTCTGCTTATACTTTATTTACATTCTTCTATAAATAGTATATAATACTTATATATAATAAACACCTGTTACGAAATTTAAAAGGCAACAAAATCATAAGTCAGTTTCGTGTTCTTGTCAAATATTTACTGGCCAAATGGAATGGTTATGTCAAAAGCGTAGCGGTTCAAAAAATGTAGCACACTGCACAGTAGCCCATAGCAAACAAAAAAAAAAATTAGAAATATGTAGTTTATATCTTCATTACATATTATATTTAGCATCTTTTCGTGTTGAATATAATAGTAGGTAATCATTTTAGGTAATCATCAGCGTTTAAATCAAGAAATCTGATATTCGGGCGTAATTGTAGAGAATTTGTCGTGACTGAGTAAATTCAATGCGAACTTTCTAATAATGCAAATTTACAGTACAACTAGAAATAGAATAAAGAAGTTCTCAATTATTGAAATTAAAAATACAATTTACGGCAAAGTATTTTAGTTTTAACCTCACCATTATTGAATGAGTTTATCTATTAACTATCGTCCATAATACATATTCCCGCACAAAATATGACAACAATTTTTATTTGGCCGTCCAAAGGCTACTCGTAATAAATATTTGAGGTAAACACGGAGCAGAGAGCAAGCGAGCAGCCGGCGTAAATACAAGCCTGGTCTTGTTAACCTAAAATATTAACAAGGATCGGGCAGCACTTAGCTGTTACATGTTAATTCCGTGGACAAAGCTCTGATTTGTTTACAACGCCTAGTTGCGAGTTATCGTGGCTAATTGTTGATAGAATGTCGGCTTGTCGAATTATATTTGTCCTTCGGTACGGTTCAAGTACGCAGATTTATTTGGCATTGGAGAAATCTCACGGTCCCGGTCGGTATGAATTTGTAAACAAGACAATATGGGTACTGCTTACAATAGATAATGCTTTCATATACTTGAAGAAAACTGATAAACACTGCATTTAATCAAACATCTACATCCGTGAGTATCAATAGAAGTTAGGTTGTATTATAAAGAACTCGCTATCGATATGTTTTTGTGTCGATTTACAAAAAAATATTTCAAGCCTTTTTAACTACCTAACAAAAACTACGAGTTACTATTAATAATATGTTTTTGTATTTATTAAAAAACTAGGCCGTTTGCACTATCTATCAAAAAACTCAGTTATACTCATCTCTCATTTTGTGGAATACCTAGTATTTTCAATTCATTAACAGTTCTTTGAACCGACTAGGACTATACCATTATAGGTAGATATGTATACCTACCATTAGATATCTACTCATTCTGAAATATTTATAGCTTATTAATAAAATCAATTGAGAGTATTACAAACCAAACAGTTGTAATTACAATGCTATGTATCAGCATGTTTCAAATAAATGAATTAGAGACGTTAGTCATATAGCTTCGGGGCTAATAAAACAAATGAGGAGCGGCGTCTTAGCCTTTGTTAACTCTGCGTATTAATTTGTTTCTTTTGACAACAAATTATATATGATATGCATTATGTTTATTAATTACGTTGTGGATAAATAGCATTAGTTATTGTGTACAGTGATTGATTTTTCAACATGTTTCTATTATGTTTATAATGGCTACGTAGAGAGTAGGTTTCCGCTTTGTTTTTTTATGTGACGTTCAAAAAAAGGGAACTTGATTTTCAAGTTATTAACTATATGACCTGATGAACTGAGAATTTATAATTTATGAAAATGAGTGTGTGTGAAAATGAAATCTGCGCGTAGTGTATATCTAGTTGTAAAGAATCAAAGATTTCGTTGAAAGTTGAAACGGCTGTTAACATGAATTAGGTAAAGGTGTAGGTACTTGTTTTTTTTTCGGAAATTGCTTTTAGCCAAGTTAACAATATCCTTATTGCAATTTATCCAATCAAAAAACAGAGAATTAGATTTTTCTATCACATTTTCAATGGAAACTTCAAACAGATAATGAAGCTTCGAAAAATCGTCTTCACTTATATCGATTTATTTAGTCAGTGAGCAGTCAGCCAATTGATTAGTCGAGGCTCTTTGTGCGTCTGCGCCGACGCAGCAACGATTTGCTCGGGGCCCGACCGCCCTAATTTTAATGGCCTTATAAAATTTATACTTAATGTATTTATAGTACAATGTCTTAGTGTGGATATACTAGTCTTATATTTATTGAGGATATATTATTTATTTTACGTTTGCGTGTTAAAATATTATTTATTTTTACCTAATAAAATATACTACGACGTAGACGACGACGATAACGTACAACGCATAGAGGTTATAATATAGTTATATCGTTAGTTTATTGTTAAAGAATTAATAGAACAAATAATTTCATAAAGTGTGGAGCGCAAGATCAGGTGGTTTGAGGTAACTGCGTAATTGAGACAGCCAATTGATAATAAAATACTGACTCAATAACAGTATAGGGCACAGGACTTACGCCATAAAACCGTATATAAAGTAGTAAGTATCACGATAATTAAATTAACTTAAAACACAATACATGTACATTGTACAGTACAATAAAAAAAAGAGTTTTACAAACCTTTATAAATTACATAATACATATTATAAAACCCTTCGTCTCAATTTTTTAAATTTAAATCAAAAGACCACACATAATGAATTCGAATCTTATCCACATTATTACCACCGGGCGGTTTTAAAATTGTATTGTTTTATTGTATTACATGCATTAAGTGCCGATGTACGAGTCATTACAACAACGAACTCTCAAACAAGGCTTCGATGATAAAATATATTTTCTTTGCCTCATAGTATCTTGCGAATTATATTCAATTGTTCAAATACTTAATAAAATATGTAGTGTAGTGTCTATTGAGGAGGTAAAGAGTTAAATAAGTATTGACCTTTTAAGATTGATAGCTTGATAATGGTTTGTTTATACCTTATTTATTAATTCTAGATACTCAGTTTAATATTAGTTTTTAGCTTACAGATATCGTGGTGATTGGCAGACTGTGATGACAGTCGTATTTGGAAACCTATTGAAACTTTATAGCATACAATCTACTTTTCAAAATAAAATAACGGTCACCATGATGTAGGTAATTTATTAGATTTGGGGATTAAAATTATGTTATCAGATTAATTACAATATGTTTGTTACATTTTCGTTATAGAAAGTAAACTTTAGCCAATGTTATGGAAATGAAAAAAGGCTATTTTTGTTGAGTAGTAATTTCACGAATATTTAAAGGACTTCCTAATTAGTACTTTATGAATAACCCAACATTGAAGCCCATTCATGTTGAAGTTGCAGTGCACGTGCGTCGAACCCTGGACCTACCCCACGAGTGCGCAATCGATGCCGAATTCACGCAGTAACGCGCACGCGCCTTGCGTTCGATACAGTCGTGGAAAGAAGTGCTTTACGAAATTGTATTTAATTTTATAGGAAAAAAATATATGATTATATAAAGTGTGATTGATGACAAAATTGTATGCATTCAATATTTAAACGAAGCAATGATAATAATTAGCTATACTGCGTAAATATTGCTACATTTCATTATTATCAATTAAACAAGTTTCTTTATAAGTTATTAGCTGACAAAAAATGGAAGAGAGTCCTCGCTATAATGCCAATTAATAATGAATGAACTATACGGAAAATGATGAAAGCTATTACTAACTTTGTATAAGTTAGTACTTAGACTTTTCATATTAACTTCATTTGTCGTTACTATCAATCAACAAAAACAAAAAAAAAACATATAGATATCCATATATAAAATAAATATCTATAAAAAGCCATCTCCAAATATGCTCCCGCCATTACTACGTAAGCGAACAGCGGCCGCGCGACGTTACTGCGGCCGGCCATTCCGCTGCGGCAAGCGCGCTGAAGCCTTCGCGAAAGCTCTTACAGTGCTTTGTGACAGCTTGTTTACACTCTACTTATAATGTAAGTATTTGATGATGTAGAGTCTACATATAAAATATAGAGTCGCTAGAGATTGTCAATGATATAGATTGTAGAGTCGATGTAGAGACTGAGTAGATTTTTTTGGAATGATGTTATATTTTTTTGTAAAAATAGAGTAAAGTTAAGAAGTTTTGGAGACGTTAAAAGCGAAGATTCTGTATAGAACCATACAGAGTTAATACTCGCCTATAACATCTCTAATGAGGACTACATATTAAATTATTTGTGTGTGTGTTTTTTTTTTAATATTTTGATGTATTTACAAGAAAATACTTTCTATAATTGTATGTTATTTGTAGATTGAAAAATTGACCCTTTTCAAGTTTTAAATAGAATGTAAGTAGGTCAAATATCGTGTGAACTTTTCGCTATTGCGACTTTACAACGCTATGAATGGAATTTCGGTCCATTGCAGTTACTTTTCACTATCAAGTAAAAAAAAGTTATGTAATGCTGTACAATATTTTTGTATTTTTCCGTAACTTTTAATTTTATTCTTGTTCAATTAACTGAATGCAAGTTATTGAGACAACAACTAATGAAAACATGCAAATGCAGAGATAAAAAATTTCAAAACAAAATATCAATCAATCAATCAGGCAATATCAGGCAATCACTTCAAACAGTAGAATCATTAATTAAATTAACAATTAATACTATAAAAAGTATTAAAAAGCTTCAATGACAGCTTTTTACTTATCATCTAAAACACTAATAAGTGTTTGTCTTTAGTACCTATAAGGTAATTAAAACATTCATGTAATTCAGAAAAACTATTCCGAATATCTTACATAAGTAATGCTCTGGTTTTGTAAACAAGCGCTATACGAAAGTACCGCATTATGTTAGACTGTGGCACGATGCCAGATGTTATTGATTGATATCATATCACAGTACTGCTTAAGTTTGGTTACACGATCAATAATGACACATTTTAGTTCTCATAATCAATTCTGTTCGTTGTCTCTACATTTTTCTGAATATTTGTTTAAAAAAATAGTTTTTTTTTGTTCAAAAACATCTAATGTCAGACATGATAAACTGAAAGTGTTAATGAAAAAACTTTAGAAATGAAAGGTTCTTTTTACAATTTACATACATTTCTATATACAACACAAGCTTATATAATTTGTAAATCAAAATATAAAGGGAATTTTTAAATATTGTTTTTTCATACAAAAATAAAACTACAGTACACAAGTGTAAAATACATTTATTACACAAGGTAATTACATTTATTCGTATCTTAAAGGGCTGAAGAAGGCAGAGCTCAAGAGGGGCTGGCGCCACCTACAACAGAAGGTGCTGATGGCGAGATCGTGGGAGGACCGCGGACGCCGCAGCAAATCGCTGCACAAAAGAGGCTGCAACAGACGCAGGCTCAAGTGGATGAGGTTAGATTGATAATAAACCATCTTATCTAAAAAAATGAATCGCAAAATGTGTTGGTAAGCGCATAACTCGAGAACGGCTGAACCGATTTCGATAATTCTTTTTTTATTATATTCCTTGAAGTACGAGGATGGTTTTTATGTAGAGAAAACGTAAATATGTACCACGGGCGAAGCCGGGGCGGACCGCTAGTCTTTTATATATAAAAATGAATCGCAAAATGTGTTGGTAAGCGCATAACTCGAGAACGGCTGAACCGATTTCGATAATTCTTTTTTTATTATATTCCTTGAAGTACGAGGATGGTTTTTATGTAGAAAAGAAAACGTAAATATGTACCAAGGGCGAAGCCGGGGCGGACCGCTAGTGCTTTATGAAAAAGATGCGCTATGATTTAGAAAGTCTGTCATGGTTTATGAAAATATTATGACGATATTACTGAAAAAATATGACTAAATTGAATAGGCATGAATGAAATAAAGATTAAAAAAACGAAATGAAAAATGCTTAAGGGTACACGATTTTGGAAGAAAAGAGAATAAATAGCGGTATTATAGATAAAAGTTATTTATTTTTTTGAGTATAAATACGGTTGATTTGACTCAACCAGCTTTTTTAAATAAAAAACAAGCTAATATTAATTAAATTCAACATCGTTTATTTTCAGGTGTGTGAAATAATGAAAACAAATGTTGAGAAAGTACTTGACAGAGACGCTAAATTGTCTGAACTAGATGATAGAGCAGGTAAGTTTCATATGTCACATGATTTTTATATATTTTGTACTATATAGAGTCGTGGGATCTCTTTAAAAACCTCTATAACTTACTTTAAATAGCTCAAAATTATTATTGTAATGTCGTTAATGTTTCTTTATCTTCTTTACTTTTAGATGCCCTGCAGCAAGGAGCTTCCCAATTTGAGCAACAAGCAAAGAGTTTGAAGAATAAGTTTTGGCTTCAGAATCTCAAGGTACGTATGAAGAAATTCAACTAAGGAAGATGTTTAAAAGACATTTGATTAAAAAAAATATTATTGTTGTAAATAAATGATATTAACTACTATTTGCAGATGATGATTATTATGGGAGTGATTGGAATCGTTATTATTGGACTTCTTTTTGGTGAGTTCTAACATATTTCTTGCGATATTCAATTCAATTCAAATAGTCAATTGAATAGTGTTAATAATGCTTGAAGTTACAAAGATAAATGAGTTTGGTAATTGGTTTAAAAACTTAGTGTTAATTGGCATTATGATGGATGTTAGATAATATCGTAATGATTTGTTATTGGCTGATAAAATTCTTCTAAAATCTGCTTCAAACTATTTTATTAGATGTTGTGATTCTTAACGTGTGTGCTATATAATCTTATCTATGTATCTGTTATTAACGTAGACATTAAATTAACTAAACTAACATAAATGTAATTTTTTATTAATTTCGAAAAATCTACTTGCACAGCAGCAAACTGCTACTCGAAAAAGTCAAATAATGACTTATATTTTATAAATTAATTTACAAAATTTCTTTATAATATTTTTTTTCCTATTATTTCGAGAATTGGCTAATATTGCTAATTGGAACTGTGGTTTAATGTCTACAATATATTGTGTGTCGCAAAAAGTAGCTTAGAGGCTTTGTGGCGTATGTTTTGCTTCCGGCTGTTCGCAGGTGATAACATAAAACAAATGTTTGGTTAGTTCGGTATCGCGGGACGCCGTCAATGCCCAGCATCGCCCCCGCACCGGCGACAAACGCTACTCAGATCGTTGCTCCTACTAAGTGTAAGTTTTTAGATGTTCTTTCTATTGTGGTCATAGCTAAATTGCTGTTAGAGGAAAGCAGAAAGTTTAGTTAGATTTAATGCTCATTTTTCGTTCAAAGAATGATGAATAAGTTGTGGCATTCCTAAGGGCGGGAATATATAAATGAATATCATATCATGATGAGGGAACTTTATACTATTTTAATATTATAATTATTCTCTGATTTTTTATAATTGGAAATACATATTAATAATATTGATTTAGCTATGACTAAAATAACTTAAAGCATGACTGCTTATATTAGAATTTATTATTGATGATCACTTCCATATTGCAAGAAAATTTTATTATAACGATGCATCTTATGATTATGCATGAACGTTTCGAAGTGGTTTAATGCATATTATGTAAAGTAAAAATAGATTTAATATTTATAGTCATGTTAAACACAACACTTATTTCTATTATAATGTTATTTAATTTTGTTTAATATTGACGTGAAAAATACACATTTTTTGCAGACTGCACTTACAATTTTATTTTATTTTTTCCTCTTTTTGCACTACTGCACATTGCACAATGCACATCTACATAATTATTATGTCACACATTAAATTCACCATAAAATTATTCACAATATTTTAATTCTAAGCACTCAATAAGTACGACATTTATTAAATGTTTATTGTAGTATATTTGTAACACATAAAAAATTCTATGTATAAAATCGAAAATCCTTCGATTATTTTTCTTTATTAATATTATGTGGAAGATTTTCTTCCACGAATCGTTATAGAAATAAAATTTACTATTTTCATTATTCAAATATTAAATTAAAATATCATCGACGACAATTTTCCGATACACATTTTGATAATTAAGGTACATAGCCTTTCATTACCCTTATTTTACATAGAACTCTAAACTAAACATATTTACTCTAACTAATACTCATTTTTTGGATTTTCAGGAAAATATATGTAAAGAGGATGCTTCAACCAAAAAAATGTATATTTCAATATTTCGTATTAATTCATTCGTAGTTTATACAATGATAAAGAGATTTACGTTAGGTACTTAAAATTTTCCCTTATATAAAATTCTTATATGTATTTGTAGAACCTAAATGTTGTAATTGATCAAGATTTCCTTGACGACTAAAGAAATATAGATTATTTACATTATGTACCTTCATAGCTAATACAACTTTGTTATAAAGTAAAACTAAAATACAAAATTTCCTTATAAGGCAGCTTTTCCACCAATAATGTGCGAGGATGTGAAGCGAGTATGTTTGTAACGAACCAATCATATTGCTTTATTTAGTTTAAAGTTTGGAGCATTTAGTATTTGCAGGCGATACTATTGTTTATTTAAAAACACATCCTCGCACATTATTGGTGGAAAAGCAACCTTATACATAAATATATTCTATGTCAAGCAATTTTTGAAAAGTGCCAAAACAGGCAAATGTTCCAATATTTATTTAACAATGTAAATAATGTAGATACAATTTTCAAAGTATAGTAATGTATATCTCTTAACTTCAATTTTAGTAAAAAAATTGTCCGTCACAACATTTTAAATAATAATAATTCATTTTCATTTTATTTTTACCTTTAAGAAAATGTAACTGTGTTAAAATATTATAATGGGTGTAAAAGACGGGCAATTAATGATTTATTTACAAAAAATATATTCACTATAGTTACTACATATTAGAGCTGAGCTATCTCTCAATGATTTGCGTGCCTTTGCTTATAATTATTATTAAATGGTAAGGTATAACTTATGAATAAAGGGGTTTCATACGGCCTATATACAGTAGTCTAGTAGCATTGAAAATAATGTCTACGTTGTACTAGATAACCGGCAATCTTCTGCTTCTTAAATTGTTTCTATAAGAATGTTACGCGGAAAAGGTAGGGTAAGGATATACGGAATTGAGTATTGTAAGGAAGGAAACTTTCAAATTCTTTAATTTCACTCAATTTAAATATATATTAACTTCTCTGTCAGAATTTTCTGTTTTATTTGCACTCTAAATTTTATTTTTTCCTGTGTGGCATGACATTACAATAACTGTATTTTCTTTCTTTTTTCTTTCTAGAAGAATCTTGTACCAGCAATATAAAGGTTACTTGAGTGTTGTTAAAGAATTTAACTATTTGACTATGCAATTATTCAACTCGTTACTTTGAAGCTTTAATGACGACATCTTTTGTCAATTATAGTAATCAATAAATGTCTATGTATTCAAACTATATTAGTATAACTCATAGAATATTATATAATCTACATAACGTACTTCAAATAAAATTATTTTCGTGAACGATAAGTGAACGAATAAGTTTATTAAAATGTCTAGGTAAAGTTATGAATTTTGTTATCAGTTCAAAAGTTCGGTAAAACGGGTGAAATAATTTCAATAGATTGTGCTTTTTCTTCTACTTCCTGATTGGTATCGCTAAATCCCATAGTGGGGACCGATTCTGCTAAAATATTGCTTATTAAAGCAACGTCTTTGACAATTAAAAAGCCAGATTCACACGGAGTTCATAATCTCGCGAAGCAATTGCTCGCGAAGAAGTCAGTGTGGGACGTAGCTCGGCCGCGGCGTAGGAAAACGCGTGAGCATTTTCCCGAGGCACTTCGCACGGAAATAGCTTCGCGAGGCTACTCGCTCTATATGGACACGCATAAATGGATTAAAATATAGCGGCATTGAAATTACTTTATATATATAGATGGTTATTGATTGTTGATCGAGAGGATCGAGAAAAGTGTTGATTAAATTTTAAAAAATAAAATAAATATAACCAAATCCACGAACAACAGAATTTAATATTGTTAAATAGACTAGAATTTTGAAATGGGATCTAGTAAATGTGTTGTGATATTCTTATGATTGTAAAGTTTTAGCTATATATTATTATTTTGCAATCATGAGATAGTTAAGGTGATGAACGAAGAAAGAAATGATGAAGTTTAGTATTTAAAAGAGAAGTGAATTTATAGAGCCCTTAGAAAAAATACTTTTTACTGGCTAAAAACCTGCTTAAAACCTCTATTGCAATTATAAATTAATTGTATTCTGTGCTAAACTTAAGTAGTTATTTTAAATGCGCAGAACAAAGCAATGAGCTAAAATGTCATAATTGTATGAACGCGTTGAGAAGTATTGGTCAAATACTATTTAAAATTTCTCTATAAAAATGAAGAGTTTGATTTCAAAACCAGAGATACTATGCAATATTATTATACAAAAACTACTATAAATTTATAATAGTCAAAATATAAATTTCCTTACTCTTTAAGGTCTATTACTAAGGGTGTACAGGAAATGTATGGTGCCATTGACAATATTACTTTTTTTAATTATAATGTAAACGTTAGGACTGACACTAATTAAGATTGCATTTATTTTACTTTGCTTTCTAAATATATCTATTGTATATTTGAATATTCTTTCGAGGCGTGAGATACAAATTACTTATGTATTGAGGAAATTACGATGTAGGTACTTGCCGACAATTATTTTAGTTGATTAAACAATAACACAGAATAAATATAAACTATTATTATAACTTTGAGGAGTTTCGTGCCTCGTACCACCGACAAACATTAAATTATTATAAAGTTTTTTTTTATTGTATATTAGTCTATTAATACTATGTACTAATCTAAGGCCATATTACAAATTATTCTAGGGAGAGAGTAGACCGTACAAGGAATGCAAACACCGTCTACTTATAGTTTATTTCTTATACATACTATTGTTATGAATTTTATTGAACTGTTTAAACTTCTGTTAAATGTAATAGTGTAATATAATATATTTTATTTTTAATTACGAGTTATAAATTCGTCTAGATTTTTTAAAATAATTTATTTATGTATATGACTTGTCATTTTCACTATGGTACTAACTTAGCTTTAAAATGTAAAGAAGCAGTTACGTTTAGAATAAATTGTGTAGATCTAACTGTTTTAGGCTTTATCTTCAAAAAGTTATTATTTGTATCAGTTATAATTTGTTGCCGCATTTCAATGTCAAGTTGTGATTATTTTAATGTAATATAAACGGATATAATTCGTTCAATATATTATTACACATACATTAATTTGTCGTTTTATTTATAACCATCCTCTAACTAAGGCTCTAGCATAAAAAACGTAATGGAGAGCCATTAAAGTTCAAAAATAATAGTGTTTCATTTATTCAGTCCTTAATAAATGAAACACTATATAATTGAGGACATATATTATGTGTATTTTAAATAATATTTCAAGTAATATCACATATGCCTATATCTAAATCTCCCATTCATAAAACTTTGTTCAAAAGTGATAAAGGGCGCTAGTGTGTATCATGTTTGTAGGAAAATAATTAAACATCTATGTTTTCCACGCTAGCTGCGAGACGTGCATAAAATAAACGGTAAGTATGTACATAAGTTTATGAGATTTACGCATCTGAATAACATTTTCATGCACAACAACTGTTACGCTTCAAACACGAAGCTAACGTGTTAATAAACAGCTAGGCATCGAACGATCTTCTTAAATTGATAAATTTTGTTCTGTCACATTAAACCATATAAACACCCACAATTCGTTTTATACTTTACCCATTGGCTTTAAAGTTCATTTTATTCGGAATATAGATTAAAATTTTGTTCCGCAAGCCTACCATAGACTAGACTTTGGAGAATGATGTGAGAGCTAGCGAGCTTTCTCTTTGATAGTTGCCCGCCATTTTGACTTACAGTAATGGTTGGAATGACGTGAATTATGCGCTCGTGTCACTGAGGCTTAAGTAATGACGGTAGTGTTCAAATTCTTAGAGCAATAAATGAAATGGTAAACGTTGATGTAAGCACATTACGAAATAGTTTGAAGTTTAAGTAGAACTTCGACTGATACATTTGGCGCCAAAATTTGACAGCTCTTTCTAAATGTCATTAGTGTTTGTGAACGAACGATGTAATGCACAGATAAAAAATGTTTATACGCGCCAGTGCTTATGAAACAGTTGTTACATATTAAATGTGTTTATTTTTACAGGATAGAGAATAATGTGCGAACATGATATTTCGTATAACAGACAGTCAATTATTTTCGCTGTGGGAACTGTCTAAGAAAACAAAGGGTGTTCAGTTTCAACTGTTCTTAAATTCCGCACTGAATCACTTACCACGGACCTTCGCTAGCACCTCGTTAGTTTCTCGATTCTATTAACATCAGCGTTATTTTCTTTTTAAATAATGTATGGTTTGTCTTTGAAGTGTCCGAAGGGATCTGATAGTTTATTAAAAGTTAGTTACTTTAGATAGACTGGTATTTTTATTGTCATTAAATGTTTTAGAAAACAATCACACAATCACAATTGTAGTAACAACGTGCAATAATTATCGAAACATGCGATTATTATGCGTGCATTAAGTTAAACATAATTATACACCTACGTCTTACCACAATTTACCAGCATCTAGATAAACAAATTGGTATTACCATGGTAATTAAACTAACTGGTCATTGTTACAAATGGGCAATGTTAATGCCGAATCGCATAGTTATATCTACAAGCTCGGAGATATTGAATTTAGTGTGAACACTTGGAGCATTATTTAATTACGTGTCAGCCAGTGAGTTGCCGCGTCGGCCAGGTGAGAGGTGATCGTAAGGCGATGAAATGGGCAAACATTATCTTACTGATTTTTATCTGTGATGTTTTATTTTATGTTCTTTATTATTTCTTTATGTTTTTGGTTTAAGTTTATACAAATATTACATCTGAAAATAAATATTTATTTGTGTAGATACATGCTGTTTGTGACATAAACGTTTTTCTATTAATCATAATAAACAAATACATTGAATTATACCTACTTGTACTATTTCTTTTATGTTTTCAGTTTTTTATTAAAAATTTATGAATCAAGTCCACAATCTCATTACTTGAAGCAAACAAATTAGCTCCCTTAATCAGTAACAAGCAAGGTATGTTTCGAATGAAACAATTGCAAAACTAAACTTTTATTTCACTACTCACTATGGTGATAGTTCACGGTAATAGGACTGTCAGGTGTTTGAGGAGTGCTCGTTTATTTTTCCTTGCCAGTGTTTATTTCTGCCCCGACCTCGACCTAACTCGTCTGACAGCTCTAAGTAACACGCTGCCTTTTTGTTGAAATGTAGCAATTTATATGCAGGTTTTATTGCGATTTATAGAGAAATGTAACAGTGAATATTGTTTTAGATTTTACGCATTAGTAATGAATCCTACAATATTTAACTGATATAAAATAATTATTCTTTAAATATAATCTGTATGATAAATTGTTTTCATTTAATAAGAGATAGGTTTGGGATAATAATATGTAATTTTTCTTTTGTTTTTCTTTTTACGATAAAAATTCCTAAAGTCTTCGAAAATGACTTGGAAATTAACTCGAAAATGAAATAAGATAAAATTGTTAGGCTCGATTCTATCAACGATAACCAGAAGCCAGGTATTGTATTGGAAATGGTTAATATAATACGTTGAACCAATCACAACCGATTGGATTCCAATATTGTTCAATTGTATGAAATTACGTTACCTATATGTTGGAAATGTGTACCTATACAATTTTTACCTGTATGATTAGATAAAAAAGTCATTATTAATGATATATGATGACAAATATTGTTAAATAAAATGACGAAGAATAATTTTCATATTTGTTACGGTGCATTAAGACTAATCAAACATGGATGTAGAGCAAGAGCATTCTTTCGTGATCTTTTAGTGTAAATGAAAACTCGTATTCAGTGTTGTTCAGTATTAGAACATTGCATAGAATGTTTTCGAACCCACTAAAACAACGAAAGAATGCTCTACGCTTGTTTATAGTAAAATAATTGGACATAGTGGGGTAAGAATGAGCTTATTACAATAATTTAATCTTAATACTATTATAAAGGCGAAAGTTTGTAAGTATGGATGTATGGATGTATGGATGTTTGTTACTCTTTCACGTAAAAACTACTGAACCGATTACAATGAAATTTAGCACACATATAGAGGGTAACTTGGATTAACACATAGGATAGGTTTTATCCCGGAAATCCCACGGGAACTATGCGGGTTTTCCTTTGAAAACACGGGCGACGCCGCGGGCGGAAATCTAGTTTCACATATTTGCAAGTTTCTACCATATAGTCTAATAATAATAATCCCATGTTAAAATAGATTTTGTTTTGAAAACAAAGCAATAATCGTAATAATATAACCGATTACAAACCACTTATGATAATTGAATCCCAAAGTGGCCGGTGCGCTACCGTCACGCGCGCCTACGTGCGCATGGGATTTCGATTTAGTATCGAAATGTTGAGGAAAATAATGTACTACATGTATAGAGATATTTGTGATTATTATAAGTAGATATGTGAGTAATGGCTCGATGAAATACTACTGTTACGACTACTAGTTTAATATTATTTGTTGCATTTGCAAAAAAGCAGGTGTACGTGTAAGCCGAAAAAACTGCATCTAGGTATACAAGGTGTGGAAACGGGCAATTCAATTTCAAGTATACTTAAATGTACATTATATGTAAAAGTTAAAACGTAGGTACCTTAATATTGGAGATTTATTTACCTAGTTACATGTGTTGAGCTTTTCTCCGAGTAACAGCGCTCTATCATGATATTTTTGTCGTTTTATATCAATTAAAATATGTAAATTTTTAAACTAATTTGTCCATTTTCTTATTTTTAAAACAAGTTTGAAAAGTATGTAGAGTATCTTACAGATCCTTCGTACAATTGAACCTACTAAACCTACATTTATATTATTTCTGTGCATTATTAATAATATTAATCCAGATATTATCGTTTAATTGGTAATTGTTTCTTATTCCTGATCCCTTATCGATGGCTACAGATTACTACTGAGTTAGTTAAACCTGTGTTTTAGATTATCTAGCCTTGTACGCCATTAAGTTTTACATGCGGTGCGTAAATTCCTATCGTGTTTACTAAATACAAACATTCCAGTTGTTTAGGTAGTGTGTTTATTTTAAATGAAATAAAATTAGAACTTGATTAATTGACAAAAAGCTTAATTTTAAAAAATAAAATTATGTAATTAGAACTTGATTAATTGACAAAAAGCTTAATTATAAAAAATAAAATTATGTATGGCATTTAATTTTGGGTTTGTAGATGGACGGTAACTCAATGAAATTAATTCCTTGCAAAGATTTATTTTTAATATATTGTACAAGATTCTTAACATCATTTATGCTTTATCTTAGACGACACTGCCTGACACCGGGATTTCTCATTTACTTATCCTATCCTATCCTATCCTACTAATATTATAAATACGAAAGCAAATAAAAATTTAGCACATACCTATGTAGAGGGTAACTTGGATTAACAGATAGGATAGGTTTTATCCCGGAAATCCCACGGGAACGGTATCTACGCAGGTTTTTCTTTGCAAACGCGGGCGAAACCGCTGGTGGAAAGCTAGTTCTAGTATATAATCAATTAATCACATATTGGGGCATCAATAATTATATTCTTTGTCCTAAGTTAATACACTTGTAAGTACGAAAAAAAATCTTTAACAGGCTAGAAATTAAGCTCTATCCTCTATAATCTATGGTAACAGTGCCAACGCACTTATTGTGTGTTTGTTTGAGTAAAAATAAATGCAATATTTACTGTAACTGCCCAACTATTACTGGTAAGTAGTACTGAGCAACATTGGAGTTAAGTGGACTGTTCCATAAAATTTTATTGTTCAACGGATTCTTTGAGCCTGTTAAAAACAATCACATACTATTGGTCTAAGCTATTGGTTTTATTTTTATAAATCTTGTTAATTAAATTGGTTTGTGTTAAAGGTGAAATACCTAGAATAATATCTATTGTTAACGTTCAACTTTTTTTATTATATTTAAGTGAAATGGTAGGTTAATGGTAGGTAATAAGAACTTTAATATGTAGGGAAATTTATTTATTATCATGAAAATGAAGTTTATTGTCATTAAATTATAAATCTTATACACACAGTTTTCCCTGAAATCAGCGTCACAGAAGCTAAAATATGAAGTCATTATTAAGACAGTTGATGTTTATTTTCTGCATTAAAAATACACGCTCAAAGCATGACCTGTAAATTATTTTATTAAAACTAATTACATTTTTTCAGAAAAGTTGCCATGCCATTAAAATCATACAAACATATAAAGCTTTCAATACCACACTTACAAATAACCTGAAATCAGCATATTAAATTTCTAAAGAGTTTTTGATACGCTATCACACAGCTTTTTCACACTCACAAAAAAAATAAACGATTGAAAGTAATGCGTAGATAAGGTAAAGGTCTAAAATAAAATAAATGAGGTCGAAAGACCTCTCGCAAGTCATTATGAGTGGCCGCATTTGCACATTTGATAACATCGTCAAAGTGACATAAAATTGTACGGCACCGGTGAGCCCACATTCAGCTCACTTGTGTGAAGAAATATCTTACTGGCCGATGAATTAAAGTACTGGAAATGTACCTTTTTCTTTTGAAATTCTTCTTATCTTAAGATTCTGATTAAAAACAATTCAATAAAAACTACGAGTGCTTTACCACAGTTGCTATTGATTGATTTATTTAGTATGTTACGATGTTTTTTTTACGAATGTATTTTATATCCGAACCCGAAGGAGTAAATTTATTGTGAACTGTACTAATAATAATAGGTAGTAACGATTATAATAATAGCTATAATACACAAAGTTTTCATACATCACTGTTTCATTAAAAACGCGCAATTGTTTGTCTTTATATTTATTTATTTCAGGAAACTTTACAAAGATAATTTATAAGAAAAAAAATATTGGAGCCTCATCCATAAACTCTATATTAGCGAGTTAGACTTGTTCTAGGGTTGTACAGCGTAGTTATAGGTTTCGCTAGGTCACGTTTCAAAGACAAAGCCTATGGGTTTATGTCTTAATTAAGGGACCACACCATTACATTCACAATATATGTAGGAATGTAAGGCATTCGAAAGCGAAGTAGCCCAGATATAGTTTGCGGGATTGAGTTATGAAATATTCATTTATGTTTCGAATTGAATAGTTATGTAAAACGAGAAATTGATCGAGTATCGATGTTTTCGTAGCTTGAACGTTTTCAGTTTTTAATATTTTTTTATGTTGAGTACGAGGTTTGAGTTTTTAAAGCTTTTAATGAAAATGTTGTATTGGTATCTTAGTTTATATGCAAAGAGGTAGGTAGCAGTAACAGGATAAGGGTTCGGTATAAGCACAGTATTAGTGTTAACTTTACCATTTCATTTTAAATATTCAACAAAAAAGTAACATTGTTTGTTTCACAAAATAACACCCAATTTAAAATATTTTTCACCTATAGAGCTAATTACTTTAATTAAAATTAAAATCAAACATCAGCGTGTAACGTATTGTACAATATTCTTCAATTCGAAACGAATCAATAGAAGTAGGTGTATCAAACAATCTAGTTCAGATAGGCAATGTCGAAATTGTTAATTAACTGTTGGCACTTAGTGCACTTAGACGATTTACGACTTTGCCGACTTGTTAACAGAGGTACCTATATAATATCACAGATAAAATATACTAAATAATATATTGCTAAAGTATTGACGGCCAGCTATAAACTCCCTTTGTCATATTCGTTGGACAGTGTCTGTTAATTGTTGAATGTCTTAATTATAAAGAGCTTTTACGACTCAACTGCTTGCTGAGTTTGATAGGTGATAAATATATTCAATACTGATTAGCTAGTGATTGCAAAGGGCTTTTATTCGGAAGGTATATTTTGTAATGAACAATACATAAACCATTTAATTAATTTGTAACTGATTAGCTCATATTTCGATTAAGCAGTAAGAATGTTTTCTGAGATGGTGCTTTTGTAGTCAATAAACAAAACATACTGATTAGAACATCAGCTATATTTTGGTAGAGTTTGTGTTGAAATGGAACTGTACCAAACAATGCCAATAATTATTGCCCCAAATGTGAAAAGAAGTAAACTTCTTCTTTATAATAGCAAGGGCTTTATTCAAAATCAATTTTTTGCTCTTACGAACATAATTTTGTTCCTCAAAAATAGAGTACCTAAGAAAGCTGAAAAAAAATTCTCGCCAGTCCAATATAATTTCAATTACTAACATGATTAATCCAGTCCTATCCGAAGAAACTATATCCAGCTATATCTCCACAAATTCATATCGCGTGACATAATTAATAAGTAAATAATTAACCAGTCTTACCCGAAGATACAACTCTATATACTATACCTCTACAAATTCATATCGAATGACGTGAAATGTAAATCGTATAGCGCTGCAGTAACTGCAGATTAATTGTCCCAGGTGTAGCCCTCAATTAACATGTACCTACATTTCGGACCGTTGTCAATGACTCACGCTTGTATCCTAGTTATTATTGCTATCATAATATAATTAGAACCAAATTATGCTGGGCTGGCTTGATTGTTGTTTATAATAGTAATCGAGCATAGTACAAATCTTGGTAGTGACATATCTTGACTGATTCATTGGCGCAATGTGGCTGTGGTTAGTAATTGTTCATTTTAATATGCATTTTTAAGAACTTTTATTTGCGAAGTTTTCTTTTGGTAAAACTAATATATTTTCATTTTGTCATACGTTTTTAAAATATATGACTTGGAGTCATTCTTGGGACTATCAATAAAAGTTCAATCAAGTAAAATGTTTATAAAAAGCCTCTGTTAGATTATTATCGAAATGATTTTGAATGAATTAGAATTTTAATTTGTAAACAATAACAATAATTTTGCGATAGATTTTGAACGCAAGATCCTCAGGAATATCCAGCATAATTGATTGTAAGCTTTGCATTTCACGAGAACCAAATAAGTCGCATATAAATTATAACTGTATCCGATGGTGTGAATAAGACAAATAGTTGCAGTCGACTCTTTATTACATAGCAGATATTTACTGATGTGTCGAAGTGTCTGTTACTTTACCTTTGTTCGGTGTCGGTTACAGAAACTTGAATCGGGGTTAAGCCTCCTTTCAAGTTCAATTGCTAGAGAAATTGCCTGATAATGGCTGTTTAATGAAAGATTTGTTGATATTTTGGAATTTTGCGGTAATGAGTTAGATTCTGCCCTTGTTTTTGATATAGTAATTAACTTATTTCCTATTGATTTGGCTGTTGACTATTAAAAATTTATGAGCGATCGATTCTTTTTAGACTTGGTACTCGATTATTTTATGACTTTTTTCAGAATAGTACGCACCTACTACTATGAAGATTTAAAAAATGTATAACGTCTTTTACAAGGCATATCTAGGAATGTGTGTATATTAGAGGCGAATAAAGCTCAAATAATTATGATGTTCAACTACACTTTAACTTTAACTACTTCAAAAATACAAGTCCAGGTTTCATTCAAGTGCTGTCTTCGTGAGTACTAAGAATGTTCTTAGAACGCCTACTAGCTCACTGGTCCTAACTTTACCATACAATAAACATATCCACACTGGCATGCGTGTTTTCATTTCAAATTATGACATTGGTATCGCTTAAAGGGCTACAAAATTAACTGACCATTTACAGTCAGCCTTTTACGTTCCCTACATTAATTATAACACCTCTTTAGCTAAAATTTATGGTGTTGTTTTGTTAGTCATTACACGGTTTAAGTGTCGATGTTTTTTTGCGAACGCTGTGATATTGGGTGTTTATGTTACTATAATTTATTGCTCGAGGCCGTGTTTTTATGTTTTGAGAGTTAAGACACGTGGTGGATTTATTATGAACGTTTCAATCTGGGCGATCTTCGTTTTGAAGTTGACTATTTTTATTGTGTTGATGGTGAATTTGCTTTTGCTTACATTGGTATGGTTTTATAATTTGAATTATGTTATAGAATATTTTGTTACAATTCATTTCTAATAAGTTTTATTCGATCGATTTAGATCTAGAATTATTGTTTCGTTTTATGTAGTTGTTTTTATATTTTAACATAAATAGTTCTCGCGTTTTTTGACGTCTCCTTTTAAATAAGCCTTACTATTGAATTGGATTTTATCTAAATATCTGTAATCGATAGGTATTAGGTATGTTATTAAGTTGTTTAAGATATGTATCTCATCTGGATAAACCTGAATCTTACTTACAATTTTACAAATTAATTCTAAACTATATTATCATTAAACCAGTCATGGTTATTATCAGAACTTAATTACCATATAACAATAGAAATAATAACTGTTCTTAGAAATTCAAAATCTATTTTTCCTGTTTGTCATCGATGCTGTGATTTTATAAGTAATAATTATAAGAAAATCTCAGATAAAATAACATATAGTAGTTACTATGACGTAGTTTATTACATCACGGTTTCTGGAGTTAAGTTGAAAAATCCTTTGACTTAGATTTGTTTAGTCATAACCTTCTAAAGGTTACTAGGTTACGTCATAAGTTTCGATTTCCTTAAATTAATGCACTCTCAATACTCGTTTGGCAAGATGTTTTTTTAAAACAAATGCAATGGAAATTCATGAATTTCTTACACTACATTGATTATTAATCTGAACAAAAGTCGAAATCTTCAGCAAAGTGTGAAATCGCCATGACAAGATCTAAACACTTTTACTACAAACAATTGTTCGTAGAGAAACACTTTCTTACATTAAACTCTATATTTTTAGCAAACCAATTTATTCCAAGGTTCATACACAACATTTTATTAGCTCCTAGCAATACCTAAAACGAATAACACTGAAATCGAATCAGACTGGTAATATAATCAAAGCTGCCGGCTCACAATAACTTGCGGTATATTTATAGTTCCCCGCAAGCATAGATAAGATTAGCCTACCCATCCTTGTATCCTTGTTATAAATAATTACTAATGTACTATATCCAGTGTTCACTAGATTACGCGTAGGGATACGTAGAAATGCTTTTTCTTCAAGCGAGCTTGCAAGTTGAATTAATACAACATAGATTGGAAATGTTTAGATCGAACAATACTAGAACTTTTTTAGATCCTTATTTGTACAAGGTTTTATTATAAGTAACTAGTGGGGTATTGCTGCAAGATAAAGGAAATAAATTTTAAAATAAATTCAATCAAAAGTTAAAAAGTAGGTAGAGCTTTGTTCTAAGGTGTTGTTTAGTTTCACTAAACACTGCAGTGGTAAGTGAAGCTGTTAATTACTCCTGAAGGTATGGATCTGACCCCCGATATTATACAAATCATAATCTATTCTACATATATAACAGACTTAATTTATAGAGATTAAAATGCATTGAAACTTGCAAATAATTGTTGAGCTAGCCAGTCAACAAAGTGACCGACCGACGATACCATCTTATCATAGTCAAACCAGCGCCTATTCTGTACTATAATTTGCACCTTCTCTTTTTATCATTAAACAATAGATTAATACTTACTTATATTAGACCACCAGAACGGTAGTCGAGGGTCGAAGGTTCTAGCCAATCCTGGACATAAATATCGTACAATAATACTGGTCATTTTTGTCCGAACATGTCTTTCGCGGTATTTATTGAATGCACTCGCTACCATTGTTGGTCTCATTGTTTATTTACATGGATTATGGAGAAATTCTTATTCAACTCGTTTTTATGTGTTTCAGATGAAATGTCAGAATGTGGTTAATATTTATAATGGCGGTTTGTAATGGTGTTATGCAGCGATAGTTTATAAAGGCAATGAGATATTAGGAGTATGAAATATAGGTATCACTACATAGTATAAAACAAAGTCGCTTTCTCTGTCCCTATGTCCCTTTGTCCCTATGTATGCTTAAATCTTTAAAACTACGGATTTTGATGCGGTTTTTTTTTAATAGATAAAGTGATTCAAGAGGAAGGTTTTAGTATATAATTTATTATGTGTTAGACAAAGCGGGCGAAGCCGCGGGCGGAAAGCTAGTAATTTATAATATTAAGATTGAGGATGTTGCTTTCAGGTAAAGCACTCTTTGGCATAGATAATAGTTAATATATCGGTCTTAGTTGATTATAAATAGTATAAAAATAGCTAATAAGACTTCTGTATTTCTTAGCTAGCGTAGCTTTAATAGTCGTTCAATTAAATACAATTATTGAAACAAACATTAAAATAAAATTCACAGAATCAATAAAAAACAGTTAAGTATTGCAAACTGTAATAATACATAACGTAAAAATGAAATAATTATAATCAAAGTTGAGCTGGAAAAACCTTTAGTTTTTATTTAGTCATAACCCTTAAAAGGTTACTACGTCAAAGTATTTGATTTCCTTACTTTGTTTTACTGTAGTAATGTAACCTTATTACATGATCCTTCTGAATAATGTATATAGCACATCGTATAGATTACATGTAAAAACAAAAACTTGTATTTATTTTAGCTCTTGGTGTCGAAGCGCGAAGTGACAAGTCGCGGCATCCTCAGATGTGATCCAATCAATTTGTACTAGAAAATAAATTCAATGTATTTTCTTCGTTGGTTTGTGGAGGGTGATTCATGAACATTTTGTTATTGGGTGTAAATATTTTTCACTCTATCTAACGTGGTTTGGATTAAATATGGACCTAAAAGAATATACAAATCATCTTGCATTTGTTAATTAAAAATAATAAATGAGTAACAAAATTAGCTTCTTTTTTAAAGCGCTACAACACAGTTTCTGTAATGCAATATAAGTCACTTGAAATATCTAGCAATTTAATCAATTTATTAATTAAATCGTGGTTTATCCCTTTACCAAATTATTTTAGATGATTATGAAATTGCAATTTCATTTTTATGTGTAAAAATAAAGCAAAAACGAAACCATACTTTTTTATAGTGCAGTACAAACCAAATAAATACAAAGAATTGACCTCCAGGATTGAATATCTCATGTAAGATGTATATTCCTACACAGGTGTGGTCATTACCATCAAACATAGTCCCTCTTGCGTTAGGAAATTCAGTTTAGAAGCAAAGATTCCCACAATATATTAACCAATTTTCAACAATTTATTCCGATTCATCATTATTCCAACATATTTGAATCATCTTAAAGTACGATTATTTTCTATGATTTTTTCTACGTTGGTACGTTTAAATGACAAAAAAAGCACCTCCTGAAAATTTATTTCATTTATTATTTAGAATCTAGTTCACAGCTGACCAGTAAGTAGTCTCTGAGATTAGCACGTTCAAACAAACAAACAAACTCTTCAGCTTTATAATATTACAATATAGATTACGTACTTATACGCAACTATCGCGTAAACTACTATTTTGTAGTTCAAGGTTGTTGAATGCTTATAAGAGCAATGGGTTTTGCTTATCCGTAGGAGGCAACCATCTATAATACTACCTAGTAATTCTGTCTTATCAAGTCTACGAGAGATTTGTTGCTCTTGATAACTAAAATTATAATCGAATATTGTGAGGCTTACTACTAAGTGATTTTAATGTGTGTATGTGTGCGTGAGTAAATTATGGACAGATAACTTATAAACGATATTATATTATGACTTATAAAAAATATTGCTGTGAACTCATTGGGCAAATTACGGAGAAAACTATTTAGAATGTTCACATTTGGTACTATAAAATGTATCCTTTGAATGTCAAGTCTTCTGTTTTCGAATTATTTTAACTGTGTATTAAATGGATTCAAACGTTGAGTACAAAAGCTCCTTACTCCGTCTGTCCTATCATCATTGAATCACGTTAAATCTCGTCGTGTCCCTGAATAATTATCTTCAATATTGATTGATTGAATTGAATTGATACATTATATATAACGTCTATTTATGAAACATCATGACCCTTTATCATTGCAATATTAGCTCCGTATCTCGCAGACATATTTATTGTCCGAGTATCTTTACCCGACTACCGTATTTCAAGTTATTGTGGACGTCCAATAAACATTCAGAACAATACCTTTATTCTCATAACCCGAATGGAATCCATTTTATATAGATAGCGTTGGATATTCCGATCGTATGCAATGTGTGTTTTGTTATTTTTAACATCTATTGTCTTTTAAATACGAATTACGGTATGATAGAGCTGTATGCGGTGGTTGATCAATATTCATATTTGTAGTGAAATCTATAAAATTAAGAAATGTATGAATTATTTGAATACAGAAAATAATAAAACTATACACATTAAATAATTTTAACAAATTATTTTATAAATAACAAGAAAATATTACGTTATACTGGTTGGTGAAGGATAAGTAAGGGTAAAAAAACTAGTTAAAAATGTTTATAAGGTTTTGGTGGAATGACTAAGTTTAGTAAATAAATTGAAAGGTCGATAGTAGACGCGTAACGCGAGATTCCCATGTACGTAAGACCCGCGATGCGAGGTGATTCAGCGAGCTAGGGCTGTTCTAAACGTTTATCGATAGTTTGAACTAGTAATTTTCTTATTTAATTTTATTAACAATTATGATACATTCATTACCTACATGTAGCGATGTATGAGTAAATTATTAATCCTATGAAAAAGAACAAGAATACTTTTATGAAAGACGTAATATTTACAAGACCTACAAAAGCAGATTTAAATGATATTACTTAATGGTGATTATTATAACAAAATAAGGAATAAAAAATAGAAATCCACATTCCTTATTCTATCGTTTCTACTAATAACCTTCATAAACATCTGTTAAAACCCAAAGCGCACGAATCGACACTATCTTCGATATTGATTCACACGATAACGGGTACATCACTATCCCATTTCGTATCTTTTATTTGGCGTATCGTGTTTGCGTCGGGTATTTTTGCAATTCAGAGTGCACGTGCTTATCCGAACTTGTAGCATTCCAATGATCAGCGATTACTTTACTGCGGTATTTGATTGAATAACATATCCTTATTTTGCCTTGAGCCCATTATTTATTTATTGCTTTATGATTATCTTCTTCATTTTTCATACTAAGCCATACGAATTTGTTTTACAATAACCTATTTATGTAAAGAAAGAAAGAAAGAAAAAAAGCTTTATTGCCAACAAAAACTAAGACTATCTTAACTTAAAAAGTAAACACATATTAGGCAATCGGAACAGACTCAGCCATGCTGTGGGCTAACACCCGAACAGCGAATGTCTGGTTTGTGTCAAGTCATTGTGATGAGATGAGTGGTTCATCTGTCCAAAACCTGACATTTGCAGAATCCGTCCTCACAGGGACCGGAAAATTGCCATTTAAAAAAATTAAGAAGTGATGAGTGGCAAAAATATTAAAGAACCTGTGTGTGGTCTTCATTTATAATAATTAAAACATATTAAAACAATGAATTGGTTATGTCTAAACTGATTTTATTGTTACATGACCATTGATCATATTACAGTCATAACCTAACGATAATATAGCTAACACATTAAAAAGCATCTAATGTAAAGGCATTGTAAACAACTTCAAAATTAGAAATAGAGACAAAAAATTACTTAAAACCAATTACATTATGTTTGATACATCGATCAACACTTCGATTGACAAGTTGATAAAAAACAAGAGTATGTTCGTCATTGTACTTACGTTATTAAATATGTATGAAATAATTTCATATCAACAGCCAAATCCGATTAAGATGTATACCTAATTACGTTGAAGAATATTGATGTAAGTATCGCTTTTTCTTGGGAAGCTTTATCAAAGCTAAATCTATAATATAAAAATGAATCCCAAAATGTGTTGGTAAGCGCATAACTTGAGAACGGCTGAACCGATTTCGTTAATTCTTTTTTTATTATATTCCTTGAAGTACGAGGATGGTTCTTACGTAGAGAATACATAAATATGTACCACGGGCGAAGCCGGGGCGGACCGCTAGTTACTAATAAAAACTACTCTACAAAATCCAAGGCAGCATATTAAATTAATCGCATTAGATATATTGAAAAAAAAAAATGTTATTTAATACTACAAGCAATAGCATCAAGATCAATAGCAAAACATTTATTACCCAAATCGGATAAAGTTACTTCTACGATATTCGTTTTATTTCAACTGCTTAGGAATTGAGTATTTTAAAAATGCATTTTTTACATTCAATTTTTTTGGGCTTTGATTAAGGCGTTTACTTGAACACAATTGAACCCTCGCTTCAGAATTTGACCATTATACCATGACCTTTTATGGTACAGCGTGAAGTTTTAGATTACAGCTTAGAGAGGGGTCTTGATGAATGGTTGTTTAATAAATACCTACACGGCTTGAGCGGATCGCATCAATTTCGATACACTTTGCTATTTAAGGAATTTTTGTTAGCTTGCGTCTACTTTGATAAGAATTAGGAAATATTTTTGAATTAAACATTTATAATTTGAACTAAGTCAGATCATGTTAAGAGTTCAATAATTGGACTGAAGATGTTAATAAAATATATTTCAAGTGGAAACTATTATTTTAATATTTTGTCTATGAAAAATATATTTAATAAAACTAAAGCAGTCTCTAGGTATTCCATGATATTTTTTTAAATTTATTATGATATAAGACGTATAAACATTAACATCTTCAAATTTTATCACTATAGAAGACGACTTATGACACATTTCCCTTGTTATAGACCAATAACCCCGTGATTTGTATAATTTCAAGTATTCCTGAAACTTCTTCCCATTTGATAATGTCCAAGGCACGTAAGGCTTCTCAAAAACGCAGTCACACTTGAACAGCGCTTAGTTATGCGTTTTTACAGCTAAGTACTTAATAAATTTCATGGACAAATGCTTGGACCGTTTTTACTCGCCCTAATTGAGTTCGGGAGTAATCTTATTTTATTTATAATGTAAATTGCTCTTGTTATCATTGTTGTTTGGGATTATTTATTGTACAACATAATTGGAGTGATAAAAAGTTTTAAAGATATGAATTAGTCAAAATAGGTTGAATCTTTTTAAATACATACCTTAAAGTAAATTAACTTTTATTTGAAAATTTCATAGCCTGTTATATTAATTACATCCTACACTATAAATTTATAATACATATTGTTTTTTTTTTCTATTCTTTATAAATTTATAGATATTTATTAAGCATTTGAATGCCATAAAACCAAAAATATCAAATTCTGCATCCTACAGTATTTAATTTTTCTAATAGGAGCAATAAATGCGATAGGTTGCATCTAAATCTGATGTTTTAATAGGTCAATGCACTATTGGTTACTAAAATCTTCTCTATTCTATTTGGATTAATCCTTCTCTATGTACAAATCAAAATAATTCAAGGTACCTCGTAACATTAAATCAGTACAAAGCTACAAATTACGCTCAATATCGGTGGATATGGGTATCGGTTGCCATAGCAACGAGCGTGAGAATCGCGGGTCACTACAATGCTAGATGACCCTTGTAAGTGCGATGGTCAATGTGTACAGTGTGTTTCGAATGTAATGTAGGTAAATATATTTTTTAATTGTTTTATAGTTATCAGTATAGTTATCTTTTGGATAAAGGTGTAAGTTTTGTAATGATCTATTGTTTGCTGGATGCTGATTGCTGCTACAGGCCTGACTGCGCAAAGTGAATTGAAAGAATTTGAAACATACCAGGGTCAATGAACTTTAATCATAGTTAATAGTTGAACTGTTCCAGAGCAACAAAATATTTGATTTTCATAATGCTTAGGTATATCGAAAAACTTTTATAATAATAAATACATAATTATTTTAATAATATAATGACATAAAGTTTTAATAAAGTTTCGAGTTAAATGAAGGTTAAAGTAGCTAGAAGCTAAAAGCTTACAATGAAGAGTTTTTGTGCAACGTACTCAAATTTTAATTATTGAACTTTCCTTTTAAGTAGGTATATATGTTAATATACGATAAAAACTTATATAAATACCAGAATAAGGATCACTACAACCCAAGTAGAGAAATATAACAACACGCTATATACAGATATTTCCTAGTGTTTGTAGATTAGTCGGAATAAGAACGCAATCTTCTAAAACATTTGTCTTACTTATGTCTAGATTGTTTTGTATCTTACACAATATTACTGCTTATAAAGTACTTTGTGGAAAACGAACACGCTTTAGAGAATAATCAAGAATATAGTCCTTTATTGGGTGCTTTTACTAACCTTAAATTTTTTTTGTCAGGTTTTCTGGCAGCTAGCTTTTTTTGACGTATGAAGGTACCTACTTACTTGTAAATTTTAATAAGGATAACATATTTGATTTTGTGATTTATTTTGAGAAATGTAGAGATTCTTGTTAAAGAGCTTTCTTATTTTTCAACTAATTTAGTTTCATTTGGAATTTATTTCGATACGTGAATCGTATTAAAATCTGAAAATCGATTATGAAAAACGTTTATTTAAAAGACTATAGTGCCTATGAAGTATTTAACACTCTTAAGAATTCATAACCATTGTATTTGGGAAAATATTTAAGACTCTACAAGGGCTAATTAAAAGTTTTCTCTTTCTTCTCTCTACTTCAACCTCAATCATATTTCCCATTTAATCCCATGTATAATCCATCCCATGTAATACCGAATGCAGAATAAAATTTTAAGATTATTTCGCTCTACAGGGTATAAACAAAATCATCCACACGTAACCTATTCAAATTATAGATATTTATGAAACCTTCTTCTTCTTCTTATTTAATAATTAATATAATAAAATAGGACTTCTAATACACTATTATTAATCTCTAATTATATACATGGGTATTATTATTGCGTTGCAACTCTTGTATTCCATAATTGTACTAAAAAAAGGTCCTTTTTGTGAAAATATCAGCGCTCTGAAGCTTAATGCAAGATTTTAATGAGGAAACTACAGGTAATTTGCTTTATAAATAAATAATTTAAGACACTTTTTACGGAGACTCTCAATTAAAAATAGTACAACATCATTATTCCCGGAATTGGTCTGTTAATTGTTAACGAGGTTCCTAGAATTGAAATATTTTAAACGCTCAGAAAAAGTAGTGTTAAAACCGTTTATAACTTACAAAAAATGTTTTCTGCAACCTTTTGCTACCGGAACTTCGGGTCAACGACTTATAAAGTTGATCTTAATTTATAAAAACTTACAAAATAACCTTAAATTTGTTGGTAGAGTTTTGCCGCGTAAATGCATCAAATTATGTTCCGTCCTGTTTATTCCTCAATACGTGGGTGGCGAGTGAAAGAGATAGAATTAGGTTTGTCTGTGTGCTGCAGTGGGCAGTCGTAAGCAGTAGTGCGTGGCGACTGTTCTATTTGAAGAGGAAGCGATAAACGCGGCGTGAACTGAGTTTGTTTTGTTGTCCTGCTCATACATTTTTCTAGGTTTACATGCTGTGACGTAACAAAATTATCACGTCTTATCAGTATCTAATAGCATTAGCAGTTTTTATGCATTATGATTGAATCAGCAAAATAATTGTATGCGAAAGGTTTATTTGTTGTCTCTTCAGTTTAATTAGTAATTATCTACCTACTCATGATAAACATTTAGATTAAAAATAAAAAATAAATTTAAATAAGCAAGCAGGTGCAATAATTACCTGTAACTACAGAATTTATATTTTTTTATCAATTTAAAGGATCAAATCGTAGAAAGCAGCATTTGTTTAGAATAATAATAGTTTCTAAATATGCTATTACTAGCTTTCCGCCCGCGGCTTCGCCAGAATTTTCAAAGATAAACCCGCATAGTTCCTGTTCCCGTGGGATTTCCGGGATAAAATCTATCCTATGTGTTAATCCAAGTTACCCTCTATATGTGTGCTAAATTTCATTGTAATCGGTTCAGTACTTTTTACGTGAAACAGTAACAAACATCCATACATCCATACATCCATACAAACTTTCGCCTTTATAATAGTACTAGATTTCCGCCCGCGGCTTCGCCCGCGTTTTCAAAGGAAAACCCGCATAGTTCCCGTTCCCATGGGATTTCCGGGATAAAACCTATCCTATGTGTTAATCCAAGTTACCCTCTATATGTGTGCTAAATTTCATTGTAATCGGTTCAGTACTTTTTACGTGAAAGAGTAACAAACATCCATACAAACTTTCGCCTTTATAATAGTATATTATGATTGATTACCAATTTTTCTTTTTCTCAGTGTATTTCAAACAAATTTTATTATTCAGGTAGGTCAGTTTATTTGTATCCTTTAAAAAGTCCTTGTTATTCATTTGAAATTCCATGCATATAATTTTACAGAGAACAATTATTGACATCAAACGCAAAGGTGACTGACTGACTGACTGATCTATCAATGCTCAGGAGGACCGATCGGACTAAAATTTGGCATGCAGGTAGCCACTATGATGTAAACATCCGTTACGATAAATTTGGTAGAGTTATTTATATTAATTACTAGCTGCGCTTCGTGGTTTCACCCGCGTCGCTCCGCTCCTGTTGGTCTTAGGTAATATGTAATATATTATTTTATTTAAAAAAAGCCTTTATAGCCTTCCTCGATAAATGGGCTATCTAACACCGAAATAATTTTTTAAATCGGACTAATAGTTCCTGAGATTAGCGCGTTCAAACAAACACACAAACAAACTCTTCATATTTATAATATTATAGTACAGAATATAGAGTACCTATAGATTAATCATTATTTAGACGAACCAAGGAAATACGGTAGGGGATAAACTATGTACCTACCATGAAAACCTATTTTGACCACGCGGGTGAAGTTACGGGCAAAAGTTAGTAAATAATTAGTTTATGTATGTATTCAACATATCGGGCTCTACAACACATAAATATCCCATTTTTGGAAAACAAAACAGAAATAATGACTCAAGGTAAAATAGATCTTCAGTAATTACTATTAATAATTACTATTAATTCAGAGCAATACGCATATATTTATTATATAATAATATTATAATAATTAAAATTATACATAGAGATACGGTATCGTTGAAGTCTTTCGTACTCAAAAAGGCTAAACAGAGCTACAGTGACGATTTGTAATGGATCATATTTTTAATTCCTGTAAAAGTGTATAAAAAATTGATTTTCTTTTAAATTCAATTAAGAATCTAGATCGTGCTAGAGTGTACGTGCCGTCAGTTTGAAAATTTTACTTAGCGACATAATGAAGAGTCTCTAAAAATTGTTTATTTTATTTTGCATTGGGTATATTGACTCAAATTTGCAGTTTAATTAAGTGCAACTTTCGGATGAGAGGTGACAAAAAGTTGGGACGTGCGTAAAGTATCGATTCGTTTTAGTAATTCAAAGAATCACCTAGCTAGAGCTAAGGTCTAGACATTTTATTTAATTTTCTAAATTACCCAAAAAACGTTTCATGTAACGCTACTCAGAGATTGTCAAAGTTTATAACAGAGAAATTAGGAATAGTTAATCTGTCCGTGTAAATAAAAATTATTTTACGCTCTATAAGCCGTAGTCCCGTTCATAATAAACAAAAAGGAACCGCTTTAAATGTCAAAATTAAAACAAAACTAGTGTTGAGCTCATCCCAAGATGCGAGTCCTTTCATGAGAATATCTCATAGAGATAGAAGGTGAGACGAAAAGCGCGCGAACCCAGTGCAGCGCCGATGTCCGTGCGCACCACACGCTCACACGCGCATGCGCGCCATACTGACAAAACGCGCGCCAGACTCCCGAATCCGATCTGTCAAAACATTTAAAAATGGAACGCGATTGAGTTTTTTTCTTTTCTTATTTTTGTTTAACAGTAAGGACAGATAAAAAATAAACTCATCTAAAGAGGTTATAGTGTAGTGTTACTAAGTGACAATTTTACCTTTAAGTGTTCCAAATTCAGTGCTAAACATTCAGTAAGGTCTGGTTAATTTTGTTTAGTTAGTTTAGTGGTTACAAGGGCGTGAATTTTGACTTGTTATATGTGTGAACTGTAGGTGTTAACTGTTGATTAAATTTCTATTTTCAAAAGTATGACAAGGGATTTTTAAACTGATAGAGCTTTTACGGTAAGTTTTTCTATGATAATTATGTATCATCTATTTTATAAATTATTGTTTAAATAAAATAAGAGAATATTTTCTATTGTTACTATGAATTTAAAACAGTGTCTTAGGGTATAAAGGTACTACTACACACATTTTACATAATTTGATAAGCTATATGGAACCTAAACACATTAGAAAATAATTTTAAAAATTTTCCATCTATGCATCTATCGATGAATCAAAACATTGATTGTACAATATTACCACGTACCTACTGTTTATTTATAATTGTAGAGCAATAACTCTTTACTGTTGTAATGTTGTATGCGACATTCTGTATAGGTAGGTACCTACAAGATAGTATTGAGATATTACTGGTACACATCAAACTGCTTATTATCTAGCGAAAAACAATATAAATAACGTACATTTAACCTTTAATTTTACCTTTGATTTATCATAAATTACCCGCACAAAATAAAGATGTGACTCCATTGATAATAATAGCTTTAGCTTATAGAAAAAGCGTCAATAATCCAATATACAGACCACAAGGATGATCTATTATATGGTTATTAGTTTTTGTGCAATACCTACCTAATAGGTCAAATGAATGACGCATTATATTTTTTGTAACCTAATATTTAGATTACGTGAGTACCTACTGTTTTATGAATGAGCTTTTAAAATATGAAGCATGTTTTTATGAATGTTTCTTAGAAAGCGTTGAGCGTTCATTGGAAAACAATTTGAGAAGCACTTTTCTGTTTTACTTTTAAATAAGTCAAAATAGATAGAATGTATTTTTACATACACTAAATATGTCTTTAAAACAAGTCTAACTTTAAAATATAAAGCTCGAATAAGAAAGCTTCTGGAATGATGCAATGTATTTTATCTGTAAAGGTTTAAATGTTTGAAGTTTATAATTGATATTCAGTTACCATCAATGCTTTTAAGCTTCTTTTTAGATGTTGTGAGCAAGACAAACTGCGCACATTATTATAATGAGTACAATTTTAATGTAAAACATATTTAATAATTATCAGTTTGTGTATTTCTAATAAGAGAGCAATAATTCGATGTTTTCCAATAAATGTTTAATTTATATTAATTTATAAAGTAATTATATAAACACGGCTTATTGCAGGGAAACATCAAATCCTGTTTATATATTTATTTTAATGTTCGAATTTTTTAAAAACATACATCAGCCCTGTCTATATATATACATGTAGGAACGAACCCTTTTTCTACATTATAGAAGATTTTTTTTTAATATTTGCTACGTATGAAGCAAGACTGTTCAAAATAATAAATACAAGATCATCAACTCCAAAGAACCAAATTAAAAAAAAATATGCATTTATATTTTATAAACTGAATAATATTTATGTCAAAAACCAGTTAACTTTCCGTTTAAATCTATTAATTCGTTATCTGTGCATGCAAATAAAGAACATAGGCAAATAAGCTGTGATAAATTGCAATGTATAAATCACATCTTAAGTATTACAATTGATGGATTGAATTTTGCTTTAGCTGTTTTATGAATAACTTTTAAACAATAAAACACACAAACACATGCTTGCTCTGTGGTCTGTATTACATAATAGTAGTATTTAAAAATATAAGGTTTTAAAACACTTTTATATAGAACCCGCCCAAGTCACATAATATGTAAAGCATCATAGGTACTTGCTTTGAATTCATTAATTAACATTACAGTAAAGTTCTATTTACGTATATACTTAGTTTCAGGAGTATTGCATTCCATACACACTGGAGTCTGGTGGCTCAAAATTTTTTATTCATACCGATAATATATTATATGTTTGAAAATACAATAAAATACAATAGGAACAAATAAAATCTCACTTCTCTCCAATGCTCACAAATCCTTAACTCTCCCTTTCTCCACTCTACACCGACTATTACTCGACTAGTCTTAAAAAAGAATCTACATTTTGTTATTACCAAACCTATTCACATTTCGTCGAGGCAATAGATACACTATCTGAATTGAAATTGATATTTTTGGTTTTATGGCATTCAAATGCTTTATAAATATAAATTTATAAAGAATAGAAAAAATTCGATCACGAAATGGCGCGAAAGGATGCGGGTTCGAGTCCCGCCTCGTGATCGAATTTTTTCTATTCTTTATAAATTTACACAATCTGAATGTTATATAATTGAAGGTATCTTTAATAAAGCTTAATTTATGTAGAAGACATATTATAATCACTAATCAAACGTTAAAACCTGTAGATTTCAATCATTACTTGCAAACAGCAAATTTTAAGGAAATTGGAAATTAACACGAAACACTGCCCATTGTAAACTTAGTTGCGTTTATTTAAAGGTTAATGACTTTGATAGAATAATGATAAGCACAAAAACATACGTATAAGCTTTATGGACTGCTGTTTCAGTTTACTTCTTAAATAAACTATAGACAGTGCAGAGGCTAATTGCATTATGTTAAACGAATAAGAATATTTATTGTATTAAATTACATGTTTTAATCTTCCGTAATTAAACAAGTCAATGTTTATTAGAAAACACACAACTTACTATTGTACATTTTGATTAGCTGTCTCAAAACATATTTTAAATCTATTTAAAAACCAGTCATCACCTCAACAGAACAGTTACAAATAACCGATATCGCCCTGTGACCCCGGTTCCGTGAAACTCAATTAAATTTCTTTGGTCTAAATACTCTTACTTGCTATTTTAAAACAAGTTTCGTACTCAATTTATCAAGCTTCATTTTCACCAAGATATATCTCTCATAAATTAGACACGCTAAAACGCCAGCCACTAATCTCGTGCCACAGATAATAGATGGAAAATATGTAAACATTTGCATTTTGAAGATCGGAATCTGCAACATTTTAACATAGTAAATATTAAGATGGCAACGCAGCGATTTCAAAAAGAGAATACTCGATGAAGTCCGTCCGTAACCGCAAGCAAATATTTAAATTTCAATTCGAACGTCGCATATCAATGGGGAGCCATAAGCCACCGGGTTTATTTTTTTTTTTGCTTAAAGGCCGTGGCCGCACAGAGACAATAAAGAAAAAGGTAAAGGAAAAGAGAAAAAAGAAATAAACAGAATCTAGATTCGAAATACTGGCTGATTCGAGGTTGGAAACAAAAGAAGTCGGCTCCCGCCTGACCGAGATCTTGGCGTACGCGGTCGGATCGCGCTTAAATACTTTTTTCTTTTAGTGTTTAACTTTGCATCCATGTGATTCCTTTCCCGATGCATCACAATAAGACGTGTATCGTCAGTAGCTATTTTAGAAATAATTACGTACGTACAACTTATTTCTGTGACATCAGAATTTTATAATTAAACCGTTCAATCTTCATTTATATTCGATACAATTACGCATTGAATAGGATTATACGTTACGGTGTTACCTTTACCTTATAGAGAATAAATAATTGTTGTCATACCAATAAAATGTACTGAGATGAATCCAGTTTTTTTTTAATCTTGAGTGACATGTCAATTATAGGTTTTTATGTTATTTCTAAAATAAGTTGCACATAAAAATTTATTACATATAAAATACGCATGAGATATTGATGATAATGAAATTCCTTACAAATACTTTATACGGCTATAAAATTATGGCTTAATAAACAGAAATCTATTTAAATAAATCGTAGATTATAATCGAGTACATACATAATTAAATAAGTACAAGAGGTCGGTTCGAAATCATTAGATCATCATCATAAATAAGTGCATGGGAAATACTCGTCCAGGATTCGATTCCGGGTCAAGTTACTCATCTCATTCGTTGCTTAAATGTTATTATGACTAATTGACTAAATGCATGTGTAATTAATTCTTAATGCAAGCATAAATCAATAATATGTCACTATTATTATTTAGAAGTATTATTCAATTGATTTTTTACTATTTACTTTTAATTGATGTGGGTTTTTAATAAAAAATACTATGCCATAGTCTGTTTAAGATACTATAATGATGCAATAAAACTCTATTGTGTTTTATGATATTGACATAGATTTTTAACAATAAAGGAAGGTATGTAGAGTATTGTAGAGCCAAGTTAGCTCTCTTCTATGAATTTTACAATACATTTTATAAGAGTTATATTGTACACTTAATTATCTTTGAAGCAACCATATATATATATATTTAAATCTACAAGTTAAAAAATGTCTCTAAATAAACTACTAAAAGGGTCACGTAAAATAATAAACATTAGCATGTACCTAGAATTATGTTACAAGGAAAATATTTAAGATAGGTATTTGCTATTTTGCTTCGTTCTGCTTGTCAATTAGGATTAATGTTGTTACATCAGCACATGTTATATGGTAACTAATCTTTAAATAATGATCATAAAACGCATTATATATTATTCCCTCACTTTCGATTGACATTGATGTTATTATAGCGCTACGCTAGACAGAGCGTCAAGTTTTGTGTCTTATTTGAAGACTAGTAATCCGCCCCGGCAATATATTCTATATTATGCATGTTTTATATGTACATGAAGCTTCATATTGAATCATCATCTATTAAAAAGTCAAAATCAGTTTCACAGTTTTAAAGATTTCTGCATAAATAGGAACAGACAGACAGCGGGAAGTGACTTTAATTTTATACTGTGTAGAGATGACGGGTTAAGTATGCTAGTATTGTATACTATATTAAAACAAAGAGCTTTTTTACCCAGGATATTTAAAGCCCGACAAATCCGGGGCGCGCTTTAAGTAGCCAGCTCACATATTTATACAGAGTACCTAAATACGAATGAGTACTAATTTACATACTTTAAACAAATCAATATTTACATTTTTCCACACATTAGCGCGGCCAAGGGACAGGGTTTTCATTAACACTGTCTGTTAGCGTGCGCAGACGCAGGTGGTCTTTGTTTAACGAGAGTTTGGGTGTTTTAAAAGGACCTGTTAATGTGTACGACCTTCTTACTTATTGATCAGCTTTATGGTCAATTTAGTATGTGTTTTGTTGCTTGTAAATTACATTGTGATTACATTCTAAATACTTTAGTGTGTTTGATTAATGTCGAGTCACATATTATTATAAATAGGTATGTACCTACTTATTAATATTTTTTGGCAAAAGTTTCAAGGTATGCTTCAGATCCAGACTATGCATCTACAATAGACGATTAAACCAAAATATAGATTAGTGAATGACTAGAAATTCACGAATACCGTACCGGCACTATAGATTGATAAAGCAAGTACTGTTACCAGTTTGAAATAGCTCATATTATTATGTAAAAATACTGTAACTATAAATGTATTTGTAGTTAACTTATGATAGAAATGCTAAATCACTTCTATAAAATTGAGTTGAAATTTTATAACTTTTATAAGATTATTCAAATAAAAACAACTGCAAGATATAGACGCATTTTCTCTACCAACTTATAATGCATGAACTATTGATAAAGTTGTTTATAACAAAATCCTCATTAAGCACAAATATAATAGAAAATGGATATGGTGTTTATCCAATAGTAACTTTTTATATGGATCGAACAACATACAAAACGGTATTAATTGATTATTCTAACCAAAGGATAGACAATTCCAATCTCAAACATATTATCATAAGAAATAAGGTTGAAATTACAACGAATAAAAAAGTTAAAATTTTAAAAGACAATGCTTATCAAGAATAGCTTATTTTGAAGATGGAATGAGCTACGCTACATCAACCCACCTTTGAATGCAATTACAAGTAGGAGAGAAAGTTTTTGGATGCGGCATTAATTATTATACTGCTCTTAGTTTTGTCTTTCTTATTTACATTTTTTTATATAAATTGAAAATTATAATGAACGAATGGTTGAATATATTTAGAATGGCCTCAAATTTTGCGTAAATTAAGGAAGGAAATTTTTCATTTAGTAATTTTATTTCTAGGCAAAAATTAACACTATATATCCTTCTCGTTTTATTTAATTCATCACAAATACATTTTTAATCTTAAAGCACAAAATATATTTGTAACGATAACATAGCTAAGCAATATATGACACAAGCGTGCTAAAAGCTTTTGCATTGTACACATTCCAGGTATAGGTACTTATTCCCAAAATAATCATTTCACATTTCCTAAACACATCACACAAATCTCGTATTCTACATGTTACTTTTGGTATATTTATTCCCAAAAGAATCTTTTCACATTTCCTAAACACATCATACAAAGCTCGTATTCTACATGGTGCTCTTGTAAATTCTACATATGTTAACTATATAACCTAAAAATACTCATCTAACAATCCAACCAAAAACTCGGACCGATCGTAAAACACTTACCTTATCCATTGCCGCTCCGTTTCGTACATAAACACGATGATTACGCCGTAGCAGAACTAATGCAGCGTCTTATCATAATTTAAATCGACGTTTAGATCAGCTCCGTATGACAAACTTGTGTTTTCGGCACGGTTATTAATTCTTGAGGCAGCTGTTTGGTACAATGTTATGAAGTTTAAAAGTATGTTTTTTATAAAGTTTGGAAAAGAAGTATGGTATGAATTGTGACTTTTGTTTTTGGGAAAGACAATAAAATATGTAGTAGGTACATCTCATTTAGTTAAACTTTATGTAGAGATATCTCGTTTAACGTTACATTGTAAGAAATTATCTAAACGAATATGTACAATGCGTACTTATTGTGATAAAGTATTCGTGTTTATATGTCTTATATACTAAAGAGATAGTACGTAAATACTATTTGTTAAGAAGTATTTTCACAAGTAATCTGGTAGCAGCGATAGCACATTCACCCATCATTACTTAAACCGAGAAACAAGCAATTAGCACCCCATAGACATTCCATTAATTACCACAGACGTAAGCACCAATCCTCGTTCCCATAAACACAACAATTTGCATAGAATTCAACGATTCAATAACTTGAAATAATCGCACAATTAATTTCACCACTTGCTTGTCTTATCGGAGTCATCTAGGACCATATAGCCCGGGTCATCGACGCATTCAAGTTAAATCTATTGTTCAAACTTCGAGCTAACTACCTATAAAAGTCACGGTTGCTTCCATATTGGCATATTGCAAACCTTACATGGTACGAACCTAATGACCTACGACATTTCAACCAATCGCTCCATCTCGCTCTTATCGCTCAGGTGGGAAAAGAAGGCAAGATCACCATAATACAATATTGGTGTTTTATTCGATTTGTAAGTGGCTAGGATTCAGTATTTTCTGTAGTTTCTCATATTGTTTCTTTAGTAGTGCTTTGTTTTTTTTTGTAATGGATATCGCTATGGGAAGTTTGCTTACGATTTTTGAACGAACGATAAATTGAAGTCTCTGGAATGTTGACAATCTATGAGACATAACATTATTTTATCGGTGCATATTTTTTTTTAATTACTTATGCTTTGAAGTCATGCTTTCTAATGCAGTGCATGATAGAGGTAAGGTTCGTTATTTTAGGTAACCATAGAGCTAAATTTTTTTTCAGATTTTAACGATTTTTTATTTGTTTTGTTTTTTGGATCATACGGATAAACACTAAACATATTATTGGTTGACAGATTTTTTTTTACTTCATTTATTTTTAAGTTCTGATATTACGCAGGAATTTGTGGTGTTTTCATGATGCGCTTAGCGTATAACAAGAGCCAATAACATTAGCGTTATCATAAAATGTATAAAATGATAAGCCCATATAATTTACAACACAATTCGTATAATTACAAATTCATGAACAGTTTATCCAACGATTCATCAAGCTAAACGAGGCTTTCACTAAACGAACATGCGTTTTGACAAATAATAGCACAAAAATTACACACCAAAATGTGTCCAATCACCGGTCCAAAGTGGACGTAATCGGTCTAAATATAAGCCCTTTGGACGAAAATTATTGACCCGTTGAAAACCATAATTTGTGTTGTGGTAAATATACATGCTTAGTGAATGCGGCCACGTAATTTTGCTTCATATACCTAGATAATAAGGTACATAATTGGCTACATTCTCAGCTCGACGGTTAAAGGTTATACTCGTAGGTGGTAGGTATGTAGGATTACATTGTTGTCAATCAGCCTATTATAATATGATAATAATCTCAGAGATTTAGCGATAAGAGGAAAGTTTAATTAATATAATCCCTTTATAGTGTTATGTCATATTTATAATCGACAATTATACGCCAGTATTTAATTGGTTTATCACTTGATTCTATCTTAGTTTTCGTAATATACATTTTTAGTGTCGCTTATTTTATGAAGAGAATTGAAAGTGAGTTCACTGACCTCTAAGTTTCAAAAATAAGCAGAGCATTTTCGTATTTCAATTCTAAAATATGCTTAATATTATTTTATCTTACCTTCTCGTAATGTTTGTGATATCCCGAAAATTCTGAAATTTTTTCGAAATATTTTTAGACAGTCCAACATTATTTTTAGTATAATATGTATTTGAAATCTCATATGAACCAGGATACATAATAAAGAATAATATTTAATCATTCTTATAAAATAACATATGTCGCGACACTGATATTTCAGTTTTCAAATATTTTAAATACACTAATTGTATTTATTTACTAGTTAGCAGCACTCAATTTGTAAATTTAAACGTTTCTTTGATATATCGCGTTATTTGCGCAAACTGTGTATATTTCTAATTTACATTATGACGTATGAATGTACTAGAGATTGATAACTGTTCAAATTATAAGAAATGGCGCCTGAATCCATACTAATATTATAAATGCGAAAGTAACTCTGTCTGTCTGTCTGTCTGTTACTCAATCACGCCTAAACTACTGAACCAATTTGCATGAAATTTGGTATGGAGATATTTTGATACCCGAGAAAGGACATAGGCTACCTTTTATTGCGAAATATGTACCACGGGCGAAGCCGGGGCGGACCTCTAGTATTCAATATGTCTATGTTTCATTTTCGTCATAATTTATTCTAATGACTAGCTGACATTTTTTACTGTTGTTGTTGTATAGATAGCCTATATTGCCTGGTAGAGATCTATCTACAATGACGATGCAATAAAGTGAAAATATGTAAATAAATAATTATTTTTTATATTTTACAAGTCCCAAATGCAACCATAAAACATAAACTGATGACAGTCAAACACATGACTCCCAAACAATTCACACGTATTCATTATTTATTACTACCTACTGTTTTATGATTTGGTAACCGTAAAAGGAGTCTTGTTAGCACTTATGAAGACATTCCTCAGCTCTTAGTCTACTGGAGCCCCTCCCATCGCCATTTTTGGCGGTTTTTTCTGGACTGCTGATTGGCGATACGGTAATTACAATCTAAGTTATTAGCATACCATTTTTGGTTATACATACGAGACTAAAATTTAGCCTTACATTTTTGGAATTATACCTAAAGAATAGATAAAGTGCTAGATACCGTTCACGTTGGTTATATGCAAATGTTATCAATTTTATGATATCGAGATAAAACGTGTTTTTAATTTGAGCTGGTGTTTTTATATGTATTTTTTATAACAAAAGTTTTTTAACAATTTAAACGAGGTTCTTTATTGATAATAAAATGTACAAAATGCTTAAGGTACTGTTATTTTAATTAGTCTATAATAGAACTGTTTTTGTGATAGGGTAATAATTGGATGCAGCTTTATCTCTACTAGACAACCCAGTATCCTACCTAGTATAGTATCTAGTGTATAATAATAATAAAAATATGTATTATACAATACATTAATATCTTGGTATGTATGTACGTTAACAGTAACAATATTTTCAGGGTCCGGGTGGCGGTGCGTGCGGTCCGCGGCGTTAATGATGACAAGGAGCCGCGCGCGGGGGGACGCCATACAGAGCGTGCCACTGTCGCACTCACCACCTAGCCAACATGTTTACGAGGTTAGTTGCTTACTACTAAAATGGGGAGACTGAGTTTGGTTATGTTATGATGGTTAAATTGCTGTTATAGGGGGAAAGGGGAACATTCAGATTTTTAAATATATTGCAATTTAGAGCGTGCCACTGTCGCACTTACCACCTAGCCAACATGTTTACGAGGTTAGTTGCTTACTGCATTGGGAAGACTATTGCAAAATTAATTAATAATACTTTTACATTTTCTTATTCCTTATCAATTTAATGATTGTAGACTTATCATTTGTAGAGTCCATCTTACCTTACTCTTACCTCTGTAATTAATGCTCATGAGCGGTGCTTGTCGATAAACTCACTCAGGCAACTCACCAGCTCCATAGCCTGTAGTTGAAGGTGAAGTTATAAATGTGCATTTTAATATACCATTTTATGATGATATTTCCAAATGTTTTTTACTAACATTCGTATACCTACCTATTGAAAATTGTAAACGAATGTTAACACGCAAATGAGCGATGTAGTTAAGAGAGTCTTATAATATGCAAATGCAGCTATTTGCTGACCATGAATACGGTAAAAGTTTGTATCCCGCACAATACAATATAATTTTTATTTTAAGTTCTATATCTGTTTCAACTACAATACACCACGAACATAATACGTGACATGTACGTGACACTTAACTTACGATACGTCAAATGAGATTTTCGTGATCAAAACCATGGTTTCACCGTTACGAAGTCCCGTGTGCGGTAATTAGCGTATGTGACGATTTTCAAGGATATTATTTTTAGATATCATGATAATTTGAATCGTGCTATTACGATTTTTGAGGCTATGTCGTCACAGTTTAATAATGAGTTATAGATGTCGTAGGATAATGCCTTCATCATGCTTTCATATTTTGCTAATATGTATATGTAATTGTTATCACCTCAAGCAGTGGTGGCTCAGTAGTGGGGACCTCGGACTTCAAATCGATAAGCCGGAATTCGAGACCAGGCGAGCGTGTAAAATAAATTGATTTTTCAATTTATCTGCGCATGTTTTAACATCACCACTGCTCGAACGCTGAAGGAAAACATCGTGAGGAAATCGGCATGTCGAAGTTCGACGACATCTACCAACCCGCTATTGGCCAGTATGGTGGATTAATGCCTGTACCCTCATAGGAGGCTCGTGTCCCAGCAGTGGGAATGAATATGGGCTGATGATGAAGATGACGTAAATGTTCTCAGGTCTTCATTTTATGATGAAACTGTATTGAGGCAGAAGTTTATTTTTCTTTTGCACAAGCTACTGATAGGTACTATAGCGAGTTCAGAAATAAATGACTTCATTGATGAAAATTGAAATGGACAATTCATTTCATTATATTTTTATTCTCTAATATTTATTTTGTTAAAAGAATTCTTTCTAGAGTCCTCTAGGTATCATTAAGGTTTTTTCTAGGTTTTTTTATATTAACTAAAAATGATCTATAGTTCATGAGTATGATAATGTTTTCGTTTATATTTATAACTAGCGGTCCGCCCCGGCTTCGCCCGTGGTACATATTTCGCAATAAAAGGTAGCCTATGTCCTTTCTCGGGTATCAAAATATCTCCATACCAAATTTCATGCAAATTGGTTCAGTAGTTTAAGCGTGATTGAGTAACAGACAGACAGACAGAGTTACTTTCGCATTTATAATATTAGTATGGATTTGAAAGATAGAGTCGCCTAATTTTCTGCTAATTCATTTATCCATCCATATGTTGCTTAATTTATGGAAATAACTTGGACTAACAAAACTATTTATATTATCTGTTAGTTTATTACAACGTCGACAGTAAACACATATAATATTTACTTGTAACTGAAATAATTTAGTTTAATATATGTTTCTTATTTCGTATGGTATCGATTCCATTAGGTACATTGAATGAAAAGTATGATCCCTAAGGCTCCTATACTTTTAGGCTATAAGCCTTGTTTAAGCTTTAAAAGTATAGAAGCTTTACTCAAATTTTCTTACCAAATCATATGAAAAACAGTTACACGAGTAGGTAATAACTACAATTTCGTCGGCCTATGTACATAGTTTCATTATTGCGCTAAATGTGCTAACAGTGACGTTCCGCAGCCGTACTAATATTGATCTGATGACGTAGCAAGTGTTAAATGTATATCAAAATGTGTTGTAACATGCATGTTTGTATTTTATATCGATTGTGTTGACAGGGGTTTATAATTTTGGGCAAATTACTAGTTCTATGTAGCTGGTGGTAGAGAAAAGCTGAATTTTGCCAGATACATTTGATTCATGGGAAACTTTGGCAGTTCTTTAAAACTGTATGATATTATTGAGACGCAAGTTTATCACCACGTGTGTCTGATCGCATAATATCAAATAAGATTGTATTTTGAACCTGTGCATTACGCTAAATGTAACTGCAATGTAGAATTTCTCAATTTAAAAAGCATGTGTAGGATGCATCGTTCTTTAATGGATCTACACCACAGGCGTAAACTTATTAATAATATTTTTTTAAACGAATTTTTAATTTTGTCTTCTCAAAAATCGGCAAAAAACTCGACAATTATACTTTCAAAAGTTCACCAATTCACAAACTAATTCTCTCGCATTCTAATATGTGTCAAGTAAATCTTGACGAGCTTCAATATTAGTCGGACAGTTTCTACGTTCCTCGCATAACTCATTGTCTTTACCTTTTTTGTTCAAATCGCTCAAAATAACGTAATGCGCATACGACCATTACGTTTAGAAACTGCGACCACTGAAAGCTAAACTTTGAAATACTATACATATAGTAACAAAATTTCCTGTCACTTGCTTAATACGTTATGGGAATTATAATGTGTCTCGAAACTTAATTTTGATATGAGGGTAATGTTTTTGTAGCTCTACATATTATGTGAACGTAAGGTAGTTTTAACTATCATATAATAAGACACACGACTAAAACAATGGGTAATAGGCAATGTAATAGTGTGTGTGTGTGTGTATGTTGTATCAACCAGCAGTATGGTATAGGTGTGTAAATAAATTTATTTTACTTTTCCATCTATACATCTATACAAATATTATAAAGAGGAAAGGTTTGATTTTTTGTTTGTTTGTTTGTATGAATTGAATAGGCTCCGAAACTACTTGGCAGATTTGAAAAATTCTTTCACTGTTGGAAAGCTACATCATTTCTGAGTGACATAGGCTAGGTTTTATCCCGGAAATCCCACGGGAACGGGAACTATGCGGGTTTTTTTTTGAAAACGCGGGCGAAGCCGCAGGCGGAATGCTAGTAAGAAATAAATGTAGAGCCTTTTTTCATACCCTCCATGACACACTCCATGACGATATATTTTTACAATAATAATATATATCTTATAGTCTCTAGTGGAAAGCAGTCCTAAGCTGTTTAATGCTAGCTATTTATATTAGGCTGAGGATGACTTGCTCTTACAGTAAGTTGGGTAAAAAGTAAAAAGCACAACTATTTTACCGAAGCATTCCAAAATAATGTTGAACAAAATTCTTTATGCCTATTGGATATCAAAATAAAACAGTTTGGTACATTTTTAGGCTTTAGAACATTGGTTTTTTTGTTATACATATTATACATAAATTATGAATTTATGTACGGCTACACGCTATTGTATACTTTATCAGTAAAGCTTAAATATAACAGAGATCATCCATCTACATTGCTTAAATTATTCAAGTAAAAAAGAGTAAATTTATTGTACTGAATATTAAACCTATATATATACCTGATGTGAACCCTCTTTATTTAAACAGTTTTAGTAAAAAATGCTTACGTAAAAATGCTATAATAGGAAGAAAGAACTTATTTCAATCTCGATTGAAAAAACCTTTTATAGAACCAAGGTCAAAACCCCAAAACAAAAATATCTATCTCACGATACACATCCTACTTAAACTAATTCACTTCACAAATTAAATCGAAACATTTCAGTAACTTTCAAAGCATCACTCAAACGTACATTTAACGCACAAATTGACTCTTGCGCATGTTAATGGATAAAACTTATTGATGCATCAATCACTAATCCGTTCTAATTGATTGATACATTTCCTTTCAATGCTTTTTGTTTCGAGATGCTATTAATGAGATGGCAGATAACTGATATAATCGAATTTAATGTTTTGTCGATTTGTTGTGAACCTTTGAAACCGTTCGCACTTAACTTTGTTACCTATGTCTGTATTACGTGAAGTGTGATGTATCTATATTCTGCAGTACGTATAGAGAAATCAACTGCTTTTCGTTGGTCTTACTAAGCTTCAAAAAGGTTGCTATGATTATAGTATTGTCTGGGTTAATATGCATTTCACCGCTTCCTTCAAAAGATGTATAATATTATGATGACTTACTGAAAATTGATTACATAAGTTGATATTATCAACTTATATATTCAATGAAATAATGATTCGAGTTGTGTTTGTATTTCTCCGTAAAGTAAGTTAATTGTCAAGGAAGTTTATGATACTAGCTTATCAGTGTTTCTGTTTCCATTAATAAACAAGATTTATCGATAATTTCCAATTCATTACGAACTTTTTAAACTTACTGTCTTCTATTTCGTATGCTTTTGAACTAATTTCAGGTATATTTCAAAATTGAAATATTTAGCTATATAATTAATAACAATTGTATTTATACTATGTTATGTGAAGTCCCATGTCCCCAATTGGGGTAAGGGGCATATGCATTATGCATACATCTGTTTCACTGATCGATTTTCTTTAGGGTGATCAGCGTTCTGTGTCCTGCCAAACCGAGACATTTTTTTTTCTTCGTCTCCACCGGGAATCGAACCCAGGACCCCTCGGTTCTACGCTCACGCGTCAGCCACTGTACCAAGGAGGCGGTCATACTATGTATTGAACATGTGATAAAACCAAACACCAAAAATATTTTAATTGAATCAACCATTAGCCATCAGCTTTGAACCTCTTAAATGTTTATTACACTTTAAACTTTCATTTAGAACACAAAACATTTGCGATATAGATTCAAACCTTCGACGAACGAATACCATTATTAATTATTCATTTCATTGCATATTCCTAACAATATCGTTTACTGTCCACGTTTATTTATAGTTTTAACCTTGTGACATGGAAAATAAGGTGCTAGCCGCTCTCCCACCGTTTCAAATATAATTGTTGGTACATTTATCAACTGCGTATCGATTTATGTATCCGATCGCGTTATTTATAACGATTTTTATTTTCCTGAATTGATAATGCATGTAGTGCAAATAAATTAGCATTGATTTTATATTATCATGTAATGTTATATTTATGTGATTGTTGTAACTTGTAAACAACTATTTTCAGCTGAAAAATATTCGATTTCGAATCAAATTCTAATTTTGTTTCAATCTACGATATATTATTTGTAGTAAATAAACTTCTTCATAAAAATTGCCTTTGGATCAAACTAGGGTTTGTTTATTTAGAATTTAATTTTTCGTCATTCGAAAATAAAATATATAGACCTTTGACCTTTGATCCCAAGGTCAAAGCTGTATTTTAATATTCGATACATTCTTAATTAAAGTATGTAGGTATTACTTAGGTATAACAATAGTCCAACATCCAAAGGCAATTTTTATGAAGAATTTTATTTACTACAAAAAATATTTCGTAGTAATTGTAAGAATATTTTTATTGAAATTATCAATTAAATTAAACAACAATAAACATAACTAAACGAATCTTGTACGAGAAAATGTCGTTACAATACCCCCATATAGCTTTATGTACAGATCGTGTAGGAGAGCTATCTTAAATAATAGTTAGGATGATATCCAAAGAGATAAGACAGCATAAAATAAGTTTATCTACACCTGTAACGCTATAAAACATTGCTGTTAGGTAGGGTTACCATTTGTTAGACTTCAAAGTTTACACTAAATTAGGGAGTTTTGGGACACGGTAAAATATGAATTATGTTTTTTAGAAAGGAAATAAAGCCGAAAATAATGCGTATTTATTATTCAAGAAAGAAATAGCTGTCTACGATTTAATTGATAAAGGTAAGCAAGATTTATTATTTATGCCTAAGATTAGTTCTTTATTAATTGAATCAATTTGTTTTTGTATTTAAAAATTGTATATAGAAATCGAAAATGCTCTTTGAGAAAAATATATAAAATATCCAATGGAATGATCCCCCTCATAAACAGTTAAATTGCACCAATAATTACGTACACCAAGAAAATATGTTGTTTCTTTCCTAAAAACATCCCAACTCTATTTTTTCGGGACTTTTCACTAACTCCTGGTAACCCTACAACAGAGCTAGTTCTACGATGCATTCCCACGAAGGAATAGTTCATAATAAATACATTGCTCCAATATCCGCGATCACATTAAATCAGCTTTATTCGAGTTGAAGGGATGTAGTGATAAATGTGTAAGTAGAGGTGTAAATGATACGTTAGAAGATTAATTCCGCTTGCTTATCTTAAAATGTTACGTATTGAGTATTGAATTAACAAATAACTTGTAATAAGTATTCTGTTTTTACAGTTGATCCATAAGCAATTAAATTAACGAATGGTCCCTGTTGGAGTTTAAATGGTTCAACTTTTATTATGCTATTTTAATGGCAAAATTACAAGTAAGACGTAGGCGTTTATTGTAACATAATGTCCTAAATAAATAATAACTTTATTACACCTTTAAATTGTAAATACATTGAACCATTATGAATAATAGACAGAAATCGATAAAACGAGTAATAAAAAACATAGCAGGATATTATCCTTAGGCATTATAATTCAACTTTCATATTCTTTGTATTCCAAGTAATAAATCAGAATTAATGTTGACCTTTATCTCTTATTCCTGTCAAAGAAAAAAACTAGTTATTTTGCGGTTAAAATTAATGCTTAGAAAAGCAAAGCCAATGTCAATCATTTAAAGCAACTTATTCGTGCGTCAGTCTATTCGACTTTGATCTTTAATGTGTAGTAATAAGTTCTAATTTACCTTGAATAGAAGTCATTAGGCCTATATATTATTAATTGCTTTTAAAAACATTATATTGACTTATGTAATTAAAGTAAAAGGAAAAAATAAGTGATGAATTGGCAACGTGCATATATTAAAGCCCTTGACACGTATTTAATATTTATTACAATAATTATTAGTGGTTGATTTTGATCTTATGGTTAAACCATGACTTGATGAAGGCTTTATACGAGGATGTTCTTGAGTGGAATTATTTACTTCAACACAGAAGCTAGAAATAACGATTCTTTTAGACTAATCACTTAAGGTAGAGTGACTCTACTTCTTCCGTTTTCATTTAATCGTTTTACTTAGAGATGATTTTTGATTTTAATTATTTTAAAATTTCCTTTATTTTAATGCATAAATAATACGATAATTCGACACAGTAATATGTAATATTACACAGTACTGTACATGTACAGTAATATTACACGATACGACTTTTCTAGTTTAGTGTTTAGTGATTGTTTTCATAGTAGTACAATAGTGTAAAAAAGAGTGGTAGTGAAATTACTATTTATTTAAGAAAAAATATCAGATTACGGAAACACATTTTTCACAATAGGAAAATTTATCATCACCATTAGCTTTCTATTAAAAAAAATCTCCTAAAATATATTGAAAGAGAGAACATGGAACATTTTGTAACCGTTAAAAATAACAGGACTATTATCAGCAAAACATATTCACGGAACTGGATGTAAATCTAATTTGGTTACTTTACTACGAGGCTGATTCTAATCTATTATATTATTTTGTATTAACAAACAAATTGTCTAGTTAACAAAAAGAGCTACAATACCGATTACAAAAGGAAGCTTCAATTATACTTTTTATCATTTTAAGTATGTGAATTTATCAGTTGTTTATCCTTATTAAGATCCTGGTTCATTTCAGTTAATAATATTGGTATATTAAGAATCAGATACGGCTCTAATAAGTTAAATTTATCAATTTTTTTTAGTAGAGGTTACCTACTACAAATATCAGTTTTCCAATAGAATCGTTTAGATTCATTACAACTATAATTTTGAAAATGATGCTTATAAACGCTATTTTAATATATACGACGAATATAATATATTACATGTTTTGGGGCTCTATAATTTAAAGAGAAGTAGCTCCGAGTCGTAATTGTGATATAATCTGAGATGTGAAACCCAAAGGATATTTTGTAACAATCTCAAATGCTTGTTTACATGCATAACAAATACAAAATCATACGTCACGTGCCACTCATAATTACAATAACTATTTAATGATGCAATGCTCCGTAAAAAGGCTTCCTTCTCATCAATTCAAGGTCACCATGACTAATTGGAGCCAACAAAAAAGCTTACATGAATGATTCATTGATTGTTATCACTTAAGCTCATATTACGTTAGTATTTGAATTAATGCGTATTTGTAGGAAGGGAAAACCTTGTGAATATAATGTATTTACTTAGTACTATGTATTTGTTTTCACGTTTTATTCTTGAGTGGCTGTCCTGTCAATGTTATATGTGACACTAGATTTCCGCCCGCGGCTTCGCCCGCGTTTTCAAAGGAAAACCCGCATAGTTCCCGTTCCCGTGGGATTTCCGGGATAAAACCTATCCTATGTGTTAATCCAAGTTACCCTCTATATGTGTGCTAAATTTCATTGTAATCGGTTCAGTAGTTTTTACGTGAAAGAGTAACAAACATCCATACATCCATACAAACTTTCGCCTTTATAATAGTATTAAGATTTGATTGACTTAGACACAATGCTCCGTATTATATTTTTTATTAATATAGAACACAAAATTGCATCTCAAATGATTACATATTTGCACTTTAAGCACATTTAAAAATAAGTTTTGTCAAAAGACATTTTTAATTTTGGATTTAAAATATTCGTGATTATTTTTTTTAATCGACTTTTATTTTCACTATACTCTTTTATTTAAAATATACTTAATCAGTTGTAAATTTAAACAGAACAAATAATACTAACACAAAGCGCTCAACAAACGAAACGGCTATACCAAAAGAAACAAGGCAGGATACCAATAAAATTCAATTACAGCGATAACCCGTCTCACAGCGCTATACTTTAAATGTAACAGCAAATCAATGATACATAAATAAAACAATAACATTAAACAAAGGATTTATTTCAATTACAAGAAATGAGCGTGAAAAACAATTATAAAACGATCGGCAATACATATCTGAAGCGGGCACTAAACAACGCCTGGACGGCAGAGCGTTCATTAGCTGACAGCTAATTTTAATCTCCGATTAAATACTAGACTTCTGTCAGTGGTTAATAATGAGGCGGTGGGGATAATAACTTGTTGATGACAGATTTGTAGCACGTATAGACTTAGCCACTCTGCTGATAACTCGAGAAGTATTTTTATAATTACGAGTAATAAGTGATGCTGATGAGGTGGTAACAGCATGAGTGTAAATGACGACTGTTGTTTTTTTTCTTGGACAAATAAAAAAAACGATAGCACTCCTCTTATAACTATCTCCTCTCTTTCTATTAAACTTCCCCATTTCTAAATTATATCAAAATATTCGTCGTTTGGCGGTTAATGTTGTTTTTCTCTATTCTCTACAATATTTTTAACAATCAAAGTAGGATTTTAGTTTTTCGTTGCATTGAATAACTTGATCGTTTGAAATGCACATTTTTTAGTCTTAAAAACAATACAATAGGTATTACTAGCATTTTACGTATGATCGACTAATGAGCTAGGTTATTAGTGGTCTATTAACCTTCGTCTGTCAGGTGATGTCGGCTTTTTTGACCTGTGAACCCTCATGACCTTAGCCTGTAAGTACTTCACTCTAACCTTAAGGAGTCAATAAGTCTTGTCATATTAAAAAATAAGAAGAAAATAAAGCAATATATTTTTATAAATATTTTAAAAGTGTTCAAGATACTGTAGAGGTGTAATATTAATTTCCTCCCTTTCGATCCTCGTTTATACAACGATAATCATCTTTTAGAATGGTATCTAATCTACCGCCACACCCTGTCCTACAAACAACTATATTCCTTTTCCTAAACTGCATTTGTTTCTTATGTTAAAAATTCAATAATCAAGAGGCTGGCGTAAGGTCGTCGCTCGCTTGCTCACAATGGCTCTCATTAGTACGCTATTTGCGTGCACTAATTATTGCGACACGACCAATGTCAAATGCCCTTTGTCAATATTATCCTGCTTTTTCTGCTTTTTCCCGCGCTTTCTTTGGCGGGGTTTTTAAACTGAGCGGATGGAACGGGCGCAAATTTTATTATATTCATTGAAGAGTTTGTTGTTTATAAAAGTGAAGTAAGTTACGTACGTTTAAAGGGATATAAAAACTAAACAGGAGTAATTACTCCGTACGTAAAATATAGAATTCTATATTTTACGCTCTATATATTTTACAAGCTATAACGTAATTCACACAAATTTTAAAATCTATTACAGATTTGTTAGAATTAAATTTGAGAGGTGGATCAGAACATATTTAAATCCTTTATTTTAAGTAACATACCTAATTATGATATAGGTAGTTAAAATTTAAAAACGAGTAGACCATATTTAAATACCAGCGCACCTTTTGATCGATCACTTTTTATAGTTACTATTTTAAATATTTCCAACCGCTTAGTTTCTAAACATTTTTGTTCAATAATATTTCGAAAAGCAAGGAAATTATTACGTAAGAAAACGTACATTTACAAGTTTTGCGTGTGATATAAAGAAAATTGTTCGCCTCGGGTTGCACTTAGCGCACTTTCATAACAATTGCAGCCACACTCATGATCAACTCTTTATAAAGGCTTGAACCTTATAATATACTGTAAAATGGATAGATGGGATTTTTATTGCGTCTAAACTATGATCATGGCGCTCATTGATTTTTTATTAAAATTCTGTGAATAAGTTTGAACCTAGTTTAAGTTTATTGAAAATATTTTTGTTTTGTGAAGATTTTGGTTTGCAAAAAGAGATATATGTTCTTAAAACGTTTTTTTATGAGATTGATTTTTCATCTTCAATTTGTATTAGAAAAACTCTACCTACAATTTTGTATCAGAATATTATTTAATATTGTAGGTAAATATTTTGCATTTTTTGTTTGATTGGATTTACTTCTTATATTATTTTGTGCAATACTGAAATATTGCGAAGAGTTATTTTAATTAGGTATTAAAGAACAATACTTCTAAAAATTTTTCGTATAAATAGTTAAATTATAATATTTTTCTCTCAATTTATTAAACTAAACATAACATAATAGCGAGCAATAGCCCCCATATCAATTTCCATACTATTAAAATTTATAGACCGTTCAAAGATAGAGGAATGGTCCATACGAAGTAATGTGAGGCCGTGTTAGGTTCAAAGATACCCTGTTGCGGTTTATATACACTATCTTGTAGTGTGTGGTGCTTGGGAGGAGCGGAACGGTGTTAGTGTTCAGTTTTATGTAATGGAAAATATTTTAGTTCAGGCAGGTTGCAGTTTTGGTCAGTAGTTTAATTCGAAGTTGAATGTTTAAATACAAAGATGGGAAGAAATGAAATTGCATTTTAAAATGTATTGAGGATTTAGATATGAGTGATAATATTTATTCAATATTGTCATCTGCAAAAATATAGTAATAGAAAAAAATATGAACTGAAACTTTCTCCTTTGAAAATATTTTGATGACTATATACATAATAATAATACACAGGGATTATGAACTACCTTTAAATTATTAAGATTGTAACAAATTTATTGACTATTGTTCAACAAAATTACTTAAAGTTATCTAACTATCAAGTCATAGACGTTGCAGAAGAAGTCGTCTTAGAAGCGGCTTATTAAATAAAATTTATGAAAACAGTAAAAAAAAATCGAGAGGCTCTCTTACTAATTAGTAATTATACAAAATTGTTTCTTATTTTGATCCATTCACTCGCTTATCAAATGTATACGCTAAACACCCTCACAACTTGGACCAACCACAAGGCGATATTGGAAAATTGTCTAAATTATTGAGTACCCGTACCAACGTGCGGCGTGGGAAAACAGGTGGGGTTTTCACGTGAAATTACATGCTGTGTGTACGAAACACTACTGTACACTCGCTATGATAAATCGATAATCATATCCTGAACGTAATTTCTATGAATGCACATTGTATATACGAATGGGCATTTCAGGTGTATGGTTCGCTGCGTTTTTAAAGGTCACACTTACAAAATATAGGGAAAGGGATAGAATGTGGAAGTGAAATTAAAGAGACCTTTTTGGTGTCTTTCTTTGTTTAGATATGTACAACATTGTACGTATTGTTATTTATTTATTAAAGGTTTACCAGAAATTGTTACACAAATATACATAAAATTAATCTTAAAGCTAAGTGTACAATTTAAGATAGGTAAACACCACATACATAAATAAAATGTAGACTTTGAAAGTTATTAATAACAGTAGGTACTACATTAATATAAAGATGAACTTGATATGTTTATAATATTATGTATGTATAACGTAGCTTACGTTATACATATATGCCCAGAAAATAAATTAATTTGTTCCGATATGTTAGTATATGTATAACGTAAGCTACGTTATACATATACTAACATATCGGAACAAATTAATTTATTTTGTGCCCTAAAGTGAAAATAAAAACTTACCTATACAAACTTAAAAAGCGTTTTCATATACTTACGACATATACGACAATATGAGTTTAATAAGAAAAAGTTATATTTAAAATATTTACCAGTACCAGCTCTACATTTATCCCAATTTACTCATTCTTATTGTATGTATCTTTTTGTATACAAGCAATTAATATTTCTGGCGTGAGAATTTCAAGACATACTTTCTTTTTAAATATATAACAATACGACAGATGTTTTCTTACATTCCCCAATTCAGGAAAGTAGCATTTATAATTAGGGGAGGCCGAGGTTCAAAGTGCCGGGGGTAGGTTGTTCCGATTGAAATAGCTCCGCCAAGAAAAGAGATAGCAATAAGTGTGAAGTGCATCGCGAAATGTCATATCATCGCGCATTTGCGTCAGTCATTTTAGTGACGGTCTGCCCGCGTGTTAGCGTGGTAGTCGATTGGTGACACTCAAACATTACGTAAGTAAATTTTTTCGTCATCATACTTTTTGGTCTATTTCAATCAATTTTCTAGCTATTTGTGTGTTACTTGCTATTATCTGTCGAGCAAACTATAGTGATTAACTTTTTAATATCGTTTTTGGCTTTTTCAAACGTATTCTATCATAATTGGATGTTACTTTAGAAAATGGAATTTGGGGTTCCAAGTTCCTCTGCTGGGGGGCTAGTTGTTCCGCGTAACAACCTGCCCCGTAACGAACAAGTTAATAATAAAATTAAAACTTTGTTTTAGGATGAGAAACTATAAACGAAAAACCGAACGGGGCAAGGTTTCATTTGAGCTTTTGAGCCTGAAGCAATTAAACCTTTACCAAAAGCACCGCCAAGATCGTGTGTAACAACTAAGCGACGAATAAGAAAATCAGCAATACTGACAGATACGCCTGAAAAGAATGCTTTGGCTGAAGAAAAGGAAGAAAAGTAAAGAGCAATAGTAAAATAAAGACGAAGGAAGTTGAAAAAAGAGTCAGAAATAATAAAGTAACTGGTAAAAACAAGCGAAATTATAAAGTGGCAAGTAAATCCGCAAATGTTAAAGAAAATGTGAAAAGGAAACCACTGCAAGAAGATAATCATGGAAGTGATAGTGACGAAGAGACAAGAGACCATGGAATGGTATTATCTAATATATTGCAATTTATATTCCAACTTACGACCAGGTGAACAATGGATTGAATGCGTCATGTGTAAGAATTAGGCTCATTCTAAATGCCTGAAATCTGAAGATTTTCATTCTTATGTTTGTCAAAATTGTAATTCTGACGACGACTCTGAATATTTTTTTAAGTTACTGAAATGGATCTGTTTTTCCAGAGTAGGTTATAAGTTTAGATTATTGATCTCAGTAAAGTCATTGCTATAAGACTGAATTAAGAAACTATAACTCAAAATGTTAAAATTTGTTATTTTTTGTGTTTTCATTAAAATAAATAATTTTGTTTTTTTTGACAAGCAAACGTTTGTCAAAGTTGATTGAGTAATATTAAAAATGTTTATTATTCTAAAATCTATTAATTAGGTTGAACTACACTTGTTATTATTGTATGTTTGCAGTTATGTTCATTACATTTTTTAATTTTGTTGAAAAGTTTGTAAAAAACATTAAGATTTTGTACTTTTCTAAATAAAACTCTAATAAATATTCAATTATACACCTGATTTATTTTATATAATACCTTTCCAACTAATACTACATTATTAGGGACTGGAGTTGATAAGCGGAACAACTTACCTCAGCTGAGGAATAACCAGCCCCTTTGTGGGGCGAGTTGTTCCTTGTCGACTTTTTGCAGAAAAAATATCCTGTGCAATAATATATGCTTATTTCAAAGAACTTAAGTTTACAATTTGAAACAAGGATAAATTATGCACCATTTTATATAGGAATCGTTGATTTTAAACATTTCTATTACATTTATATTGCCTCCGACTCCAAAATCGGAACGTCGAACCCCGGCCTCCCCTACCAATTACTTTTAAAGGTAATTTCTGGGCAAAAAGAAGATTGGGCCAAAGGCGGCTAGAGGAGTAGTATTTAAAGTTTGTAAGAAGTATTGAAACTGGTATAAGTATTTTAGTGTTTTAATTGAAGTTGCATTAAGATCCTTGAACAGGATACTTTTTTTATTCAAGCAACCATTTTTAAAACTACACCATATCCCAGTATTAGTTTAATTTTAATTTTGCAACGTTATAAACAATTTATTTTGTAAATATGTATTTCTATATTTTAATAATACCAAATATTAATTCCCTACTAAGGGCAGAGAGCGTTAACTCGCAGTTCTGTTATAAGCTATGCATAGCAAATGATAATTGACGTTGCCTTCCTATTCGTTATTACAAAACATTAAATACATTTAATAGTTGTAAGTGGCCTACGCACTATGTTTTTTTACGTGATAATAGCTAAAAGCAATATGTTTGGGAAATCGTACTAATATTATAAATACAAAAATTTGTGGTATGTATGTATGGATGTTTGTAACTGTTTCACGCAAATACTACTGAACCGATTATAATGAAATTTGGCACAAGGGAGGGTAACTTGGATTCACAGGAACAGTAAATATGCGGGATTTGCTTTGAAAACGCGGGCGAAGACACGGGCGGATAGCTAGTTCTATATAATACGTAAAAATATCCTGCTTTATATGAACTTTATAATTAAGACTTGAATGAATAAATTAAGATTATTATTTTAATTTTAAATCGAGTCTTTGTGATTTGACCTGCAATCTACATACCTGAACAGTTTTCTGCAGTTTGTTTAGTAAATTATCAATCGCCACGTTAAAAATTCAATAATCCTTTGTATATAAAGCAGATTTAAAGTATCAAAAATCCAACTTAATATTTCTATTGCATGATTTAATAATAGTTCCCGGAATTAAACATAAAATGTTTTTATACTTACTTCGCAGTTCCGACAACAAATCAGAAAAGCCATTAGGCATACAAATGGGAGGTCATGGTTAAGAACTGTAGGCAAAGTGACCACTAATTTTAGGCATTTTATTTCGCCTTCACTTGTGTTACGCAATAAAGTAACTAATGAGTAAATTGCTTGTACGCGTATAATTATTTAAAACCTTAAGACGCTCTCATTAGATAACAATTTGAAAAGACAACATGTTTACTAGTGCAGGGCTCGGATATTATTAAAAAAGCCAGAGTTCGATAATAAACATAATATTATATGCACATTATTGTACCGTACGATTTTATGTCAATAAATATACTTTTATTTTTATTTTATTAATACCATCTCAGCTTTAATCGATGAAGGTAAACATCGCAAGTAAACCAAAATCTCCAAGAACTAAAAAGTTCAACGACATAATATGACATCCACCAATCATACTACTGGGCCAGTGTGTTGGATTATGACCAATCTAGTGCAAACAAAATTGAGCTGATAATGATGTCTTTTGTAATGATAAGTAATAATAATACGATATGAAAAAATAAGGCATATTTTTATCACAAATGTTTATATAAATAGTAACAAAAGTATTAAGTAAGTACCTGTAATAAAACTCAAAATTTATTTCATGATTGTGCACAAAGAAGAAAAACAAAAGTATAATGTTTAACTATTCGACTCTATAATTGTTTCTGAAGCTATAACGGACACAAATACACCATCTAAGAGATTATTATTCGATACAGATTTAAAAATGATCTCATTCCGGCATTCATTTTAACGTTTAAATTGTAAAATTACTCGCAAACGAATAATATAAATATGCAAGTTGACCTTTAAACAATTGCTGTATACAATACTCTATACCTACTTCAATTACTTCAAGGTCAATTGAAGAATTTAGGAAATATAAAAAACAATTTGGCGTTTTATTGGAATCGTAATTAATATTAATAGATTTGGTATATAATAGTAGCGACAGAAGGTGAGTATACGTACCTATGTTTTAAATATCGCATCCAGTTATTTACAGGAAGGACGATTTTCACCATTTTATCTCTGGGTATATAAAATCTGTTTAGATAGATAGGTACCTATATATTTGTTAATTAAAGATGTGATCTATGAATCACATATTGTCTACATAACCAACATAAGAAATACAGTAATTCTGCTTCTAAAATATGCAATGATAGACGTGGGAGGCCATAATGCTTATGACTATGATGAAGATAAATTAAATAATATCCTCTCTATTAAGTCTATATTCATAAAATTTAAATATAGATATTATATTTTATGCGACATCTCAATCGCAAGATTATTTAATATAAAACCATTATTTTTTACTGTCAAAACTATGAATATTCTCATAGAGCGCAAAATACAAAGCAATCGTAAAGCTATATAAAACCGATGGGTCTCCATTAAAATCAATTTAAATACTTAATAAATCTTCAATAAGTGATAAACCTGTTATAGTATAATTATTCGCACGTCGAATCGGTGAATGTCTTTTGAGAACTGACAAATTGTAGCACATTAAAAAATATGAATTATTTTAACACTAACGTTTTAAATATAAATATTTTAGCGTTAATGCAAATAAATGTTTGAAGTTATTTATCACATAGATATTTACAATGTTGTTAATTGTTTTGTTTTTCTGTATCTGTAATATTTCGGTATTACTTTTTTGTCTCGATCATATCAAAATATTGTAGATTGAATAAAAAATTAGCATACATTTAAGATTTATGAAGATAAAAAAGGGAGTTAGCGCAATAGGAAAAATCTAATCTGATTTAAATTCTTATAAAGAGAACAGCTATTTCGCTAACTTTATAATTAATATGTATGCAAATTTTTTTGGTGAGGCTGTTCCATTGGTGAAGTTGCTCCTAATAAATTGGTTTAATTTTGTCATTAATCGTAATACGCTCTGCAAATTGATCTTTCAATCAATTCAATTCACACAGTTAAAAAACAAAGAGATATAGTTAAATATTAAGTAGTTTATAAATATTCAAAACTTGTTTAAATATTTAAAAACGCGATTTATTAAACGTCCATGACCGTTCTCTTTAAACTGCGAAAGGTTGGTAAAAATACACCATGTTCATTGAATGTGATCTATATTGGTTAATTCTAAAATAAAACTAATTTCTGTTCCCCAGGTTCGACCAAGGCAAATCAACGAAAGGCGCGAGCAAACTTCGGCGCGACCTCATCAACGCAGAGATCGCCAACCTTCGGGACCTGCTGCCGCTGCCGCCCTCCACTAGGCAGAGGCTCTCACAGCTACAACTGATGGCACTCGTTTGTGTGTACGTCAGGAAGTCTAATTACTTTCAACAAGGTTAGTCTGGTTCATTTCATTGGTAAAACATGGAAAGATTTTCAGAAAAAAAAATCTCTATGTATTGTTGTACACAAAGTATTGAATTTTGATATATTTTACTATTCTATAATGTTAACTTTTCACATTTAATAATTGAATATTATATTGTATCATAATGCTCTACTAATTTTTCTTTGAATGAATGGTAAGAATGACCCCCAAATTTTAAGTTATTACTGTCATTATTCTAAGTTTGTATTTTTCTAGAAATTTTAAACGCGATTTATTCATTATATTATTTTCTTGACGTTTCGAAAACTTTACAGCGAGCGTGGTCACGGGGAGACATTATGTATTTTTCTACCTGCAGTTTTAATTAAATGTTTTTCATAATTATATGCTAGCCGGTTCTATTCAAATGTTTTTGAATTACTTTATTGAATTTTAATTTTTAACTACTAGATTTAAATTTTAACTACCAGAGTTAGAGAAACATTCATTTGTTAATGCTAATCTGGAAGCTGTGTTTGTACAATAGCTGTAAATTCACATAGAGAGTTGATTCTGCCTGTCCGGTTAAATCGTCGTTGGCCTATTTAATCTGTAGTAGATCATATATTTTATGTCATAGTCCGGTTAAATAATGAAATAAATAATAGTCTAAATGCATAATTTATTTATTAATAATTTATTGCTCTGAAAATTAAAAATTGAGACTTAATCTAGGATACATTGTAACAAACGGCGGCCTTATCGCTAATTAAGTAAGGTAAATAATTATTAATTAATAGTAAAATAAAAAACTTGAAATTACTACCAATTACTAATTAACCATTTAGTCTTGAATCCCAGATAGGCAAAGCACATTAGAAGACCATAGGTTATACCGCATGCATTATACCTTATCTAAAGGATATCTAAGTACGGATTTCTTGAAATAAACTCGTATTATAAACACATAATAAACGATCGACGTCTTCTTGTTCTAGGTAATTACATGTCAGTATGTTTAAATACATGTATTCATGGGTTTGTATCGACGAATGACAACTGTTTATATTATTTCCTTGGATACATTACTATTTTACTTATATGAAGTTGCTGTCAATAGATAAAGAGTTTCCTTCTGCGATTTAATAATTTACGTGAGCATAATATTATCATAGTAGGTACTATGTCCGATATCAAACTTACCAACATCATTCAAATTATTGTCAACATTTCTATCTTTGTTTTATACCGTCAAAGAATATACAACAAACACACTGTCCAATTTATAATATTGGTTTAAATATTTAGTTCAAGCGTAGAGTGAAGTTCCGCGATCCATCAATCTCAATGTGGTCTAAGATGGAACGCGCTTTTTTATATCCATATAAGATATGTTATTGAGGATTTTCAAGAAAACCAATTTGTTTCTCTGCAAGTTCCAAGTTTTTATTTTAGAAAGTTTTACAATAGTTAATTTACAAGTTTGTTACTACAACAACTTAAAATATTATGTAATCTCACCTGTAGGTAAATTCAAAGAAACGACATTTAAAGTCCACATATAATAAAATATCCCCAATTATATCCATTCTATCTTTAAGTTTTATTATAAATTGCGTTGCACACCAGTACACAGTACTTTAATCGTAACGTAACGGGCTTTAAGCTTCTTCTTTAAAACAATAAATGTTGCAATGTTAATGGTCAATCAATTAATTAATAAATGCACCATCTACATCTTCCCACGAAACCTACGACCTTAACAATAAAGTTCTCACATGGTAACCCACAATATTTTTACGTATCCACCCAAACATTCAATCGGTCGGTTAGCGAATCACAAGATCGATAGAAAAGTGATACACAACTTAACATCAGGCGAGATTGTGGTCAAGCGCTTCCCTATCGACAATAAAAAAAAAGTGTAATATGATTTAAACTCCTAATTCAAGTATACAAAATAATCTTAAATTATTTATTGTAAAGCTTATTTATAACAAACCAAAGCTATTCATCTAATTGAAATAGTGTGTCAAACACCACATACTAATTAATTCAATCGATAAATCATAATCGCGATACGATATCAGACTTAATTAATATTTTTACGTTCTCTGTATATAATATAATTCAGTTTATAATTTGTTCTCGTTTAATTATAAGCATGTTCTAAATGAAACGTATTAACACATGCATATGTTATGTATCTGACGTGTTGACATTGTTACAACTTGTTAGAGATTAATTTATTCACGGCTATTCACACTTAGTAGCTGCCAGGTGTAGGTGAAGACCAAATTAGATGCGGTTGAAATAAATATATAATGAGTTATACGTTATATCCTTTGTGAACAGAAATAGTACTTATTACTTACCTATCATTAACCTTATGTTAGTTAAAAGAAATCACGCAAATAACTCATCCATTAATTTTCTTCTGTGTTTAAAGTAGGTATTTTTTCTTGTACGATTGTATAATATATTACAACGATAATATTATTCATTGAGAGATATTATATTATAATGAACTTTAACTGTTATACAGGGTGTACCAAAAAGTAGTGATGAACGGAAGCTGAGAGGTAGAGGACCTAGAGGGCTATCCGAATCACCCCCATGTATGTTATGCGATTTTTCGTATTTTCGGAGTTATGACGTTTTTTTTCAATTTTTCACCTATCGCCGAGTACGATGATATTTTCACTCATGCTGACGTCAATGATTGCGGAAGATTGTTGATTTTTTTTTGTGTGCTAAGCTGAAAGATAGGCCAATTCAGTATGGTAACATTTACTAACGTTAGATCTTTGAATGGAATAAAAAAAAGAATTAAATGGCAAGAAAGATAAAATTACCCAGTATGTTCACCACTTCAAGGGCCCGTAAAAAAATAAAATCACATAAAAAAAGTTTTCCGTTTGACTTTTAAAAACTTGCTCTATCTATCAGATAGCTACCCTGAAAATTTCATTTAATTATTGAGAAGGCTTCAATCGAAAAATTTAAATCTAAATGTGGTAAGTGCAAAAATTGAATTAACATGATGATCATTAAAACCAATAAATAGGTGTTTAATTACCAGAAATTTTTAAAATAACCCCGCTGTTGCTCAATGCAAGTGCGACATCACCGTAAAAAGTTGTCTTTTAAATGTCTGAATACCCTTTTATCATTTTTAATGGTTTCTTCTGCTACTATGAATTTCCGGGTTATTTCGTCCAAATTGTGGCAGTCTCTCGTCTTTGTAGTATCCCCACGGAAAAAAATCAATAGGGTTTATGTCCGGGGACCGTGCAGGCCAGGCTAAAGGGCAAAGATACCCTGAAAGATGGATTGGTCGTTGCAGCCTGCGCATGCGCCGGTGACGCCTGCCTTAAAGCCTGGCCTCCACGGTCCCTCGACCTAAACCCTATTGATTTTTTTCCGTGGGGATACTACAAAGACGAGAGACTGCCACAATTTGGACGAAATAACCCGGAAATTCATAGTAGCAGAAGAAACCATTAAAAATGATAAAAGGGTATTCAGACATTTAAAAGACAACTTTTTACGGTGATGTCGCACTTGCATTGAGCAACAGCGGGGTTATTTTAAAAATTTCTGGTAATTAAACACCTATTTATTGGTTTTAATGATCATCATGTTAATTCAATTTTTTCACTTACCACATTTAGATATAAATTTTTCGATTGAAGCCTTCTCAATAATTAAATGAAATTTTTAGGGTAGCTATCTGATAGATAGAGCAAGTTTTTAAAAGTCAAACGGAATACTTTTTTTATGTGATTTTATTTTTTTACGGGCCCTTGAAGTGGTGAACATACTGGGTAATTTTATCTTTCTTGCCATTTAATTCTTTTTTTTATTCCATTCAAAGATCTAACGATAGTAAATGTTACCATATTAAATTGGCCTATCTTTCAGCTTAGCACACAAAAAAAAATCAAGCATCTTCCGCAATCATTGACGTCAGCATGAGTGAAAATATCATCGTACTCGGCGATAGGTGAAAAATTGAAAAAAACGTAATAACTCCGAAAATACGAAAAATCGCATAACATACATGGGGGTGATTCGGATAGCCCTCTAGGTCCTCTACCTCTCAGCTTCCGTTCATCACTACTTTTTGGTACACCCTGTAGATAGATCACCAGAAAACAGTCACTCAAAACTATTAAACGCCTTAATGAGTTATAAAATAATATCTATCATTTAAACATTGACCCTGAAATTAAGAATAATACATAACGTCGATAACGGGCTATCAGCTTCTTTTTTAAAACAATAAATGTTGCAATGTTAATGGTCAATCAATTAATTAATAAATGCACCATCTATATCTTCCCACGAAACCTACGACCTTAACAATAAAGTTCTCACATGGTAACCCACAATATTTTTACGTATCCACCCAAACTTTCAATCGGTAGGTTAGCGAATCACAAGGTCGATAGAAAAGTGATACACGCCAAAACTCAGCCTTGAACAGTAATCGATAATCGTTTTACGTAACCGAATCGATGTTCTCACGACTCGGAATACAGTTATCCGTTTTAAGAGAGATTTTGATAGGAAAATTAGGGAAAATTAGCGAGTTGGGAGCTACCAGTTGATGGTTATTGGGCCTAATGGTGCCCAGGGGGAACCGAGTTGAAATGCCACGCCCCGATCGCACGCTACTCACCTCTGGGGGTTCACATGGAAATTTGCATTTTTTGTATTCGGTATTTGTGTTATGTCGTGTCCCTTTAATGTTACGTCAGACTGAATAATACAAAAAGAACAGGACACTTTGTAGTACTGTACATTATTTATAATAGATGCGAATCGTAGATAATATTCATTCGATGGTAATTAACCATTATACTTGCAGACTATTAATTATTGTATGAGTGATTAATGTCTAAAACAATACGAATATAGCGTATTAGGTATATAGTACCTAATCAATAACACTAATAACATAAGGCGGCAATTATATTGGACAGTGCTAAGTAGGTACGCAACATTTCAAGCCTTATATCTAATGAGTAATGGCTGCACTTGAGACATTTAATAGATACTTAAAAGGTATGCAAAGAAGATGTTTTATTTTAGCATTTATATGTCGTTTAAATGTGGAAGTGTAACTGAAGTAATGAATGCATGTTTTGATTCTGTTGCATTATTAATATATTGTTTGTTATGCTTTTTATATTGATTTTTGTTAAAGTAAAAATAGAGCTACTTTGTTAAGTGGTAAATGGTAAAGGTTACATTTTTATTTATATTGAGCAGCGTGTAATTAATGCATGCAAAGTTTTTGCAATGCATTGTTTGTATGATTAGTTAACTAAATACTTCGTCGATGTAATCATCAGTATATATTTAACTGGCTGTACAACCTATGATTTCCTTATACCCACCAATTATATTTGGTCTTTCATTAATAATTACACATCCTTATAGCCAAAGAAGTATAAATAAAATCGAATATTAAATATAGGTAAATAAAATTAGCTGTTTAAATATTTATTTTTATTTTATTAATTTATAGCCTTTATTGCAAGCTAATTTTACATAAAATATTACATTTTACACATTACATATAATACAAAAGGCTTTATTGTTTACAAGAAATTTCTTCCAAGCAACCAGTGAAGATAATGCTAAAAATATTTGGTGAAATTATTTTTTTTTACATAGTAAGTACTACTTTCTATTTCTATTTCTACTTGATTTTATAACCTATAACCCCCAATCTCCCCTGCAAAAAACTAAACATTAGAATATTTCTAACTGCAAAGCTACACGATGTAGGTAAACCCTCAGGCTCGATAAACGGAAGGTTATCGTGGGAACGGTGTTTTGCATTTACGATTCAACTGCCTGTTTACTTAGACTGAATCCAATCGAACCTTTTTACGGAAGCTTTTTTATATTGCTTTTAATATTTCTGATAGCGATTTTATTTTAGTTCTAGTATTTTCTTGGTTATAACAATAATGTTTTGGGTATGGAGGTATTTTTAATGTATGAAATCAACTACCACTAGGTACTACCACTTTTTTAACTATACTTGTGAAAGCTTAATTGGTTTAAAAATATGTGACTTGCGCATTAAATTCTATCAATTATAATGATATTTTTATACAACATGTAGTCATATGTATGATGTTTTGTTTTATTATTACCTAAAGTAAATATTCTCTCTGTCTCTCTCTCTTCAGCCTTTTTCCGTCCACTGTTGGACAAAGGCCTCTCCTAAGGCACTATAGATTCCTATAGGCTATAACCAATCTATATGCAACTAAGTACGCATTCCTCACCTTTAATCACAGTTTTTTCATCCAGAAATAAACAAAGAACAGCAATTACACCGATGCGTAACACCGTTCCCAGTTCCCAGTCATATCGTTCTAAATGCTAAAACTACTTGAACCGGTTAACGAATTATCGATCACGCATCGGAATATTTTCTCAACAATTTTTGCATACCACCCTGGGAACTATATAGCTTTCGGTCTAATTGCCGCGAATACTGGATCCGTAATATGCATTTTGTATTGGATGCTTCTTTCACCGCAATCTTAATGATACTTCAATTACGTTGGCATTACGATTTTGCTTTCTTTGTACGGTATTTATTATCTTCGCGTGTTCGTTTGTTATTGAAAATAGCGTATGAGGATAATACTTTATTTTAATATTGGTATCACAAATAAAATTCGTACTAAAAAGTATGTTATTTTCCGTACTTATTAAGATTTTCCGTTTCCAATTTATCTTATGGTATAATAATAATCAATCAAATAGGTATGTGAACAAAACATAAAATTTTTCATAAAAAAATACCCATATCCAGCTAGCCCTTATGTTTTAAGGGGTAAATAAAAGCTACATTTTACTATTATGTATCAATTATTAATTAATGTTAGTAAAATTCGAAAATATCAGGCTGTGGCATCGATAAATAGTATAAGTTCTAAACCGCCTAAAAGTCAACTTCCCAGAAACCCGTCAATTTGTTCCAAAGATACAAGCCCCAACTAATCGTCCACATTTAGCCTATCGAGTACTTAACACACAGTTAAATAAAAACAGTTCGTATCTAAAATATGTACATTTTCAAATCGCTATTTAGCGGGGCTCATTGATCAGTCCGCGCGAAGGATGGCCGAGATATAGCGTAAGTGATCGCCCCTGAATAATGGTATGCTTTACATTTCACTTGAGAATATAGTAAACAATTTAAACTAAACTAATAAAGGTTTGTATTGAAACAAAATTTAGCCATTTCTAAGTAATTTAAAGGTAACGTAAACGTAAACGATGTAAGCAAAAAAAAACCATAATATTGCTTTTATTTGTTTTGTATTGATATAAATAAAAAATAAATAAATAAAATTGTTTTATTTCAGGAAATATCCCTTCCCATATGCAAGTTACAAATTACAATATGATAGAATTGTACAAAATAAAAAATAAAAAAATTAAAGACAATTAGAGCATCATTTATAGTTTTTTCTTGGCTTTATAGGTATAAACCTATGCTTTATAGGGATAACCCTAGCATAATATGACGAATGAACTTTGCACCAGTACAGAAGTAAAGGATTGTCAAAATAGTTAGAGACAGCCACCAGAATACTATATATATTATATATTTCCATTCATAATCGGTATTTACATTATATTTTCAAAGTATTAATATTGACGGAACTTCGATTTTTCTAATCTAAAAATTGGCACCGAAATATAGGTCAAAATTTGTATAAAAAGTGCACTTGAACGAAGTTGCAAGCAAAAAGCCTTAAGTACTTAACTTACTTAAGTTTTAAAAATATTACTGTGATCAGCAATATACAAGTACCAAGTAATAATCATAACTTCGAAACGAAATCCATGTATTCAAATAAAATATTTAACATAAGTACAGCATAGTTATTTACCACGTAATAAGCCTATTAGAGCCACTGAGAAATCGAGATTTGTTACAAGACGGTATTTAAATTGCATGTAAATCATAGCTTCGTTTGATTTTATAATTCTACAGTTATTAAAGATAATTACAATTGACGATTACTAACTTGTGTTCACACCTCGTTTTCTCACAAAATAAGGTGGAAAATAAAAATACCGTAACTACAGATAAAATAACTTTATATATGCGCACAAAAACTTATTGTATCAATTAATTTTAAATCGATACTGCAACTTTGATAGTTCGTTTATCAAAATAATCTGTGAAAATAATTGTCACATACAACTTTATTGATTAAAGTATTAAACACTTATAAACACATACTAAACTACAGAGTAATTATTTGTTCTTGTATTTACCTTATATTACGCCTAAATAAATAAGTCCAATTTTATTCTTTCATCAAAAATATGGCACAATAATCAATATGCCAAATATGCAAATGACACAGACCAATCAACAATAACGGAATCTATAAATTTAAAACGTTGGAGGCACCATTTTAATAACTTTTCACGTTTGTTATTGTTATAATTAATTTCATTATTAATCTACTAGAAACATGCTTTGCATAGCTAAAAAATAAATTATTTATTTTAACCCAAAATCACAGAACTGCAAACAATATTTTTGCAATTATCCTGTAAAACAAACATTAGCCAAGCTGAATGTATTTAAATAAAAAATGTATTTAGGGTAGGTCATAAACAACAAGCGAACATATATAAATACGGTGCACGTGTGTTTTAATCCAATTAGCTAACGCAGCGCGTTGTCACATTAGCATAAATTTGAATTTTAAAACCAGTAGAAAATTACTTACTCACTTGTTACTGAGCCAACGACAGGTGTAGATGCTACAGCCCTTGTAAATTATGGATTACATGTTTCGATCTAATACGTTTAGCTTCCTGGACCTTTATTTGCGAACGTTTTTCTGCAGGGTTTTTTGTAATATCTGCAGAATGGAGTCTATACATTTTGTATAAAATTTGTGTTAGGATATCTATATAAATCTGCAAATTGAGTGTATATATCAAATTAAAAATGTAATAAATGCAATAATATAGGTTTAATGAAACATTTAAAGTCTAATGTACGATAGCGAAGGTTTCAATAAAATATATTAAGCATGAGTTTAAGTACTAACTTTTATTATGAATAGAAAAAAACACTTAGGTAACTTTCAAAAGCAATTAAAATTCATTATTCTAAAATACACTCAAGGTGTTAGTTATGAAATGTGTCCAAGCTTATAAGTTTATTTTTATCTCTTAAAACTCAGTAGGTATCATACAATCTCTAGCTCAGTACAACTTATTAGGTCACATACAGTTTTGTGGGTCAAGGTCCGCGTGGCTGGCCCTACACGTCTAACCTGACACTATAAGCTAGAATATCAACATTACAATGTATTTTAATAAACACAATATGAATATTTCTCAAAATCAACTGGTTTCGCAACCTTGAATTTGTGATTCTCTCCGCTTAACTTTTAAGCGGTAATAGTAAAATTATCGTGTTTTTTACAAGTTAAATATGACACGGATTTGTATGACCTCATCGTGATAACTGGCAGACATATTTTTATGCAAATCCACCCGTTACTTGCATAAGCAAAAGAAACATTAGTTTAATTTTGTATTGTAGAGTAATTTCACACTGAAATGAAGAGCAACTTAAACAGCTTTTATAAAATCAAAATAGTATATTTCAATGAGATATAATACAATAAGATTTCAATTGAGCCTGGTGTCTCATGTCGATTAATTCAAATTTCAAATATAATATAGTATCTTATTGTAAGAGCGCCTAATTTAAGTATTTGAAAAATCATCGTAAATACTAGAGAGAGTACCCACCGCGTTGGTTCTTTTACAGATCAGTTACATAATTTTCATCGAAACAAATAACAACATACGAACTGCTATGTGATAGAGTCATTAAAACTAATTAATATTGTCTGTCTACTCCATACATGCCAAACATTGAAATAATTGTTAATTCTCTTATGAAAATCTGTCGGTAGTCCCACTTAAGCAACCCAGTATCATTGCCGAATTATTCTTAATTAAATTAATTGGCAACTCGCAAGCTATTCTAACAACAATTAACTCCCGCGGTAAGGTCGGAAATAATTATTTTCATATCGATTGTAATAATCGATTTCGATACGCGATTACGACTCGCACAATAACCGATTCGAATCGTTGAAAGATGTTGAATGTTGTATGGCATTGTGGTCTGTTATAGCGTGAGCTTTTGGGTTTAGCTGTCAAACAAATATTAAAAACGTAATCATTTGTAATTATTTTAACGTCGAAAAAGATTTATGTACGTTCCACATACGTAATACAACGACTGTATTACAAAATATTGACAATGAATCGGAAATCATTCTTTTTTAATTTTTTATCCTGTAAAATATAACTATTATGTATTTTAGGAATATTAAAAGAATGCTGCAGCAGCCAGTTACTTAAACGTAATATGAATTTTGTTACGAAAGCTCTTTCATTCTTACACAGAACACTAAAAATATAACACGGAATTGAGTTTATACAATCGTATACAAATGCTTGTAAAATTATCTAGACTTATTACTATTAACACTTATTACATCTAAGTATATTGTTATCTTCGTTTTCTTATTCAAACAGTCTTTTGTCTTATCTCAAGAGATGCCTGCGAAATAATAGTGATAATAATCGTAAATATTTAGAGATATAAACGTATGTTCTTTTGACCATTATTCTACGCATTGCGAGCTAGAGCATATTATGTTTCCTGGGTTAGTGTTTAAGATAAACAAATAATCGAGTTAGATTTGAATTGCAGTGAGAGGCTGAGAGCTGCGGAGATACAATAGTACTAATGTTTATTTTTAGTTTTAAATAATTTGTTGTTTATGTTTTATTATGATTCAGGTGTTCATAGAATTAATTAATTAATAATAAAGATATAAATATACTAGCAATGCCCTGCGGTTTCACCCGCATAGATAGCGATATCGTGACAGTGAAAAGTCTACTATATAGGTCGGACTATAGGTTTAATTTTTAATCACATGAAAATCACCTTCACCCCGTCCCGCACTACGCCTGCTCATTAATACCTACTATTTTCTGTAGATTGACACTTTTAAAAATTCGTTATATCTTTTGAATGGAATATCCATTTTTTTATTTAAAAAGTATTTTGCTGGGATAAGGAATAATATATGTGTATGGATAACATGGTTTGATTACTGTCGGCACTTCTATTTACTTTGAAAACGTAAAAAAATTGTTGTAGTAACATAACTACTGAAGATGGACATATGGTATCGCGGACTTTCTTGTAGATATTGATCCATTCTATAATACCGTAGAACATTTTTTTGTTCTATCTTCAATAGATTCCGCAGCGCACGCGATGACAGCATTTTTATAGGGGAATTTTTTACACCTTGGGTTACATTATTGCATTTTTGGTAAGGAACTCAATTTTTTTGAAAATTCAATATAGCCTATGTTGCTCAGTGAAGATGCAGCTTTCTAATGGTGAAAGAATTTTTGAAATCGGTCCAGTAGTTTATGCGTGAAAACCATACATACATACATACATACATACTTACAAACTTTTCCTCTTTATAATATTATAGATTATTAGTATAGATAAAAAAAATCATCGCGTACGTCATATTATTCTCAAATATATGAGTTATGATAGAGTCAAAAGCTCTATAGCGCGCGCGAATAGATTTTCATTAACTCAATTTAAATTTTATTAAAGAAGAATAGTTATGTTTTAACTTCTAAAAATCCTTCTAGAAAGCAATTTAAAAATGGAACGCTTATTTTTTTTTATTACACCGAACATAGACTAATGCACACACAGAGCAACGCCGCGTATTGCCATGTTTAAAAAATCTTAAATTACACCTATTATTGCGAATGCCCATTCATAACATACCGTGAATAACTTTTTCGGGCAACTGTCACTCGCGAGGTCACAGTCATCAATACATCAATCGACAATTATATTTAGTATGACATGACCTTATACAGCAATGCTTCTACACAATTGTTTTAATAAAAATTACCTAGATGGATATGACAGAGGTCGGAGTATAATGACTGATTCGGTCAATCAAAGGGCCAAATGATCTAACGTTTTGAACGGTCAATAATTATTGTACCCATAAAAGTATGCACTTGGTTTGAATGCCAAAGCTTTCATTGACAATGTTAATTTAATAAATTGTTTTTGTTGGTACCATTTTATTCGATATTTAAAGAAAAAAGACTCAGAACAGATAAGTAGAGGATAACAGTACCTTCTAAATCAATTCGAATCGAAAATAATAATGAAAATGTCTAAATGTTTATTTATTTGATATCATGTGGCTATCAGGCACATAAAATGCTTTTATGTATTTTATAGCTATACCTACTAGTAACAGTTCTTTACATAAAGGGCTATATTATAAGTGAAGGCCCGTGACCTCTAGTGGGGTAAGGGGCAGATGTATTATGCATACATCTGTTTCACTGATCGATTTTCTTTAGGGACAAGTAGCCTTCTGTGTCCTGCCAGACCGAGCCATTTTTTTTCTTCGTCTCCACCGGGAATCGAACCCAGCACCCCTCGGTTGTACGCTCATGCGTCAATCATGTGCCAAGTAGGCGGTCAAGGGCTATATTATAATTATTACTTTTATATGTTTGTTAAGTACTTATATATTTACCTTCCATTGTAATTGTCGAGTAGAATAAAGCTTAACCAAACCAGATACAGTGCTCCAAATTCAACGCGGAACGTATTAGGAATCCACAATCATTCAATACATGACAGTTATAGACCATTTTTTCTCATTGTTCAAAACATAACGAATTCATAATTAATATTGATGACTCAATCGCATCTCATAGCTAAAGAATAAATAAAATATAGAAGTTTTAATGAAAAGGTATATCATATTTCATATACGATTATATCGCAATTTTTATTTGTCGACCGTCGACAGCCAATTTAGTGAATACGAATGATTTATTTGATGTATTGAATGACCGTGATTGCATATTTCGTAGTCACTTGATTGTTCATGTCACTGTATGATGTATTATACATTACACCGAATGTGTCCTTCATTAGATTATAATTAAGTGTTGAACTCAATGCTATTGAATTTATACATTGTGCAATTAACGGATGGAAACTCTTAAATTAATATGAAATACACTATCGTCCTGTTTGTGCTGTTATGTATACAAAAGTAACATATTATATAACTCAATTAAAATTATTTTTATTTTATACAATTATCACTTATAATACCACAAGAGCTTCAAAATTATCGGGTATTTTCCGATAGGTTCGTTGCAAACAAATGAAGGAGTCAAGTTTTTAGTCAAGGTTAAAAAATCACGAGCGCGAAGCGCGAGTGATTTTTCCTGAAAAACTTGACGACTTTATTTGTTTCCAGGGAACCTTGAGGGAAATGCCAGATAATTTTGAAGCTCTTGTGGTATTCGGGAGATTATTTTTCCGTCCCAAATGTCGGCCAATAATTTCACAATTGAATTGAACCTGTCAGTTTGACGTCAACGACCAGAGAAAATTTTCAAAAAATTATTATATTTATAATAAGTATTTCAATAATATATTACTAATATTTTATTAAGTATTTCAATAATATATTACTGCTATAATATACTACATATTTCATCTCTACTTATAAATTAATGCTTATGTTATAAAGTCTCAGTAATATTTGTTCCTTCAAGCAAAAATGTTGCGAATTCTACGTATTTAGTATTCAGTACGTGATAATACGCTTGTTAACAATGGCTGCAAGTCGATTATAACATAAGTATATGACACTAATTAAGCTCTTACGTTACAAACGCAATGTTACTTGGGAGTTTTAAGACCTTACCATATATCAGACACGATCGCCGCCCAGTCCTATCTAATTTCTAATCTAACTACAACTTAATTAATAGCCACTTGTTGAAATCGATTTCGAACTTGATTTATATATCGAATGACCTGTATTTACGCACTATCGATTCGAATACCGATTATCGATTAACAAAACAAGCAACGTAGGTTTCCGCTGTTGTTTGTTTTTATTAGAATAATACTTGCGCAAAATTAATACATTAATGTTATGGGCGTGAACTATAAATTTAATATTATCATTATCTTAACTGGCACTAAAGTTAATTGAAAATTTACATTTAATCTATCGGAATATTCTTTTAAATTTAAACAAGAAATTGTTTCTCTAATTTATATTGACGTATAAAAAATGTTATGTTCTTTCTTAACAAGTATGAATATCTTAATTTTTGTTGATTTTATGCAACACATAATATTTCAAATATCAACACATGCATAAACAAATGAACCGTTTATTTTTATGTTAATTTAATGTCATAATTAATCAACTACCGTTGATTGTAAATGTCATATCCATCATCAAAACGAATCATTCATATTTTATTAAATTGATTGACAGCCATATGCAAATTGGATAAAATCCCGCTTTTTAAATATTCATAAATAATTCAGTATTCTTTGGATATTTATTTATAAATAAATTTATTTTGCCCAAGATTACTTGATTAGTGAATACTCGTAAAAATGCCAAGGTAATGTAATTGTATATTGCGCCCGTAGTTAATTTGCTTAATTTTAATGTAAAAATAAACTTAAATATATATTGTATCATGTGTTCAATGGCTAATAAATTGTGTAAATAATTATAACTTTTTGAATATTAATAGATAAAAAATTTACAACGTATTTTTTTAACAGAAGGTTAAACCAATACATTTTAGTAGTTAATTGGTTGCATGCTTTTTACATTAACTATATTTAATTGAATGATACAGGTAGGATCGTAATTAAAATCTTTAGCAATTCCTCTCAATTTTAATATAAAAACCAACAAGATTTAAAAGATGTATTTTTTATTTATTTGCACGTTAAGAACGAATGGTGATATTCTTAAAATTTCTACGATATCAAATCCTAAGCTCGAAGCCCAGAAGGTGGCATAGGCTTGCATTAAAATCTACAACTATCAAATTGTACTTTATTCACCCATGCCATAATAAATGATCGCTATAGACCATTCCAGACACATAACTTTCCAATATTCACGTAACTCAGTACAGCAGTCAGTGAAAACATCTCTAAAACATGTGAAACTTCACAGCATCAAGTCTTGTCAACATACTTACCTTTGACCCACAATACAAACTAATACGTAAAATTTTGGTCGTTAATGTGACGCCTCCAAACCATGACTGGCTAATACGCTTGCGTGTGAAAAGTTAATTGTGGTTCACCACAGACAGATGGGCAACGCGGTTTGGTAATGTTTTGACAGCCTGTTAGATATATTGGCGTTTTGTAAGGTGATGAATCTACTTAACCCTTCAATTCCCAGTGTCACCTGTAGGTGACAGTAGTTTAATATTTTTTTTCTACCACATGAAAATTTATTTTTTAATTCTACCACGTTTTTAGCTTAGCTTATTAGTTGAACTATTCATGTTTTTTTTCTGGCAAAGCTAACCATATGATATTTAGCAAATTTGTTTAGTTGTTTCGCGCGTACTTGAAGTAGTCAGAGTTTGTGTGATTCCTTGAAGTATAAAGTGATATAAAAATGTCCCGACAGTAAGTATTGCTTTTTTTCTTATTATATATAATGAATGAATGTATTAGCTATAATATAAATATATTTTATGCTAAAAATAACTAATAGCATCTTCACTACAGCACTGAAAATATGCCGTGTCACCTGGAGGTGACACTGGGCATTATAATAACTTTATTATTCCTAATTCAGTAAGTAATAACAAGACTGTTGTTTATATTTTGTCTTATTGCTATGTCGTGATATTGTTTTAGAGCTGATTTACGTATTACAGGTTGACGTTAGATGAGATTGCCGAGGAGTTGCACGCCGGAGAAGACCCAGGCGATATTATTTTATTTCCTCCTGATGATGGTGTGGTGACTGACGAAGATAGTGGAGACGAAAATGACGCTATTATTTTTCATTTTTTAGTCGCATGTTTTGGTCACAAGTATAATGTCAAAATAGAACTTCCGTCTCTGGAGAAAATTGTGTACATGACGAGGAAGAACAAGTCGAAATACCGAAGAAAAAAGACATTAGAAAGCTTCTGATGAAATTATTACCGCCAAGTGGCATGACAACAGCATCGTTACCATCGTATCCAACTAACAAGGATTGGATCCTATTATAAAAGTAGATCGCATTGGATTTGTGGATAAAAAACGGGTTTTGGCATAGAAGCAGCTTGCCAAAATGCATGGCTGATCAAAGGACTGATGGAAACTAACTGGACCTACTACGATTTCCAGCGGAATGTGGCAACCGTAATTCTGCCTGGGGATGTTTCAGCACAAATGAGAGTGCCCACAGAAGTGAGGAGTGCTGGAACTGTGGACGACCACTCGGCATTCGATTGCTCACAGCGAAGATGCAGGTACTATCACCAACGCACTAGAAAAATGTGCGCCAAGTGCAATATCGGTTTACTTCTAAAGTGTTGGTACATGTTCCACAAAAAATAAGTTATGTACTTATTTTTTTCTACTTCTTCATAAATAAATATTATTATAATAAAAATCGATATTTTATTCCTACCAAAAAAAGAAAAACCTCGTTAGTCCTTTAGAGTCCTAAGTTAAAATAATGCCCAGTGTCACCTGTAGGTGACACCCCCATAAAAAAAATGGGGGGTAGAATTAATTTTTTTATTCTTTGTTTTTGTCTTCGCCAGATGTATCTAAACTATTTTAGTAAAAGAGAAATGCAAAATTGCTATTAATTTAGACATGGGAATTGAAGAGCTACTTAACACGTGTATTGCTTTTGATTCCATCGAGTTTATTATAACACCCCACATGCATAATCATATTAAGTTGTAAAGTAATTTGAAAAGTATTATTATTATTCAGAAAAGATCTCATAGAAAAAAGACATAATGTTAAAAAAAATCCGTTTATACATTAATTAGTAGCTACAAATTGTTTTATTGGACATATTTATAAATATAGTTAATGAATTATCTCATGTCCATGCCTTTATAATATTTTAATTCCTAACCCAAAGCTCTTTACAGAGCTTTTTACGTATTTAAAAGCACAACAGTGTGATCTGGTTAACAACTATTGATAGCACAACCGTTTCTAGGCGTATTTATAGACCGAGACCTATTCAGGCGGATTTAATTGCTATAAAATTAAATAAACACCACAAAATACGTATCCACTTAAAGTAAAACATTGTTTTCTTCACTAGCTTTCACAATTATCTTACGCAATGTCTACGGTGCACCATGAAATCGAGGGCAAGTGGACCTTCTTATGCTAATCGGCAATTACCACAAAAGAAATGGTCCTCACGAACGAATCTAAGCTCTGGTCGTGCTATGCCTTTTCGGGTTTAGTATTTTAGTATAAACAAGACTATTGTTCGTCAGCTTTTCGCGTAATTATAGATACGGGAATTGCGGGAATAGCGTCGTTTAGGTTGGAGAGGTTGTTAATTAATAAGTTAATGATAGCTTATTTTGTTGATAAAGATGCTGAAAATATAGTCATAAAACATGTTATGCCCGCCCTGATAAAATTAAGATTTTATACGGTTTAGAATTTTTATAATAGTGTGTAGGGTATTGATGATTGTTCCTTTAACTCCTCGAGGAGCATAGGGCCTCAGTAAACTTTTTCCAGTCACGTCGATTTTGGGCTTTTGCTTTGACTTCTTGCCACGACAGGCCGGTTTTATTTAGTTCAGCAACCACGGATCTCCTCCACGATGCAGGGGGACGACCTTTTCTTCTACGACTATTCGGGGGCGTCCAGTCTAAAGCTGTTTTTGCTATATTTTGTTCCGGCCTCCTAAGGCAGTGTCCTATCCACCCCCACTTCCTGGAGCAGATTTGTTGGTCTTATAGGTTGCTGATTGGTTATTTTCCAGAGTTCTTCATTGGAAATTGTGTAGGGTATTACACATACCTTAAGATATCTAAAGACATAAAGTATTCTAATATTGATCTGTTTTGTTCAATGCCACTATACTAAATACTATACAGAACGACCTATTCCAAAGAAAATATACTTACACGGAATTATATAATCATAGTTAGCAGAAATATTGAAAACATTGAAAATGTTTATAAATAAACTGTGAAGTTAAAACTTTAATTCTAGATACTAATAATGTAACTAAATGTCCCGAATTCAGATACCTACCTAGACTTAAAAAGTAAAGAAACATACGACGTAAGATTTTCTCGTAGTACTCAACTAACTGCCAAGATATCAAACAAACAGGATGCAATTATAAAAGAAAGTAACACCAGACGTGAGAATATATCCGAACTAACAATTCGATACTCCAATCCGCATAGAAACAGATTTATCCAACAAGGCCGGTGGTTAGCTAAATTGAGATGTTCGTTAGTCCAGTAATGTTATGTATCTAGTCAATCTGTCCGGTGGTTCAGCGCCCACCTCTGATTGGTCGGTTCATGTCGCACCGGTTTTTGAGGCAATTAAGTCGGGTGAGGATTGGTGACGTCATAGCAGATCTCGAGTATAGGACATAGGTGATATGGAAAAATTGTGGTTATCGTATTTGGTATTGCAGGCTCTGCGGCTTGTATCGTGTTCAACTCGTTTTGATGGCATTATTTAATATCTATTGTTAATAAGTATAAACATTCCAATTTCAAAAATAATAAGGATTGTTTATAATAAAGAAAAGAAAAGAGATTCTCTATTTGAAAGCTCTACATTTTCATGTAATGCTATTTATAAAGCCGAATATAAAGTAAACTGTAAGTTATTCCAAGAACTTAACCAAGAATGCTTCTTTTTTACCATCCTTACAAATGTACCCTCATAAACCAAGGAAAGGTTTAAAGGTAGAATTTATAAGACATTATATTTATGTCAGATAAATTACACTTATACATACATTGTCGTCATTGTATTATAAAACATAAACAATAAAGCATTTCTAATAAATTATCACATTAAACAAGGACGTGATTAATTAACAAAATCTACATAAATGAATAACTAATTTACAACAGAGCTTAAAACCTGCATCTGTCTATAATAATTAAAACTATCAACGTTCAAAAGTATTTATGTTCTATAACCACAGACTGCGTTGATCGATTTTTAATGAACCTGTCCCTTAATAGAGCGTCTAATCGAATTAAATAATAATTTTCATGGCCATATAGAGACTATAAAACTCATCAAATGAAAGAAAATAAACGAATCGTCAATTCTTCAATAGCTCGCTAACAGATGGATGGGTGGTACTTAGAATTGATTAGCAGTACTCGAATGCGTTTCAAAACGATCGCCGGTCAGCCCTTATTAATTATCATAACGATTACGTGGAGATACATGTTTAGGGTTGCCGCTTTTCAGTTTTTTGTATATGTGTGCTGAAAACGTCAATTATTTAAGTTAATATGTGAGATTTGTGTTTGAGTTTGCTTGTTTTTATAAAATGTTCAATGTATGAAGTAGCTATAAATATTATATGACTGAGATACTATTAAAGAATATTTAAGCGAGCTTTTAAACTCCAAAATAAAACCTTAGTTTTTCTTGCGTATGGTCACCCTATTCTTTATAGTAATTTTATTTTAATACCTACACTATTATCATTAGATTTGTTACTATTTTATTGTGTTGTTAAGTATTTCTTTTCGGTAGGTACGTGTGTTGTTTGTGCGTACGATGTTCAATAATATTTTTATTAACTTCAAACAAGTTCAGTAGGTACTATTAGGTATCGTAAAACTTAAAAAATTTTAGCAACGACTATACATATTACTCGACTAGCTACGCCCCGCGGTTGCACCCGTATGGCTCCGCTTCTGTTGGTCTTAGCGTGACGATATATAATCTTCCTCGATAAATGGGTTATCTAACAGCGAAATAATTTTTCAAATCGGACCAGTAGTTCCTGAGATTAGGGCGTTCAAACAAACAAACAAACTCTTCAGCTTTATAATATTAGTATAGATTTAAATGTAACAATCCTTCCTCCTTTATAGGCAGTTATTTCAAAATGTCCCACGTGAAGAACATTACATTAATTACCCACGTACACATCCTCATGTCGTCAATTTGTGAAACCGCGAGAGGCGTCACAGGACCCTCGCATTAGAATCAGTTAGGGATTCGTGAGCGCGATTTGTATAGACTTTGACTAATCTCTGCTACGAGCCAGCTATTATATTTGTATTAGAGGTTTGTTTATATCTCTTTTTTTTTTTTTTTTTTTGTGTGGTGTCTCTCAATGTTAGCCAGAAGGGCTTCTACATTTTAACGCGGACGCGGGGGTGAACTGAAGGTTCACCCTGGTAGCGACATGCACAAGGGCGTCCCCCCTTGACGGGGACCACGAACCTCGGCTTGAGCTGTCGCTTGAGTGGAGGAGGCCAGAAGGGCCCTAATCGGACGGGATTATATCTCTTGGAAATGCGGTATGCGAAAATTTTGTTGCTTTATGATTGTTACTGGTACATTGTTTATAGATTGATAATTTATAATTCAAGTGACGCGGGTTTATATTGTGTAGCGAGACATAGTTAAGATGTTTTGTAACACATTTTTATAACACTTTAATGTTAATGCTATAATTGGTTCAGCTACGTAAAAATGTTTAATACGTGTATCAAAAAATGTATGACGTAAAGAAATAGTAATACATTGCATCTAGAATGCGTTTACACATGTAGTATCTGTAGATGTGATTTATTAGATTATTATATTCGCAAAACAAAATCCTAAATAATCGAACCATTTAATATTACCACACATATAGTAAATAAGAATTTACTAATAAACATGCTTCTATAAAATTAAAATTATCATTCAATGCTCATCAAGTTCTATCTAGAGATTACATTTGCTATGCTAATCGACGCTAGAATTCTTGATAATCTGTGCATATTTAAGCGGCAACAAAAATAGCTCGGGCTTATCAATATTCTAATCCATCCTCCAGAAACCCTTTTGAGATAGTTTAGAAAGTGTAAATCCCCTTATACACCGTGGCGGGCCCATTAGAGGTTGAAATTATTCGATATCTTATCGATATAATCGCGTGGCTCGCCTGCTTATTGTTTATCGTTGCCTAGGCCGCCGTCGAGAAAGTATCGATAGATTGAATCGATTAATTATGAACGATGTTTGTCTCGTAAGTGCATGGAACGACATCGATTTTGTAACAATGATGAGGAATTTCGCTGGCGGCTGCTTTAGTATTGATTTGATTTGGAGATATTAATGGCTAATGTCAAATATCATGCATGATTAACCAGGCAGAGTAATTACAAAAGGTCAACAATATCTCATATTACAATTTTCCGTATTTAGGTCATAGATTGTAGCTTTTAAAAATGCTGTTATGAACCAATATCCCATGATTGCAATGTGCCCCCAGTAAATACAAGTGGTATTTTATGCTTAAAGTGCGTATTTGTAGTGACGTATATATATTATGCTAATTGAATAAATAGTATCAATAATCTCAAATCTTTTTATTTTAGTTTAAGTTTCGATATTAAAACATACATTCATATAAAAGCTCTTTCAAAAATCACAAAGCTCAACATCAGGCGAGATTGTGGTTATGCGCTTCCCTATTGACAATAAAAAAAATCTTTTATCAAATTATAATATCTCACTACGTACAGACATTATCTACAATAATACCAAACGGAAATAACTCAAATACTAAACCAATGAGTCGAAATATGTATTAAAAATTCGCACTTTCAATTACGAGAAACGACCAATAGCATGAAAGTTATGTAATGCGGTTAATGAGGTATGACAAGAATGTATTTGATTACCGAGTCTTTGGTATATACCATATAACTGTTATTGCTTTAATCCGCATACCAATAACTTAGAATCTTTAGTTAATAATTAATTCATTTTCATTAGTTTGAAGATAAATTACGATACCTATTTGTTAGGTGATTATATAGGGAACGTCTAACAGTTTCCGTCTGAATAATTTTACTGCTTCTGGTAATTAAAAAAGTACATTTTAATTAAGGATTGTTTTGTTACTAAATAAGTTACAACAGCACCCGATACACGATCTTCCTGTTAGGAATTATGGACAACCATTGTAGAGCGCGTTGATGTCGTTTATATTTATGTAAAGCTTATCTGTTATCACGAATCACAATAGGGACGGATAATGAAAGAAATATTTTATTTTTATTAGTGCTGAATTGAAATGTATTCAAATTTTTAATTTTGGAAATTTGTTCCCAAAATAAAAACATAAAAACAAACAATGGTTCTTTTATTCACATAAATAGTACTACGATAAAAGCTATAACTACTATAAATATAATAAATCGAAACACTATTACTAAATAGAAACTAGAAATTAATAACTTTAGGTATAAAATTAATTTGCTTTTATGTAATAATATACAATATTCCATATATTCACAATTCGTAACAAATCCACAGCAATAGCAATGTACTGAAAGCCAATAACGATGTGTATCATACTGGGTCGCTTCAAATTATCGATTGTTCGCTTTGCTTATCTCTTATCGACTCCATATATTATTATTTATGGACAGAGAAACCATAGAGCCGTATAGCGATCGAATTACTGATATATAAACACGTATTTTGTTAATTTTATAGGCAAATAATAGCATGGCATAGCTCTATTATTTCATAATGCTAACTAAATAATAATGATATAAACAATGATAACACTAATAGCGAATTTTAATTTCATACCTTTCACACTACATTGTAGTAAATTACTTACATTTTAACACACAAATTGAACTCGTTCTTTAAATAAATTGTAAAATTTTAAAAACACTTTTTTTACTTTGGATGTGTCATTTGTCAATGACCCATTTGTTTACAAACTAAACCTTTAAGCTATTACACACACAGCTAATTCTTTACCACATCAATCTTACATTTCAAATAGAATTATCGACGCTCGTGTGGACATACCTTTACGAATGGTATTTCCTCGGAATGGTACCATTTCTTTAGAACATTATCTTTGTATTAACTGTTTTATGAACAGAACCCGTGTGGGTGTGTAATCTTCTAAATGACAATATGATATATATGAATGTTATAGTTTCTAGCATTGTTGAGCTTTCTATACAACTGTTAGAAAGTAATGACTTGAATGACTAAAATGGTTATGCTGATTGCTCATATGATCTCTTTTTTGCACATGTATAAGATTGAATTTTTTTGTTTATACGAATTTTGAATGTCAATCAAGGCAACATTTAATATTTGTTTAAATACTGTATACTTCAAATATAAACTGCAGTAAAAAGTTTTTAATGCACCTCACCAAGGATGATTATTATGTTGATTTAATATAAGTATCTGTGTGTTAATACAATGTTTGGAATACTTATACAAATTGTATTTATTTTTGTTACAGTTTTCAAACGCTTCGACATCACTCAACAACCCAGTACGGGACCAAACTTCGGATTTTCAAAGGTAAGAATTCCGCATCATTGTTATTTGTTAATCAGACATTGTTTATATTTAACAATTGTTTCATTATAAATTCGATTCCCACGCTACGAAAACAACGAAGAATTATTATCTTCTGTCACTCTCTGTTATACGGGATATACGTATTATAGAAAGAGACAAATAAAAGAGTTATTTCAATTTAAGTAAACTACATATTAAACAGGCGTGGTTAACAGCAACCAGTTATTAACATCGGTTCTGTAATTTTGTATTCTGTTTTGTGAGGGGTGATTTTTCTTCACCAATCATTTGGAGGTGGGCTATTTTTCAAATTAGAAACACAGCAAAATTAGTTTTAATATTCAGTGAGGATGGAACAAGATAATATTTTATAATTCTTAATACGTAAATTCGTCATATTTTAATTCACAGCAAGAGCACTGTTTTTAAAATGTCTTTTATGTTTCGATTAAACCAAATACGTTTAAAACGTATTTGGTCATATTAATTATTATTACTCCTAAAATTTTAATAGATTTTTTGTTAGGTTTAATAAATTACTCTCATTTCATTTGCAAATAACATTGTATTTGTAGACTAAATTTACCAATTCACATTTGCAAAATGCACAAAATGGGAAACAACCTGATTAAACATCAAATAAATTTTTAATTCCAACAACCATAAACACCACTTTATAACCACTAAATCTGTCGCTCAGTAAATTACACAGGATTGTCTTGGAACAGTTTGTTAGAGCGAATATAACACAATTGAATATCACAGTGAATCTAGTTCTAGTTAAATTGGAGTAAATAATAAATTAAACTGTGTATACTGTGTAGTGTCAAATGGGGATTTCATAACACCGGGTGTAACTGTTGGAGATTTAACGCACAAATGCGTTGCAAAACTGTGCCCTTTCTGTTGTATAGACGTGGATTTAGTTCGAGAATATTTTCTATAATTTGAAAACTTTTTACAGTAATATGGATAATGAAAATATGAAATATTTAAGATTTAACATTATCTAGTAATGAAAACTCTTGACATAGACTGTCAATTATTTTAAATTTAACAAAATTTTGTTATCTAACACTGTGTAGAGTCTTTTCACACTTTTATTTCTGTTTAGATATTTATAAATTATAATGAAATGGTGATCATTAATACCTGCATAGGATAGCCTTGAAAACGTCTTTCTGTTTTACATTATTGCATTGCACAAGAATTACAAACCTCTATCGGTTGGGTATTTTCTTTCATTAAGAACTATTCGAACTAACATACAATTAGCACTCTAAAATTAGTTAGTTCTATGGTCAGTAAGATCCTCGTAGCGATTGTGTTATAGTGATTCAAATATACTACGAAAACACTTGAATCTAGCACGCTATGTATCGCCTTTAAAATATCTTTCACTGGGTATAAATACCCTATGTTTATTCAATTTTACTCTGATATACATATTAATGCTAAGATTGTTTATAAGTTTGAAGTACTTCTCTATAATTTAAAAAATCTTTTTCTCTTAACGAAAAGAAAAAAGTTAAAAAAGTTCGGTTACAATTTCCCCGAACTGGCAAAGGTCTAGAAATTGATGATTTAAAAATACCATTATTATTTAGATGCCTGTAATACGAATCAATACACAAAATAACATTTATATCGTTTCTAAATAGCGTCAATTCCGAAACAATATAACTGTAATATACCATTGTACTCGTATTTCCTAACACCTTTATAGGTGAAGTGCACACGAGTATCAATTCAACTTTGACACATTCTAACCTTTATGATATCCGTGTACACCAACCTTTAGACCGGTTTTCGTATGAACGAATTTGACTCGTATGTTTTTTGTCGGCAGGCTCTCAACGGTTTTCTAATGATGATGACTCAGAATGGGAAACTCCTCTATATATCTGATAACGCAGCTGAATATCTGGGGCATTCTATGGTATGTATTGTTTTATAATGTTTTTGGTGTTTTTGTGAAAATTGTCATTTTGAATGAGTTTTATGCATGCTGATATGTAGATATTTATTTATAGCAACTGTTTTACGTGCTAATTACCATTTATTATGTTAGTTACAAAGAGTCATTATGGGATCATCGTGAAATATTACATTTATGTACAATCATTATGATTATCAAGACAAGCAACGAAACAATCAAGATCTTTCATTTTTATGTATTCATATATTTTGCGTTTATTGCTCAGCATACAAAGGCATCAAACAAATATATAATACCATAGTACCGTTCAAAATTATAATTCAGACACCAAATAATAGTGCAAAATCTAGGAGCTACGGTAAATAATTCTTGTATCCGGCTCTAGTAAAAAACTCTTGAAAGACACCGCAATGGTAAAGGAAATAAATTATAGTTAAGTAATAATTTATCAAGATCGCGGCTATAAATCATAATTTGAACATATTGACTCGCTATCATTAGAGGCTTCAATGGTAGCTTCGCGCGGTTGCTACAATTATACCACACAAGTTGTGTTTAGAGAAAACTGCACAACTTACGCTAATAGTATTGATTTATTGGTAATACAGAAGTGGTGGAAAATGAAGCGATTTTATTGTTAAGTGCAATTTACAATACCAACATACCTACATTAAGATATCTTGTACTACACGTATAGCTATGTAATGAAATCTTAGATACTAGAGACGGTAATTTCTTTATCAAAATATAAGAATATAGGGAACTAAATCTTAGCCATAATTTGACATTTATTTCGTGTAGACATTTGTGCTAAAATAATGAATACATCATACACATCATACCACAGAATAATAACTAGTAACTATCGTTACTTCTATCAAAAGTTACACACATATTTCTATTGCTCAAAAAATCAAATAACAAAACTCTACAAACACCGTTCTCAAAACCTGGCTTAAAATTGTCAAAAAAGAGCATCATTTTTAAGCATCGATGAAAAGTTACAAGTAAAATAAAGCGTCTGCAAGCGGCAAACAATAAAAGGTATGATTAATTTACCGACATGAGCTAACGAGAAACCGTTTCGGGTCACTTTCCGACCTACCGGCGCGCGGTAACAATTGATTGTAAAATAAATTGTTTTTGTTCGATATTTTTAGCCGATGTTGTAGATCTTTATAGTTTAATAACAATTATAATCATTATCATTAATGGCAATACTTTATTTATTTAAATATTATTACTTAATACTTATCAGCTCCACGAGCCAGGGTGTTTAAATATTGTACGAGATGGTCGAATAAGTGATTTATCTTTATAATTAGGGTTCATTATTAAATATACAACGTGTATTTAATTCATGCAAGTAGTGAAACTATACACAATTCTATGAAAAAGTCTAAAAATAAAAAAACTTTCATGTGAATATTTCTAGTCTCGTAACCAAATCAAAAAAGTTTAACAATTTCAATTATTTAATCATCTTAAGCCCGAATATTTATTACCCCACAATAGCATAGCATAAACAAAAGCTGCATTTTTCTTCAGCAATCTGATTCCTTACGTCTTGACGATTCAATTCAATGTTGTGACTTGTGATAGCTACAGCATGGCTACAGCTGGTTGTCAGATGTCATCTGATAAAAATGTCCAATCAAAATGATGTTGCTTCAGCTGATATCTGAGCTGTATCTTTATCGCATTGAAATAGTACTTTAGTTGTTTGAGGAATTTTAAAGGCTTTCGCGCATTGTAGTGCTTATTTTATACTTTGTTGTATGGAGATTTTCCGAATCTCACTATATAAGATTCGTAGTTGGTCAGAACTTTGATCGGATCAGGCCTATTGCATAGATATATTATTTATTTTATTGTACAGACAAACCATGCATATAACACAATAAATCTCACAATGCTATCTTATTATTTTAAAGTAAATCAGAAAATGCAAAAAGTCAATTTCCATTTGTGGCAAAGGTTAAAGTGAATCTAAATATCTAATCTCAAGTTTTTCGCTAACTCGATGTCATTACAACAAAATAAATTTCATAAACGTCATGGAATTGAGCAAAGCATTTGAAACTATTCGGAGTCCATCAGAATCCCATAACTCAACTATCTCCATTATTCCCACGATCCCGTTCTTATAAGGCCTGTAATAATGATCAGTATCGATCATTACGTGTAAAACATATTTTGTACTCTTTTCGAATACTTTAAGGTTTATTTTAGATCAGCGATGTCCAAAGTATAGGCAATATTTATTGTTATTCCGCAATTAAGATTAATGATAAGATTTTAGAGTAAGTACTTAATCCAAATGTCTAGTTAGAACCGGAGCAGCCTTAATACGGTGTTTAAAGAACAAAATTAGTATGTGGGTGGATCGTATTAGAAATTACTTTAATCATCTCGTATCATAATTGTTTTCGCGTTGGTTTGATCATACATTACGATGTAAATTCATGAGATGTGATTACCAATGATATAGATTTCTAATCATAGGGCTGTACCGCTAAAATATAGAAAGGTTTTAGAACGTTGCATTTATGTAATGCTAATTATCGGTAGGTACAAGTGATCTAGTTTATTAATTAGGAGCAATACCGATTTGTAAGAGATAGACCCCCTTGCGAGATAGAGCCTGCATAATTATGAGCTGGTGATTTCAAACTCAATATTTTAATATTTACGCTCTATATATTTATCTCATTTAAAATATGTATATGTAATCCAAAAGTACAATAATTCAAAAATTTGTTTATAAGCATTATGCGAAATTTCAAAGCGTTCAATGAAACAGTACCCAGTATGTCTTTGATATTTGTGAAACCGTATATTATTTTTCATACATATTTTCTCCCTATAATACCGCAACAATTTAAGCATTCGCATTACTCATTTCAAACCACACACGTAGTAATTTCACAAACAATGAACTTCACAGTTCAACAAAACAATAAGATAATCCCATACAATAGTCTTTCGTCGCTTGTCTTACCTATTTATTGATATAAAACATTAATGCACCCACCACTATATCTTGATCCGCTAATTTCCTCCGTACTCCTCCTCATTGCCTATAAAAAGGTCTAAAGAAGGGGAAAAGGAAGATCATGTGATAGTGGTTTTGTCAATTGGCAAAGGAAGTGCCTGAGGCTAAGAACTGTTGTTGCTTGGTTGTTAAACATTGAAAGCTAAACGTATGAACAATTGTTCAAGTGCTTATTCAATTGAGATATAAATTCGCATAAGGACTAGATAATAGGTGTTGTCTGCGGCTAATTTTGTTAAGGAAATTAAAATCCCTGAAACTGTGGAATTTAAATAAACTAATAATACCTAATTAATTACTTGTCTCATATCTCTTTGTTTGTGTTATAAAAAAAAACTTCGATAGGAACTCTGGTTAAAGCTGGGCACAGTGAGTCTAAGAACTTATACCTATGCAGTTCCTGAAAAAGTCATCTTCAACATTTTCCTAACGCTTTCCAAAAGTCGAAACAGTAGATATGAATTTAACCTTGTAAATCGAATGAAATTTCACTTTTATAAAATTCATACAAAGACCGCATTTTACATATAAATCATGTCATATAGAACGAATAGATCAAATAATTATTATAAATTAGTATATCATAAATCAAGCTGTAGTATTCATTTGTAACACAATTACATTAAGCGCTTTCGTTAACATCATTAATCTATATACCCGGAGGCTTGTTTGTTCGTCTGTACATGCTGTTACAAGAGCAAAGGGCTGTACACTTTATGATTTTGTTATTAACAGTGATATTCATTATGTATAAGTCGCTATGGAATGATTGATGGCAGATCATGTTTAAGGTAGTATTAATTAGGTAATGTTCAATGAATAGAACAGTCTTTGAAGCAAAATTCCTTGCAATGAAATTATACTTTTTGGTGGTGTTATTTACATATTATTTGGAATACATATGAATATTGAACATATGTATTAGAATTTAGAACAAATCAAAACGAACTTTCTATGTAACAGCACAACAGCTTATACTCTATGTAATGAAAAAGATCTCTTTTGGTTCATTAATTTCACATTTTACTGCATCTTCATCAACTTCAACAACAAGAATTTTTCAAGTAGTTTACGTCAAATTAATTTATGTATTCTATCATCCTACTCAACAGACAACAATGCTGTGATTATCAATGTATACATTTTTATAACTACGTAGGTACTTATATCTAGCATAGTCGCGATCTAGGTGGGCCCGTTGAATTATCTCCCCATCAAAGTATTTCAAACAGAGCTCTTCTTAGTATTTCGATATTTTCAATTGATTCTATTATGCTTCATTCTCAATGGTCAAACCGTTAGGTCGACTGATTGACCGATACAAATTATTGTAGCACTTCGATTGTTTAAAACAATGAGTTGTTTTTAACCTGCATTTATTCCAATAGAACTTGCATACTAAAAACAATAACAACATTACTATTAATTCATTTAACTGCTATAGGAGTTAGGCGTTAAAAATAAGCTTTATAGGTACAATAGTTCAGTTTAAACAAATATTTACGCCGCGTTCATGTAAACGTACAGGCGAATGCAAGCGAGTTAACAAACTATAATTAAATAAATCCGTCTGTATAATATCATAATAATGTTCAGTTGAGCGTAAAGCTGCGACCCCCTGCGAGCGCGTGGGCGACCACAATTATGTCTTAACGCGAATCTTTGCGACAGGTGGGCGGGGCCAGGCGACGCGCCTCACAGGGCAACCATTTATGTTTTTATAAACATATTAATGATTTGGTCTTTGGTGTGGTTAGTGGTTAAGAAAGCTGTCGGACAACGTGTGACTGTGACATATTTTGTCTTGTGTTGATAGATAATATATAGATCATATTTACTCGATATAGAATCTACATCTCTATAGGTATTATAAAATACTTCTTGAATTGATAATGATTGATTTAATTAAGTAGGTATTATACCGTTGCATGATGTTTATGCTAGTAGTGATGTTTTATGCCAGGAGTACCTTGTAGGTTTTAGATTACCATTCAAAGACTTTGGTATTCACTCACTCAAAGATCTTTCACATGATACCTATAACTTTTGAAATTTCATATTAGAAACTAGATTTTATCGATGAACGATAAAAAAACATGGATATGCTTCATTTTCCATTGTACATACTTAGGTTTTTAAATTGTTATAATTTTAAATGACATGAAATTTATCTAAACTTTAGTTTCCAAAATGTAGGTATTACTTAATCCATAAAACCGTGAAGGGCTAACCCTAGTAAATTAAGTACATGGTAGAAACATCAAAGTTGAGGGAAACCTCATCCTACTCTCCAAGCTATGATTTAATTAAACGCAATAAAGCCGACTTAGGTTAATTGAAATTTGTTTAATATGAAAACAAAGAAAATTAAAATACAATTTTATTAACCCTGTCTGACCTACACACAAGCTGCACTCAACTGCAAGACTTCGTAATTATATGGCTGCTTCTTTTAGAATATTATTATTGTTAAAAAGCTTGTTTTAATTCTTATTGTTTAGACATACAGAATTATTGAAGTGAAACTTCTTGCGCGTTGAGAGCGTCACGTCCATGGCGTTAGGCGACGATTTTGGTACCTTTGAATCTTGCCAAAGAAGTTTCACTTCTGACACGTGTGCTCGGCACACACGCCCTTTTTTCTTAGTAGGTATATAAAATATTAAGAAACCGTAGAGTTATATTTTAATTGCGCCTGACACTTTGCCGATCTTTGGAATGTGATGTTATCGACGCGAAAGAATGTCAAATACAATTTATGTTATTTGAAAAGCTCGATTGTGCAGAAATGAAATGTTAGGCACTACTAGCATTTAATATAATGAAAATATTATAGGACATTAATATTATAGGAAATATTATATATATAAGTAATCCTTGTTTCACGAAATAATAAGCTGTTTAAATTCCTGTAATGTATGATTTATCTACGTAAAGCAGTAATTGTAGGTGTATTTATCGGTGAAAGTACAAATAAAACCGTGTTTCATTAATGCATCTAAATCTTATTATTTCCATAGGTATTTGAAGTTATTTGACGGTATGCAGGCTTAGGTTTTGTTACAGCGAAGCTTTTACAAGAATCAGGGTTCGATTACGTCCACGTACAAGAAATACTAAGATGTCATTAGATTCTTAACATTGTTATAAATCCATAGGACTTACATGACATAAGTGTGAAACTACTGACCAACAACCATATACATTAATCTAAGTAAAAATCTACTATATTAATCTATTCTGTAGTTTTTGAGTGTCCAATTAAATCCTACAAACTAACTTACATTTATAACATACGAAGAATATCAGCAAGTCGAACAGTCACGTACCTATTAACAATTACATAATGTCTTTTTTATCTAGGAGGACCTCCTAATCCACGGGGACAGTGTGTACGACGTGATCGACAAGCAGGACCAGCAGTCAGTGAGATCAGAACTATCGAGGGCTCCTACAGACGGGGAGGACAGAGTCTTCCTTTGTCGCATGAACGTCGCGAGAAACGCACGCCGACAAATGCGGTTTGGTGATCAAAAGGTAATTACAGGTTATGGTTATATGAAAAAGGATGCTAGGAAAATAAACTTTAAGTTTTTGGAATGATGGTTCAAACGCTAGGATAAGAAACTCCAATTTTTGTATAAAATTTACTTAATTATAAATTAATTTACTTAATTATTATGTTTAATTTAGGTAATTGAATGTGTATTAAAAAAATAAAATTAATGCATTTCATCAAGATTATGTATTAGAGCAGTAGAGCTTCTGTTAGTAGAGAACCAACGTAAATTACATATATTTTAAAAATAAAAGGTAAAATTAAATTATATGAAGGCAAAATATATTGGAAAAACTTGAATAATTTACTAATCATTTTCGGTCTTGTCTTTGAACTATTCATTTTGAAATTAATTTTTTGCAATCGAAGTATGAGTTACAAGTGAAAGCAAATGTTGGAGTAATTTAATAAAATCAATCAATGTGTATCAAAATGATGGAACGTAATATCTGAGTAAAAAAATTAAAAGCATTTTTGAATGTTAATTAAAACATTAAAATTATATAACGGTATCTAAATTAAGCGTAATTTCTTAAAGCAATTATATACGCTGTCAGTCACGCTGTCTGTACGTTTCAATTTTTATACATATAGTTCATATATTATGTTTTAACTACATTCCTACATTCCTCATTCAATATATTTTTGTATAGAGAGTAATGTAGTTGATGTTACAAACAGGATCTACAAATGTAATTCTAAATTAAAATAAAACACGTTGTTTATGTGACTAAAGTATTTATTTTGAAATAAGACATATCAACGAGAATTTTTATTTTTATCAAGTTAGGTATCAATTAGTATAAATATAATCAGTAGGATTGCAATCAATAACAATATTGGGTAAAATACTATCGGTTTAAAAAACTTCACAATGACCATATTTGTGCCAAAAAAATTAACACTCAATTGAAGTATCTCTTTAATTCAATACATACTTAATTGGCCCACAACACTGCAATAAAAACAAGCACAGCTAAAATCAATATTTTGAAATACGATGATGCGTCTCAATTAACAAGTTTACTTTCAAAACATTTAAGTGCCCATAAAAATAATCGTGCGTACATTTTTTTAAACCATTTACCATTACGTGTTTCAATTAATAGTTCTTTACCTCAATTAAGACTCATCTGATCCGATCATTACCTACATGTTTGAACTGAGATTTCACTTTTAAATGAATTATAACTTTTGAGAGCGCATCTGGGTATTATATTTATCCTCTCGTTATTTTATTATGTAACGGTTATAGTAGTAATTGTGAGACATTTTGCTTTCTTCAAATTTGCATAAATGGTAGAGCATACAATCTAATACATATATGGATTCACTTAACTACTATATTATATTATTATACTTAGCTAGCAGTCCGTTTTAGACTAATTATTAATTTCGTGAATTTTGAAAAATTTTAGAAGTCCAATTTTTACCAACATAAGAATTTGTTATAACATGGGGTAACTAAAACTATATTAGTGATAGTTCTTAAATGAATAATGATGTTTGATTTAGTTCTATAAATACTATAAAACGGAACAGAAAATTTAGCAATTAAGATGGAATAATAAAATAAATTTGAATATCTACTCATCTACTCCATGTCTCGAGTTCCATTATCCATAATCGTCTATAATATTTCGTCAATTACAATATGAGACACAGAAAACATCCCAACATCATAATAATCTAAAACTTAACTCTAAAGTTATTGGATAAACGTTTGCAATAACACTACACACAATAAAAAACAAAGAACATCGTAGAATGACAAACACAAGCCATCCACAGCTTTATTGTGAGCAATTAATTTTGTCTTGCACGTGCTTCTGCGAGCTTTCACGATATATTCGCTATGAGCTAAAACTTCATGGCTTTGGAATATTGCTTATATTTATAATGTATATTGTCTATATATTATATGCAAAGAATATTGTGGACTTCTCAAACACTTTAAGGTTTATATAGTTTAAGGGTGTTTGACATCTTTTTACCCGACTGCTCCAGGAGATTATTGTCTTCCAGTTTATTAGTTTTCACGCTCTGTAGCGTAATAATTTACTGAGTTTTCGTAACAATTTCCATATTACTAAAACATTGGTAATGACATAAAATGTTGGTATAATTCATAGTTCATCATACGCAATAATACCTAAATTATGCTTTTAGGTAAACACATTCATAAAAAGGAGTCGATTAGCAAATAAAACGCCCACAATGATTAAATGCAATAACTTACCCAAGAACTACTAAAACATTGGTCTATTTGTATAAGTAATGTAACAGTTATGGTTTATAGCTGTTTATTTAGAATTACAGCCAAGTAGGCTCAATATTGCGTATGATAACGATATTCAGAATAATATAACGTTTATAAATACGTGTCGTAATATGTATCAATCAATGTACATTACTGTAAAGATTGCAGTGTTTTTGAATAACATTTCGAAATACGACGATACGCCCGTGCGTAAAATGAGCTATTTAGGCTGTAATATACTTCGTTAGAATTACGACATTTACGTAGAGATTTCGTATAGTCTTTTACATTAAAGTATTTGTTTCCTTTCAAAGCTTACATTTTTCATATTGTAGACTTTGACTTGATAAGTTTGAATATCTGCAGACGTGCTTTGTCGTCTTACAGTATTTAAAAAAAACTATTGATATACCACCAACCAATTTTTTTAATAATATTGTTTCTGTGAAGAAGAGAGGACATTTCAGTTCATTTAAAGTGATTTAAAATAAATTTAAAAATCCCATCTTGGTAAAAACACATACAATACGGTATTCGTGATAATACAGGACTACTGTCTAATCTTTAGTAACAGTCACAATTGAACATCAATACAGAGTCGTACACAAAATCACATACAATAAAACTAATTCCGATACGAGTAAGCTTGTTGTACAGTTAAAGGGTGCTATTAGCGCTTAACCATTTACCTGTTGCTGATGAAGTTAAAGCACTAATGAGGCTTATCACGAGATGACACCGCCGATGTCTGCTTGTTAGGGATGGGACGAGTGCGTCTTTCCGTCCGTTTATTTTGGTCCAGAGTTACTTGTGATTGTTTACGTTTCATTTTTGAACGGGATAATTAATTGTAATGCGGATTTGTAGCAATTGTATTGTATATAGTAGCTATTGTATTTTTTGAGAGCATTGTTTGGTAACTTTTTCTTCTTGACGCAGTTTCTGCTAATTTAAAATAGGATGTAAAAATTGTTTCTCTGGAATTAAAACTGCGTCCTGGTATAAATCTATACTAATATTATAAAGCTGAAGAGTTTGTTTGTTTGTTTGTTTGTTTGAACGCACTAATCTCGGGAACTACTGCTCCGATTTGAAAAATTCTTTCGGTGTTAGATAGCCCATTTATCGAGGAAGGTTATAGGCTATATTTCATCACGCTACGGGCAACAGGAGTGGAGCCACGGGGGTGAAACCGCGCGGAGCAGCTAGTATTTCATAAAGTAGATACCTTATTCTTGAAGAGGAAAATCATCGTATTTCAAAGTGGCAAGCTGCAAATGATTTCTATGAAACGCTTAAAGGTTAACAGATATTTATCGTTATAAATTTAGGCAAGAGTACAATGCAATCTGTTCGAATTCTGTTTGAATATTGAATAATACTTCTTACGAATATAATAGATTTAAATTCGATGTATTTATTATAAAAAAAATACCGCGTAAATTTGTATTAGGTAAATAAATGTAATAAGTAGGTCCTTTATTTTATTGCAAATAGTATCTCCATTATATTATTCAACTGCAACATACCGCTACTAGATAAAATAAATACATCAACTCAGCGCATCATTATTTCGTCACAGCAATTTTCTTCTATCACCTATCGATTTAGTCTTACAAAATATGATACATTACGCTATATTAACTAAATTGCAACTATCACTATCGCAAAAACTCAATTCAACTATCATTAACATCTTAAATATTATGTTAAATGGTGTATAAGCAAGGCATCATTTATGTTTAGCAAGTCGCTAGAATTAAGCTTCTCTATTTAGCTAAATCGTTTCTCTTTGATGCAACTATGTAATTCGTAATACTTATGAGACTTATATTCACGCCTAATGCATGCTTGTATTATAATGTTGAGATAGAGTTGAATACAGGATCGTTCTGTTAACATATAATATGTTCATACAATATAAGTTATCCAAACGCTGTGAACCTTGTCATAAATTTTCCTAATGATTCAAGTTAAGTTCGAAATAATATGTATGTGATAATTTTTTTAACTGATCTTTCTAATTGTTTAACCCGATTTTTTTTGTAATTTCGAGGTTCCACTTTTTTGTAAAAATGAGGTTGGGAATTGGTAATTGCAAATCAGAACCTTCAAGAGTAAGTGCTAGATAAATCCTAGTCTTCCTGCGTTATTCATGTGAGAAAAAAGAAATATAATATGCATTTGTATGAGTAATAATATAAATTATAAGTTGTGTAATATCTATGAGTAATTCTCATAATTAGACAACATGATCACGTAATACGTCAAATGACACCATTCCCTCATCAATTACCAACCAAATTAAACCAAGCGTACAAACGCATCCATCGATCACAATAGGTATCATATACAATCAACATTTGCACTTTAAAAAATAACCGAAATTAGTATGTATTACGTCGCATTAAGAGTCATAAAACATATCATTTGTTAAGAGAATGATCCATTTCTATGTGGCATATAAGTCTAATCGAAGAACATTCCAACACACAAAACATCGCTAACCATCATTATACAATGACAAAAGAAACTGGTGCAACTGCTTCAAATGTAAGACCGATTGTAAAGTCAGCATGACACAACATATTTATATCTTATCATCTATATTAAATCATTTAACTCGAGATTTAAACGGGGATCAGGGCACTCCGACTTGGTCTATGAAAAGATGTATTAAATAGAATTTTTAAGCGCTACATTAAATTTGCCGTTGTTTGACTTTTTCTGTTAAGAAATCTCGCGTATAGTCTGCAAAAAAATTATCAATAGATTAATAATTAATTATTAATAGATTTATATGTTTTGTGTAAGTTATTTAATGTTTTTTATAAGATTAGATAATATAAATATAAAGTTGCTTGACATTAAAGTACCTACTTATTCCCTAGTTTCAAACATTTAATGCTAGGTAGATTTGTAGGTATGTACATTGTACACCATAGGTTAATATTTGTTGCAATAGCGCATAGACAATGCTGCCAACAGTAGTAACAAAACAAAACTCATTATAGAGTCAAATACAGATACTCTACATACCCATATAGTAAACAGTTCTATATTCCATTGCGAACAGTACATCGATTGGTTCCAATATACTAATATTATTCCATATTATAATAACGGCTCGGTCTCAGCAAAACATTCCTTTGCAATACATTGCGGTACGTATATTGTTACGTGTGGATCCGAACTGCGTCTCTTGCACAATTATGAGCCAAATCATATATGGTCTACATATTATGATAAATAGAATATCTATTTCATGTTACTGAGAACATAATTATGTATATATATTTTAGGAAACTCTACATAGAGAGCATGTTTAAGACATGATTATAATACAAATTATCTAGTAATATCTAAGAGTAATATACATCCGGGGTGGGTAACATGTAACATTCAATTCTCAAATTTTTCGAATAACATCAATACAAATTTCCTTTGTTTGACCAAATGAGTAAAATTGAATAACAATAAATTAAATTGTATGCCTTAGACATAAATTTCGAGTACAGTAAAACAACGAAATCAATGCGACTGAAAGAACTTTCAATTTAGAATAAGTTATCTCACATCTTTGCCATTTTAAATAAATAAACAATCAAGTAGAATGCAGCAAGTCCTTACAAATGTTTGTACAAGCAAGATGCAATACAGTTTGCAATATTAACTGGATAGTTAGACCCGTCATCACTTTTTATGTAGCGTAATGGACCATTCAAAAGTATTTAGTCAAATTGACAATGTTGTGAATGTGGAAATCTTTATTGGAGTAATGGCTGATAGTTCTTGGTTGTATTTTTTAAGTTAAAATTGTATTTATTTTTTGTTGTTTGTATAATAAATAATGGTGTGTTTTGTTGCGTTATTATATCAATTTTTAATTACAGGTTCCATACTTTTCAGCCCCAATTATTGCATTTATGAGATACATAATAATATGTATATAAAAATTTCTTTGTATTAAAGTTTTAAAGAAATAATTTGATTGGAATGTATTCATATTATACTCTATGTACGCCTTCTCATAACATTAAAGTTAATATGGTAGGTATACCATAATTATAAGTACTTAATTTTTCATTTCCAAGTTCATTTTTCCAATCAAAACATTGCAAATATTATGCAAATAATTATCAATCGTGGTTTGTTAAAAACACTTTTAATCTATTATTCGCTTACTTAAAAATAAACGGCCATGTCCCATAAATATCTAAACAATCACGCCTCTTAAGACGCGTCATATTCAATCATATCATACACGGTTAAACAAAATAAAATTTCACAACCTCACCTTCGATATCGACCTTTATAATTAAAGAAGATGCTATTACCTTACTTTATAGATACCTCTAATTATATATATTTGGTGTTTTCTACGCGTAGTGACGAAATGCTATCCGTAGTCATTATTTGAATTAATATACCTACGTGCGGTTCAAGAGTGTAGGTACGTAATGATCAATTTTTATAGCATCCGTGAGAACACGAACAAATGATATGTCTCCGTATTGAAACTTTTGATCAATGGGCTAATTTACGGGTTATTTCAAATCGTATGTAATTAACATCGATTTGAAAGCGATTCATGCAATATCGATTTAACGTGAATAATTGGATTGTAGTACTCGCAATTAGTTAAGCGAAATTTATGTATTATTATTGAATACATAATAAATAATGATAATTTGGTAGAAGCCAGAAGGCAGTAATTTAGTTGCAGTTAAACTACGATATTTAAAATGTCCGCATAGAATTAAGAAATATGCTCTGAAATAGTCTTATTTTTTATCGATAGAAATAACAAGTTCATTTCCCTTGTTTGTCTATAAAATTAACATAAATCTACCGAGCAATAACCAATTTTAATTGCTTATTAAATGCAGATGAAAAACAAGTTTGAAAACTTGCGTACTTATTTTAATGTATGCAGTGTTGTTATTAAAAATACTTGGAATATCGGATATTAAAATAGTGTAATCTATACTCACATATATATTTGCATTCGGCATGTTTTATTTGCTGCAGCGTTTACGATTGAAGTTATATATCTTATATAATAAACCTACCGTTATATTATTAATACCTGAATATACCATTACTGGTTGTGATAATGAGATCAATTAAAATTATAACTTAAATGCATTGCGACCATGTATTTCGTAATTACAGGATAGTAGCTCTATTTGTAGTTTATAAATATGATCTTAATTGCTAATCCTTACTTAATATTATAAATGCGAAAGTAACTCTGTCTGTCTGTTACTCAATCACGCCTAAACTACTGAACCAATTTGCCTGAAATTTGGTATGGAGATATTTTGATACCCGAGAAAGGACATAGGATACCTTTTATTGCAAAATATGTACCACGGGCGAAGCCGGGGCGGACCACTAGTATAAAATAAGTAAACTTCTAGACAAGTCACAAGTGTTGATATTCGATTAATAAGTTTCTCGCCTATTGAGCTGCATTGGAGAGATGCATTTGTTTCACTGATCTACGTAAAGAATATGCAAGCTTTGTGTAGAGCGAATTTTTGTCACCACTGAAAATTTTATTTAGTTTATTTACGTCATCACACCAACTATATAAACAATGTTACAATGAGCTTGTACAAGACATACCTAATTACACTCCTTTTTTCGCGTAAAACAAAAATAAAAAATCAAATCCCTAACATGAATTAATATTTTAACCATTCAAAATACCTGAAAGTTCAGTAGGTAAATAGTCTATTAAACAGCTTTCACTTTATGAGGTATCCAATGAACAGAATACTAAAGTAAAACTAAAATTCACGCGTTTGCAAGCGTGCCAGGTTATTTAAATTAAGCCGCAGCAAAAACAGTGTGGCGTCGTTAGGGTAAGCCGAGATGCATTTATTTATGAAATGTAAATTTAACTGATTGTAATAACAAAACTGCGAGCCTCCGTACTCTATATTAAGATGTATTATTTGCATATTGTATATTGAGAATGTGTGACCGTTTCAATACGTTTGTTTTTTGCTTTGTCAATCTGTACATCTAGACTTGTGGTAGTGATTTTATTTATCTTATAGTGAACTTTGTAATACAACGTTTTATATCTGTTTCAATAAACATACTAAACGGAGATTTTTTATGTTAGTCTCCACGAAGAATTGAACGCTACAACCTCCGCAACAAAAAGCTCAAAGCTCAGGCTTTAACCATACAAACGGGATTTATAGCTATCAAATGCTATATATATCACATATAATTGTTATACATAATTATACAGTCTAAACGCATAATTTTAGAAAAAAAATCAAAAACAAAAACACTTAAAATACCGTCCAAAAGTCGATAAACGCTCTAAAACCTAGACCGGCCATTAACCCTTCGAGACTCGTGTGATAGACACAGCTACACTTTGTATAAGTTTCGTGACGCGAAGTGAGTCAGTCTGCGTGCCATGCGCGTGCGCAGCTTGCCCGAATTCACACAAACAACACGAAGTCATTGCTTTTCCGTTTTGTGTATATCCATGTAGAGTTAGAAAATAATATTATAAAATTATACATTTAAAATTGACATATTATAGAAATTAGTCTGTTTTAAGGCTCTATCTGAAGCAGAATAAAAGATTTATTTACTAAAATTATTGACATACTGTCTGCCAACATATTCATCATGTTTTTGATAATTTCTAACTATTTCGAAGTATGTAATTTAAAGGCTTTTTGATAGAGCAAAACTCAGTAACAATCGTCAGTCATATCAATCGAGACTTCTATGCTACTAACTTCGCCCAATTTAATAATACATATTACAGGTTTATACCCCGTCTCCTGGCCTATCGAATACGAAGCCCTAACGGGCCTACCTCACCCGTTACGAAGGAACATGTAAAAATCAATCTGACAGTAGTGACGTAACAACTCGTGACTACGCCAAGCCGAGCGTGACTCTTTTGACCACACTTTTATATTCAAAGTTATATTTTATTGTTTTAACATTGATACCACGTCTAAGTTGTTACTATACTACGTTTGGGTGAAGAATATGTTACGTTTGGACGTTGTGTTTACTTATACTTTTGGAATATTTTTATTGAATGACTGCTTACTGCTTATCATATACATTTTTTTACAGAGGGAAATTAGCAGAAATTTCACTTTGGTCGTTGTAAGGGCAAGAAGAAAAGTATTATGATACACAAATAAGATCAATCGTGTACTTATAGTCAGAATATTTTTACTTTATTCGTGTTTATTATGTATCTCTATAATTTATAAATATGCACATTAATGTTAATTAATTTTGCTATTACATATTAGAATCTCATTTAAATGTAGTCTAAAGATAACTGTTAGAATTGACATCTTAATGTACTGGCAGGACCATTATTCATTGAACCTCGAAATTACGTGGATGTTTAGAAAACGCCAAAATCAGAGTAACATGACAGGATCAATGCTGGCTGGTCATTCGTCGGGTCATGACTGGTCACGACAGTATTATCTTTGGTAGAAAGTTGTATTGTTCCCCTCTGTTTGTGTTCTTGGCTAAATTCGGTATAGCTGATAGGCAGTCACGATTGATAGGTACACTGTCGTACAACTCAATAACCATTACACGCTAGATGACAATCAATTAGACACGTTCGAGCTCACCTTTATGTATCAAATGATGTTTATTTTTAGTAATAACGAAATAAAAAACGGGAGTAATAATAGAAAATAATAAAAAAGTAGATTCTAGTTATAGATTTCAAGTCAAACTGTACCTTCTTTTTTTCATGTTATGTTCCAAAGGCGAACGGTCGAATATTTTTTAATCGAAAGCTCAGCCTACGACTAAAATAATAGAAAAGAGTCATTCAATTATGTAATTAAACAATTGATGTTCTATTTCTTTTTTCGAGCCTATCCTCATCTAATACTGAAGCAATTCTACTCAAATTCTAACTCCAATTGTGCCAATGTTCAAATTTAATTAGCCTTATTAATAAACGAATATCTTGTCAGTAAAGATTCATATCCGTATACCCGTCATTACCAGTGTTAGTGGGCGGGGAGCGTTGACGCTAACATTTCTGTCTCGAGTTTAATCTTCGAAAGGAATCGACGTATAAATCTTGATAGAAACTGTTATTGAGTGTTAATTATTGTTATTATACATTTCGTTATAAGTAGTTTTGTGGATCCGTTGCACAATAAGCATGGTAACGAAACCATATGTTTATAAAACGGTTTCATTTCAATACGTTTTAACTCTTTTTAACGCAATCGTAAACGTCAGATATTTTCGTGCAAAAAAAGTGAGAGTAAGAGGTTAAAATTATAAAAAATAAAGAAAGGTTAAAGAGATGTTATATAAAAAAATATAAGTAGTTATTCATAGATCTTCCTTATATCATGCCTAAATAACTATTTTACCTACACTTCAAATATAAATAGTTGTTTTGAAAATACCTTCCCATTCCAAAGAAACTTTTAAGATTATTGTATCCGTATCAACAGTATCCTTAAAATAATTTATAATTAGTATTGAGCTCTTGTTTAACAACCATTCCAATTAATAAACTTACATTTAACCTATATATCGCAAAGCTCTACTCTAAATCATATTTCTCACGTCAGAATTCACTAAACCCATAGTTTAAAACAGTTATCCACTCCAGCTGAGATTTATTGTCGTTGTGTAAGCGATATTGTTGGATAAGTTATTCAATTCGATAAATATATCAAGGTTGCGCATACCCGGAGATTACACCAGTGAGCGGCTGAACTGTGAACTATTGTGACTCTTATCGGTCTATTGTTGTTAAAACTTTGAAGAATGTCAAAGCGCCACGCCCCTGCCGAGACGTCGGTTTCGGGTTAGAGTTGAACGTCGTTCAACGTTAATAGAAATACCATTTGGCACGGGTGACCTTCGACTGCCACTTGTTTCGCAATGTGAGCCTTTGTGATCGATATTTTATAGTTTTCGATGTGGAGGCTTTGAAATGTGTTTGAAAGCACAAGTACTTACGGGGGCAAGAGCTTTTGAAGCGTTTTTGAAATACATACTTTGGATATTACACTGAGTTATTTAATGATTGCTAATTCAGGAATACTTTTATTGCACTGCAGCGTTCGAATATTCATGTTACCTCACTGTTACCTACTTCTTCTTCTGTCTCGATTCTTACGTGCTCACCAACTTACAAATGACTAAAACATGGACATTTTTTGTAGGTGGTGCTAGTCCGAGGACACTACGTGTCATATCTCCCGCTATGCAGCCGCAACGAGCCCGTGTTCCTGGCGTCGTGCACGCCGCTGGCCATGCCCGAGACGCGCGAGTGCGTGGTGCACGGCGCCACCAACGTCTTCACCACCGTGCATGCCATGGACATGAAGATACTGCACATTGACACCAAGTAAGTGTTCCCCCCACGCCGCTGGCCATGCCAGAGACGCGCGATATGGTTTTTTATCCAAAAAAAAAACTTATTGTTATATACATATATGGATATAATTTACCTTTTAAACATTTTAAATTTATTAAAATGTCCCCTGTACAAAACAACAACATATAAATTTTAACAACATATTAGTTACAATATGATAATATGTACTTCCTAGTTCATTTTACAAGAGCAATCATAAAACAATAGGACAATTTCATGTTCATCGCACGAACATCGAATCCATTTGCCACAGAAGGTCACACAGTGTTTTAGGATTAATCTCTTGTACGAGCACCTCAGCTTTGTTTCGTTACCTTGCGAAGGTGATGATTGTAATATCTTCGCTCGCAATAATACTTCATATTAAGGTCATAATCATGAAAAGAAGACCCTGATTCAATAGAAACAAAAGACCAAGGGCAGAGTGGGAAACATATTTACGTTCTGACAAACAACATAGATATCCTAGTCTGCAATGCATGTATTTCACAAAGAACTTATCGATGCGTAGCTGCTACTGTCCATCAAGCGTGGCAGATGTATGACAACGTCTCTATTGAATCGTTTCATATTCATGCCGTCACCGTTTTCAATGGCACGAAATAATAAGAGAAGTTGAGATAATATGCAATGGTAAACAGTGGTCCGATGAGTTTGTCACTAGCCGGGCGCGGGCAGCCAGCGCATCTGTCATGTTGAATATCATTGTCGACTCACAATGGAAGAGATAACATATTTAAAGTAATGCCCAACGTAAAGTTGTCCAGTGGAGCCTGTGTCAGCGGTATTTACGTACTTTATAACTCAATATTTAACAGCTTTAACACAATATTTATTCAGAACGCGTTGTCATTTTGAGATTTCGCTCTTAAACTGTGAATAAAGATATTCAATTTCTGTTTGTGTCATACGGATAAAATATGTGTGGAATAATATTTGATGATCATAAATTAAATTTCACATGTGTACCATGATATAAATAATACGCTCGTGTCAAGTCATAATTTGTTAATTTCACAACAGCTATAATATTTGACGATTTTGAAAGTCTATATTGTTATGATTATATTACTAATTTGCTACAATCACTGCCTTCAAATTACAATGCCCAGAACAAGATATATTAAGCGTAGTTTTTAATAAACAGGTCTTGCAGGTTATCTGTTTGTTTTGAAAAGCTCTCGTCACCTGTTCGGAAGCGAACAAACTTTGCATACAATGACAGACATACAAGCTCTCGAGTGTCTTAGCAATGTGGGTTGAGTTTACACTATTGGGAATTCTATAATCGCAAAGTGATGTTTATATTTATACGGTACGGTTTTTCCTTGTAATACGACGTTTTGAATTAATAATTCTTTATCATAATTAAAATAATTTACTTGTAAGGTTAAGGCTAAGGTAAAATTCCGTTTCTAACTTATTATTCAACGTATAGAACAAAGTGTTCGTTAAATCAATGGATCTATTAATTAAAAGCTGTTTTATAATAGGCAAAAATAAATTTGAAAAAGCTCCGTAGCGTAATTGGGTCACAAAATTCTTGTAAGACTCTCCACTCTTCCACGTATAGTAGTAATTACATCATTACCTTAAAAATGTCAAAAATACTAATTTCCGATAAATGTGTTGCCAGCTTTATATTTTGCAGTAATTTATGTGTCCAGCTAAGCGCGTATCAACGCACAGTTGTATGTCATACAGCATACTGGGCATGTCCATATTCCATCGCGCATATTCCATCGCGCATCATGTGTTGCCATGTCTATTATAATTTAGACATTTTCCTCTTATATAAAGAATTAATTAAACGATAGAGATTTTTTTACTTTTTTCTTTTACTTTTACTGTAGTTTTTAGAGCAGAAGTTAAACATTTAATCGTTGATGAATAAATTTGTGAATCACATCGAATCTTTTACTTGCGTTATTAATTTTGAATATAATGGCAATTTTTTAAATATTATAAGCGTATTAAAATTCCAGTTAAACTATTGTTCTATAATACGTAATCTGCAAGATACAAATAAGCTAGAAATTACTATCAGTCGTACAGAAATATCAATAGAGCTGAAAAATGCATAACGATTTGACAAAGATTTTTCCATTTTTAACATCTAGATTAGATTTTGCGATGAGAAAATCACCAAGACATTATAACTAGAGTTAGTTCAGAAACATAATTAAATTAACCGTTTCGCAAGTTATAAACGGAGAATCATTCCATTTGCCAAACCTTCGATGAATTGGTTTCTGATTTTGGTGTGAATATTTGACCTAAAACGATAATTAATACGGAACAAATAATACAAACGTATATCATGGATGTTATCGTCTGCCCTTATAAATTACACGGGTAATTCAAATGTTGCTGAATACGAAATGAGCTGTATATTGCCAAGCAATGAAGAATCAAGCATAAATCTATCCAAATAATTGATGAAGCGATTCGCTAAACTTATTTACAATTTAAATCCTAACGTATGTTTCAATCTATTTACTGTTAATTTATAAACACTTTTCGATCAGAATATGTTTAATATTTTAATATTTTTAATGTCCTGTCGTTTTCAAAGAGAAACCACACGGATTTGTAGAGTCTAATATTTTAACGGATATTAATAGAAATGAACTTCTGTTACTTATTTTTAATATGTATTTTTTTAATAGCGGTTCTTCTCGTACTTAAATAATTTATTCTCGTACATTCAAGATGAATTCCATATTATTCGATTGTATTAACACGGTGATAAATTTACAATTATCTTTACAATGAAAATTGACTAAAATCTATTGAATTGTAATTTTATTGCCTTTAGTGTTTTGTTCAAATGCTATATTTACATTAATCTTAAGTTTAAGTCGAGGGTTCGATGAATTGAGGTCACGGATACGACATATTGTGAGATTTATTTGTCTTTCGACAATACTTCAAAGGTAATTATAAAACAAATACACCTTTCAATAATACAATCGCAATGTCAAGAATCCTACTCAGCTCGAAATAATCAATTTGCAATCATACATTTTTAGCAGTTGCGTGTTGTAGAGATGTATTATTTAAATTGTGATTTTCAAACGCTTAGCTTCGTTGTCATCATAGCATTTTACAGAAAGTAACATTCTTGATAATATTGTAAAAAAATAAACCTTATTTAAATAAGAAACCACTTTTCTAAAATTAACTAAAATTGAAAAGGTTATTTTAGAAGAACCTGCTATATACATTCACAGTAACATTTTAAAATGTAAATTTACATCTTACTTACGTACAACTTACAAGGTTCAACTGATTAACTCATTCGAAACCGTATTAAACTTTCCTTAATTAAAATTTCCGAACGCAATGAATGTAGACGGCAACGAGATGATAAATGTAATTAAAGTGTACTTGACACGGCAAAACAAATATTCGTTTTGGGTCATATAATCGATCAATCACAGAGACCTTGTCAGTTATTCTGTTCAGATTAGTTCCGACTTGCTTTGAAATCGATAGGATATTTTATTAATAAGTTTCTATTCAGCTGGCGCTTGCATCTGCTACGTCATATATTTTGGACATATTATGTAGAGTGAAATGATAGTTTTCTTATAATTTTGTAGAAAACAATGTACACTTAAAGGCAAATTTTTAACGTCATTTTGTATATTCATTTATCATAGACCTAATTGTAAAAATATTATTAAATTGACTGGCACTTTTCCTACGACTTCCACTTTAATGTCGTAAAAGTAGCTGATCTGATGTATACCTTATAAATGTAAAACGATTACTTGCTTGCGATTAAGGGGTACTTAAACAGTCGTTTAAGTACCCCTGATTAACATATGAGTTTCCATTATAAATATACGTACGTATATTATAAATTATAGTATAAGTACGCCTTTGAAAGCGAGAGTCCATAACGCATTCATACTTTTATTATGGAAGTCAATGACCTAAATTTAAGGTTTGTATACAAACTTACCTTCTGCCCGCGGTATCGCCCGCGTAGCCTAAGGAAAATGCCATAGGATGATTCACCACGATAAAAAGTAGCCTATAAAGATCAAACTCTAGCTTCCTCACTATACAATCGCAAAAATCATAACATAAAATCGCTCCCTTATTTATACTCTTAACATAGCACATACTATTAATAATATCTATATACTTAATAATATTATAAAGCTGAAGAGTTTGTTTGTTTGTTTTTTGAACGCGCTTATCTCAGGAACGATGTCAGGTCCGATTTGATCGAGGAAGGCTATAATTATATATCATCACGCTAAGACCAACAGGAGCGGAGCAACACGGGTAAAACCGCAGGGCACAGCTAGTTAATTATAAGATGTATTGTAATAAGTATATTGAAATTTGTGTTTATGTCCAGTAGCGAATGGCACCTGGGATGGGATCGGAGCTCGCTGCACGGTGTGAGCTGGTACCACCTCCTCCACCCTGAATGCTGTAAGGAGGCTCAGAGCAAACATCGATTGAGTAAGTTTCTTTAGTTTACTTTCCCGATGTGTATGGCTAATTTTCACGTAGGTAAATGAAATTGTCACCGAATTTAGACGTGGAGCTTTTTTCGCTAAATTTGGTACATTAAAATAACCTAAAAATTATATATTTAAAGATTACGGAATTGTTAAAATTTGAAAATTCTTTAAAAGCTGCTGCTTAAAGCTGTTTTACCCTTAGCTTAATATTATGAAGTTAAATGATTAACTTTCTTAAACTTCGTTACCTACTTCACCTTTCTTAATATATAAGAATACTTACATCGCTATACATTTTCCAAAGCTTCCCACGTTATTTCACTACCATTTAAACAATCCCATTGGTAAAATGTTAGACCACGTTCCTCAACCAATCGGTTTCATCGATACAAAGCGACGCTATTATTCCAATTTGTTATTATTTTGTACCATCCAATTATTCGGATTTACATTTATTTAAAGGGCAAGTAAGAAAGGTGAACAGAAAGTTTACACGTTGAGAATTAATGGTATTAGTAATTGAATGTCTAAGTTATGTAAGACTAGCTTTCCGCCCGCGGTTTTGTCCGCTTTGTACCTAATAAATTATATACTAAAACCTTCCTCTTGAATCACTCTATTAAAAAAACGCATCAAAATCCGTTGCGTAGTTATAAAGATTTGAGCATGCATAGGGACATAGGGACTGTAAAAGCGACGTTGTTTTAGTCGCTATATTTCATTTTTATTTATGTCAAATTTTAAAACAAACCACGGTCACAGAATAATAACTAGTATAGCTAACCAGGGTTCAGTAAAATGCGTGAAGATTTCTATTTTTTTTTTCGAAAAATCTTCATGACGATATTACCCGAAATAAAAATGTATACCTATTTCAATTCAAAGAATAAAACAACTGTGTGCGATAATATGTTCGATTACTTATTATAATAGTTTAGAAGTTTACACCTAGTTATTTCGAATACCAAATCTACCAGGATGAGCACAAAATACGCGAAATCCGGTACCCATTCTATAAAATATCAACAGAAGCGCATCTGACATTAAAATACATCAATCTGTTAAGCAGTAAGCGACTATAAGATTCCTAAGCGCTTTGCATTTATCCAATAATCCGTGATTAATCGTACCTTTGTGACCTGAATAGACCGCAATTAGAATACTTTAATGATTAATGAACGTGAACTTTTCCTTGAGCAAACATTTGGATATGAATTGTAGCATTTTTTGTTAGCTCTATATCAATCAAACATTATTTGGCAAAACAGGATATGTACACAATGGTTTTTAAAGTATACAATAAAGATCTACAAAAATATAAGATTTTTTCATGTACATCAGAGTTAATTTGAATAATAAATATCTATTACACATGCAGTTTTGTTTTTTGCTACTCTTTTTACCTACTTATTCAAACCACATCTATAGTTCTGTTTGTCTTTACACAAACGTAACACCAATAAATACTAATAATGTGTGTCAACGAAATGAATCTATCCTTCAACCCCTCACGTCCAAGAGAAAGTGTAGTTGACGCTTAGCGCGCGTGACGCTCGTGTGTGAACGCTTACCTCGTTCTACGTGAGCGATTAAATCGAACAAACTTACTACATCACTAGCGCCAAAACATGGACAAAGAATTTTAAACTCTAATCTCATAGCGCGGGAAAAATGAAATTTGAATTTCGAATGTCAATTTCGCAAAGGACTCGTGACTTGATAATTGACAGAAATCGAGGAGCGAAGTTTAAATTTGGAACGTTTTCAAAATACGCGACCATAGAGTTGATAATAGAAGTGTCATAATTCTTCATGGTAAAAAATGAATGCGCACCAACAATTATTATAAACTGTTATTACATTTTATACAATGTATAATTCATCAACAATCTAGCAACATATCACACATTATTATCTATACCCAGTATGCATTTTTTACATTCAATCAATTAACAATTCTTCCATATAAGATAAACATAACTCAATCACATAAGCAAACAATACAATTCCTTTAATTCATTTCTAAATGAAGATAGGCAACTTAATATTATATAGTTTAGGAAAATATAATTTGAAAATATGCCCAGTATAACGCATCGTACTGTCGTACTGTTTGTTTTCTTTATACAGCATACAGATATCGTTGCTTTTATAAATAACTGAAAGGCAGGCAAAAGCCTAAGCTTTTGGGCCTAAGACCACGTAGCGTCCTAGCGTAGTGCACAAGAATAGATAACAATAAAATCTTGCCCATTATTCCCTTAAGATGCATTCAACGTTTTTTTTTTTGCTAATTGGTTCAAGGCCCATAAATATTACTTATTTTGTTGCATTTATGATTTATACATGCAAGCTCTGGCGTAGGCCGACGAAAACAGCTCACAAATCAACTACTTTGCATGCGTATAATACGTTATAGAGGATAAATATTTGCTATAGTAAACCGCAATCTTGAGTCGTCAATCTGTGAATCTAAAACCAACATTGAAGATTGCACAAATAACTATCTGAGCCCTTATTACTATTTCGCAATCTACTTACTCCTACGCATTTCGGATACTCCCCTTAATACAATGCAATAAGGTACAAATTTAAATGCAGCAGCGTTTTCCAAGTGAATAATACTAGTTTTCGGTACAGAGTATTCATGTATCAAGTTTAGTGCATGCTCTATAATCTTAATAATTCGATATCTTAAGAATAAGAAAGTCGTTTATTTACTTGAATGCATTATGCGGATATTTAACAGTCGTGGTTTTATGATGTATCCGATGCAATCCTATGGGTCAGTTTAGATTATATTATTGTAGAATGAGTATATTTAGTTTAACAGCATTACACTTAATACAAGTTATAGCCTGAGAGTTAGCTAGTAAAATTATTATAAAAGCCATTATAAAACAAAAGCGTTCCTGATGAAAATTATATAATTATTTATCAACGGTTTTATATTACGCATGAATTTCTATTCTATACAAATTATTTTGACATTTTTGAATCCCGGTTATTTTGCGACAGCTCCAGTTTATAAACAAATAATGGTAAATATAATACATTTTTAATTTTTATAAAATAATTATATAATACAACGAATATGGTTGAACTGAATAAAAACTAGTGTTAATTATTTTAATATTAATAGAATCAACAGCGATTGATTTATAGCATTCTTTAAATACGTTTTGTCGCACGCCATTTAATAAGTAATGCTATCAGATATCGCCTTGTTGTTGATTTCCAATAACCATTAGCATAAAATTTCATTACACAGCATTTACACCTGCGATAAGTATCCAATGTTATCTAGATATTTTAATAATTAAAGTAATAAAATGTACATTTATATGTTTATGTAATTTGAACGAAGATCATCTGCACAATGAATTTGCCGAAAACTATTAAACCAGTCAAACACACTTGACACGTAAATATAGAGATGTTTAATTATTCGTATTATTTATATTTCCATTTTGTATGTTTTATAAAGTTAAGTCTCTTTAAACTACCGTTAGAGATCTCTTTTGAACAACAATAATTGTACAAAAATAACTTCTTAAATCTCTATAGGTAATTGACTAAGGCTCTAACCTACTGAATGCTTGCTATCTTCATTGCTTTAATTTTCATATGTTCGTTCAAATTGTGCTATTTTATCGGTATAGTTGTTGGTTTGATTTTAAAGCCGATATTATAAAGCTTTAAGCTTTTTCAGGGAATTAAAAAGCTTGTTGTGCAGGATTAGCTTAGAAAAAAATATTCATTCCTTTCTACCTTCCTATTAAATAAAATTATTTATTCCTTCTTTCTTTACCTTTACTAAAACCCCTACCACAGAATAATAACTAGTAACCAGCCCCTATACTTAAACGATTCCATTGTAACACTCATAACTCGAGGAGGCGTAAACACCCATTTAACAGTTGTCTTCAAAATAAGTGGCTCAAACTATATTGTATAAAATAGTGATTAAATTACAATTAATTCGAAGGTCCCGAGCCCACACGGATGTCCTGCAAAGCAAATAGAATGCATATTTAATAGTGACCTCAGGGCACTCCATATTTATTGCAGTGGTTTCATGCAACGAAACCTAAAACATACTTGTAACTGCTAATGAATTATTTGTTTTACTAATTGGATTCATATTTTATGTATTGATTTATATGATTGTGTTTATTATGATAACTTTACGGATGCAGATATTCATGAGTCTGTAATGTATGAATATTTTGATTTGGTTTCATAATTCATATTTTCTTAAATACGAGTGCAAGTAACATAGAAAGCATTTGTTTCATAATCATTATACGCTTCTGTGCAAAATAAGTCTTGGTAGCGTTGTTATGATTACAAATAAATAAATTCGTAGAAATATTCTCTCTCTCTATTCTTAGAAATCGATATTCTAAGAATAGTTATATCACGTTCTATTATCTTCTCTCTTGATAAAAACTCCTGTTATGAATAAATCAAGTTTTAACACAATGAACATTCAGTTTTAATCTTTAAAACACACCTTATAAGTTGTTTTTTATTTCAATTCCTTGTCATTCCCAGTTAGTACGCGCTGAGATTAAGTTATAAAGAAAATATATCATTCAATTACAGTATCCCTTTAAAGGAAGAATGAATGTAATATTTCATTCCGTTTTCTGCTTGTTCCGTGATTTATGATACAATCATGTAATACAATTTTCATATTTTAATACTAATAAACACTGTTGGATTTAATTACCGTGTAATTTGCATGAATATTCTGTGTGACTCTTATTTTAAAATGCAGAATGCAAGTTTTATCACAAATTCCCTTTAATTTATCAGTATTGTGTAATAAATAATATTCTTTTAATTTGAAAGCCATGGGTGTGCATTCACTTTCATAGATTTTCCTTAGATCTAAAAACATCGGAAAATATGTACCTAATAATATATACTTAGGTAATCGAATCGAATTATAAATAATCAGAGGTACGTTGCATAATATTAAGGATATTATGCAACGGTTATATTAAAGGAAAACCCATAGTTCTTAAGAGATGTTTTTTAACGACTAGGACTGTATAAACTATAATTTTTATGTATGTATGAGAATATAATATGTGGGTATAACTTATAATAATTATCAAACCGATTAATTATAGTGTATGGTAGTGTTGTAAATGCTCGCATTTATATGATTTAGTTATCAACTGTAATTCATATCTACATTTTAAATTAATAGTTTAACTAAAAAAGGAATAGAGAATGAACATTCTTTCTTTGAATAAAAATAGTCTCAACCTCATTATTAATTTCAGTAATAATTTAATAAGACTTTACCGTTATATAATTAAAAATAGGAAAGCAGTTTAATAAGGTGTCAATACCAAACGCACCTTATCAATCCGTTGGTAAACATTTTGACTGAACACCTGAGCTGATCAGTGTCCACCATATAAGGCAACGTGTCAGCCTACGAACTATTTCTGGCAATCGTAAATTACTATCATAACATCATTGTCAAATGTAAACATCTACTATTTATCAACTCATATCCCATTATCAACTTTAATTTAAAAGTAATAAAGTGTAAATTGAAAAGTTCACAGGTTGTTATGATTGTTAAATGTTCGTACCTTTTTGGGATGTGTGCCTTAAGCTTTAGCTCGGTAATCTGTTTATTAACAATAGCCTTATATTAGAGCCATTCAATTATTACAATTCACACTCAATCGAACATGAGATTGCTTATTCTCATATCAATACTGACAATGGATTTTTTAGGCGTTTAACCTTTGTCTGTACAATTAGACATAGCAATAAAATGCGAAGGAATATGATGCTAGTTTTATTGTGCCAAAGCTATTTGCGTCTCGTTCAACAAATCAATTCCTAATTTTTTATTACCATTGAAGATTTGATCTCGCTGTATTGCCTGTCTAGTGCAATTAAATATATTTTGAATTAATTAAAGTTTATGAAATGATTAGTTAAGTTCTAGAACGCATAAGTAAATGTTGTTATATTATGTTGAATATCTTCATCTCTATCAAAAATAGAGATGATGATAGTATGATAGATAGTAAATAATATCAAGGAAGATTATGCTCCGATTATAATTATATTTTCTAATAACTACATATATTTTCTAATAAAATTTCCTAAATTAAAAATATGGATATAATAAAATGTATGGGTTCGATGTGCAATGGAAATTAATGTTGTCATTCAAAAAAAAGCTTAACATATAAGTGGTAATGTCTTATACAAAGTTATGTAACGTTATGTTATCCCAATAAAATCATATAAATCGCAGTTACACATTCAAATGTCTTCTATTTGTTTACCAGTAACGCAATCAGAACAAGAGAGGTCATGCATAGCGCTGCTTCGGTTGCAGAGGAGATGCGGCCAGTTCCTCTGGGTGCATACTGTTCTGCAGCTCAAAGACAACTTGGAGAACTCGCAACGGCCTGTCATTGTATGCACCAATCAGGTTTTGAGGTAAGGTTTATATTTTATGTACCTACCCTTTATAGAAACCATAGACTAGATAAAAATATATAGAACATACCAGAACGCGATACTTTCATGCATGTATTCTTCACTGTAAAAAGAAATCTTTCTGTATTAGTTTTATTCAACTCTATTTTTATGGTTTAATTACAACTACTATTATATGTAGTTACTACTGTTATATGTAAATACAAGTTCATAAAGACCGTAAAGTTCGTTCGTATAATGTATCGTGGAGTGATGTTAGTTAATTTTTAAAGCAATACAGTTGCTTAGATCTGGATCAAATTGCAATCTGCTTGTAGTCTGGATATATCAATACTTATTCATAAAGCAGATAAAGGCTGTTGAAGGAAAATAATTGAGATATAGTGTGACTTAAATATACGAGTTTAATCCCAATCGTAGAAATAAAATTTACAATACAAACTGGTTAAAACTCTATAGGACCAATACCATACCTATATGCATAAATTATATTATTACTCGCTATGAAGCCATTATTCCAAGCACTGATAATGGTCACACACATAAGTTAAATAGAAATAGAATGCACATTCATATTATTTAAGTATTTAATTTCAAAATCGAATAATGTGTAAAGGTAACTTATAGAGACATCGTTTGTCCTAGAGCCTTGTAATTGAGATAAAAGCACATGAGTGTAGTAAAGGGTATGATGGTATTTATCGTAAACAGCCGACGAGGTATTATGATTACGGGCTTAGTTCTCGTGTGTACGGCACACAGTAATTATGAATTAACTTGTAATTGGTCAATTTTCTTGGGAATTATTTGTTCGACGTATGTTTACGCTTTTAACTTGTGTGGCGTATTGTACCGAACTAAACCAAGTCTTATTTATGCTGCAGTTTTAGATATGCGAAGTTTTTGTTGTGGCTCTAGGTATTTATTTTTACCTGTTTATATGTAACTCATTAATTAAATATATTAAAATAAAACAAACATAGAAACTACCTACATCTGTTGTACTGAAATTCTGTTCAAAATATGTAAGATATAAATCTTCGAGAAAGATCTTCTTCCATTGATAACCCTTTACAAAGTAAAATAATCCCTTTGACCATTTTTTGTGATTAATATTCATGTTAAAAATCCCATCGTTGCAACAACTAATTGGCTTTAAAGCTGTTCTATTAAGTGAGCGATAATACCAGCCTGTATAGTACACTCGACTTTGAAAAATTGCTGCCATAATTTAAAGCGGTCACTTACAAACTTCCCTATTGAGATATCAATACAAAATGACGTCGGACTACGTAGAGCTCGCGTAAACACTGGCCCCCTACTATGGTCTTGTCTAGTCTAAACTCACGTTTCGAAATACCGCATACTCCGGTGCGAAAACTTATTTGTTTCACATTGAAGCTGTCGATTTACAAACGAATCGGCACAGGGTATTCGTAGTAAGAGATACAGCGAATAAATATTGTAAGGGGGTGATTTATGAAGTCAGAGCGCGTCTAGCGAGCCGATCGGCCGACCGATGTTGCTATCCGATGGTTTGAAATATGCTCGCAAAGGGCTATTGTTGTGATGTGAGAAACGGTGTTTAACAAGCGCCGCGTTTGATCGATGGCGCTCCGCTAACTTTATTCTCGACCGTATTTTATAGCGCGAAAATACGCGAAAAGCCAGCTAATTTTGTAAAATTACACCTCCAGCTATCTCGTTTGAGAGAATTGAATCTAGTTTGTTTTCTGTTCTTCACAAGATAACATTGTTTAAGCGAAACACATTATTACTTCAAGCCTATTCTATCTTTTATTACAAAAAAGTATTTAGCACTTTACACCCTTTACACTGACTCTTTTTATTTGTACATATTTGAACAATGCTTATGTTTTTTTTTTTTTTTTGGGTGAGGATCATAATCAAATATTTGCTAATAAATAAGGATATAAAGGATATTGGGTCACCTACTACTTTCAAAGAAAATCAATCAGTGAACCGTGCTAAAGCTACCTCATTACGATAACGGATCAGCTAAGCAGATTGTATCAAATATGTTCATATTAATAGCAGCATAGTTCTTTCAAACGCTGGACCAACTTGAACTATTTGTCACGAGTTAATATGCGCTTGTAATAAATATCAATTAGGTAGGAACAAGCAGCGGTTGTATTAATGAGAGGCGAGTTAATATCGCCAGGGTTCGCGCCTAATGTCACCGACAGCCAAGATTTAACCGGTAACTGGCTCATTATACAGTGACTAAGATTGGAATTAATCGCCGGTAGGAGGCTTCGAGATTGTAAATCTAAATTAATATCAGCTGAGTGGGTGACAGTTCGCTTGACCTAAACAATCAGCGGCCACAGGGCACAGGCACAAGCTCTGTGCACTAAACTAGATGTTTGGTGTAAGTTACAAAATATAGTTGGTAATATTTTCTTTTGAAATACAATAACGAATAGCTAAAGAGCAGAGACACATTAGGCAATAGTAAAATAGGCACCTAATTATTGATTGCTCTCAAAACAATTCTACATTGTTAAAATTTATAGGTAAACAGAAAAATCGTTTCTTGATTTATCCCTATACCTAAGTATTATAAAACAAAAATAGCTTTCAATTCATATTAAACATAATTCAATTTTAACTTTCAAATACCTCCTGCTTGATTATCACTGAAGAGAAACATATACACAAGTAAAGTATGTAGGTATTTGCACCAAATACATAAGTAATTTATCTTTCATATGCTTTATAGGTAATATTTGTTGCTTCACCTCACATTTATATGAATAATATTGAACTAGAGTGCTGTGTTTTGCTAAGCGTTATCATCGTCCATAACTTAGACCACAAATATTCTTGGTACACCTCTGATATGCTTACAAGCTCGGCTGCATTGTTTGCCAGATTACGTCATTTGTCACGCGTCTGGCGCAACTTTTGGCTTTGTGCTTTTAACACTGTCACTCTTATTAAAAGCAGTATGTGGGGAATAACATTCCGGTTATAGTGTGTGCTTTAATGGCGTCAAATAAATTAGGTTCATAGAATAACTTTTAATAGTTAGGAGTAAATTTGTGCGACCAATTAAGATTAATTATACTTTGGGTTTAAAGGTCTTTGTTATTTGCATTTGGATGCAAAACTGTTTGTTAATTAAAACATAGATGTTAAATTACTTACGTAAAATGTACTGAGGATATAACTTCTGTAATCTCGAAGAAGATTTAGTTCTAGGTGATAGTTTAAGTCGCCTAACTATTGAGAAATAGTACCTGAATACTATTTCACTATAAAGTTTACAGAAACACCCAATACAGATATAGGAACACGAGATAATTGGACCTAAGCTCTTTCGACATAATATATTTATTCATGTTTCTGACACCAACATAATATCTAATAGTAAACAGTTTACGTATCTAATAGGTAGATATAACTATGTATAAGTAATGATGTAGGTAGGTAATTCTATAAAATACAAAAATATACAACTGATCCAATGAATTTACTTTCAATTTTATGTAGATAAGTAGTGGAATTGAACTTCAATTCTACGTAGATGTAGATTAACATTAATTTTCACCAGTCTCTTACGAGACGTAGGTTCGAAAAACGATGTGCTTATAAAAGCTTCACAACTCACAAGAGATGAATTTATGCCTCTCCGTGCGATATGAATTGAGTAGATCTTTTTAATAAATAAAATACGTTTATAAGAGGTCTGTACGCAAATTGTCATCATGTTTACCGCCTACGTCATGTCTGCAAGATTTATGCGTTCAGAGGAAGCAGACGCAAATTGGCGGGAAACGGCCATATTTAGGGTCTCAGCACACATATGGGATCGGAAAGGGATCGTCACCGTATCGCCTCGAGCCGTTCAGAATGGTTTGTATTAAACTCCCTACTGCAACGCACACTAATCGGAATAATAACGTAATCGCCTCGCCTCGGAACAGGCTCCGAACTTGAATTCCCGCGCTTACGGCTCATCGTCCCCGCGCTTACGTTTCTCCGTCCCCGCGCTTACGTCTCTCCGTACCCGAGCTCACATCTCTTTGTCCACCCTTTCCCCTTTCCCCTCCCGCGACTTGCCTGCTAAAGACGCCGCCATTCGCAAGGAGTATTTCATTCGTGTTGCGCGTATGTTTTATTTAAAATTTTAAGTTCGATTCAAACACAAAATAACGATGCAAAGGGAGAAACTTATTGAAGAAGTGAGAAAATATCCATATTTATATGACTTAAGTGATGCTAAATACAGCAATACTATAAAAAAGGACGAGGCTTGGAAACAAATAAGTATTACTTTAAAGCAATCTGGTAAGTACCTACTCCTATTTAATTATTTATTTAATGTTTTTCGCGTATGTAGGTATGTATGGGAAATAAAACAGTTGTGATTAATATAATTATAATGAAAAATTTAACTGGAATATCCATTAAGAATTAACATTAATATTTAAAGCTAAAAGCTACTGCCATGGAACTCGTCCGGTAGAAGTTTGAAAATATGTTTTGAACTTTTCACGTACATTAAAAGCGGTAGCCATATGGGCACCACTAATACTTGGTAATTGACTTAACAATCGGTCTTCGCCGAATTCAACTGTAATGTCCTGTTCTGTTCTGTTCGGTTCCTGTAAATTCATCTCAATGTTATATGTCCTCATCATATTGTGTAAAATGCAAGTTGTTAATACCACTTTATCTACAAACTTTGGATGCAATTTAATATTTTTGTTGTAAATCGCAAATTTTTGATATAAAATTCCAAAAGCGTTTTCAACTACCCTTCTAGCTCGTGATAAGCGGTAATTATATTGCCGTTCAGGATCTGATAGTCTCCGTGTATTTGAGCGAGGATATGGTCTTAATAAATATGTCTTCAATGGAAATGCCTCGTCTCCCACAAATACATGTGGCATTGCATGATTAGTTCCTGGTAATGGTTTGTCACATGGAATATTGAATGTGTTTCTTTCAAGTGCCTTTCCAAATGTAGATGATGAATAGATTCCGCCATCGCTGTTTTTTCCATAGGCTCCTACATCAACCGCTATGAATCTGTATTCAGGATCAACTATAGCTAACAAAACAATAGAAAATGTTTTTTTATAGTTAAAAAACAACGATCCACTATTGGGAGGTGCAATTATATTTACATGTTTGCCGTCAATGGCGCCTATGCAATTCGGAAAGTTCCATTTATTTTTAAATCCTTCTTCGATTCCTTGCCATGTGGCTGTAGTTGGTTGAGGTATATGAATTGGCATTAATTTATTTATTATTGCATTGCACACATCTATTACTATCAAACGAATAGTTGATTCTCCTAAACGGAAGCTCGATGATAAATTAGTAAATGTAGATCCAGTTATAAAGTACCTGCAACAATAAATGTATATTTAATATACGTTTTATAATACGTGTATATGTTTATGTGAATGTGTGTGTACGTACTCCCTTTCACACATACATGTGTAACTACATGCGCTTGATATAGTTAACCATGATTTATTTTATTTCAGAATCTGAGTGCAAGAAAACTTGGTTAAATCTTAGAGAGTCTCACCGACGAGCTATGAAGAAGCGTAAAACTAAAAGTGGTCAGGCAGCCCCGACGACGAAAAAGTGGACCTTTGAAGATGAAATGAGTTTTTTAGTACCTCATTACAAAGAAAGAAATACGATCTCTTCGGTTGATGATGATGACGGTTCAGATATTAGCAGTTTCTTGGGTAATGATGATTCACAGAACTCAATAAACATAATTCAGTCTCCAGAAAACTTACAAGCGGAAACTACTCCACTTTCGCCGCGTCCTGAGTCTTCTGCATCTTCAGTTGCATCCAAAATTTCAAAAAAAAAAAAACTTAATATTGAAAAAAATTCAGCGTCACAAACTTTAATGAAATATTTATTAAATCACAACGAAACCAAAAAAGAAGATGAGATAGATACATTTTTTAAGAGCATTGCGGCAACGGTTAAAAAATTTTCAGAATATAACCAAGCTGTTATGAAAAGTAAAATATATAATGCAGTTTCGGAAATGGAGTTAAAAGAAATCGCAGAGAAACAAAGCTATTATAGTTATCGCAACCCTTACATTCCCCAAAGAGAAGATGACATGCCTCGAGGTTATACCACTCTAAATAACATTAGCCACGAGATACAATCAACATCTGGCGCTTCAAACATTCATGATTTTAATATTTCAAACTTAGAAGAAAATGGCGCGTCAAATGCTGACGATCTTGATACTTCAAACAATCTTTAATTTATACAATGATTGTATTTTTGTTGTGGCGCTATTTTTGTTTAATTGCCATAATTTTTGGATTTAATAATATAGTTTTGTATAATAAAAAAATATGTGATTTATGGGTATTTTTTTTTACCTAAACTACAAAAAAGTTGCATTTACTAAAATACTTTACGCAATCACACAAAATATATACACACATACACCAGACATAAAACGTACATCCCCTGTGCACACCTGATCGCAAATGAGGGTTGCGTTCCAAAAGAAATATTTTTTATCGACAGAGGATAAAAATTAATCTATCTTGTAGTTTCGGAACCGAGTATTTTTTTTGTACACTTAAAAAAAAGAACAATAGAGATAATACAAACATTAAAATTATAGTACAAATATTTATGTAGACCAGATTAAAAATTCCAAAATCAAATGCAATTTCTCACCTTAACGTTACAGCTAGTTTTTCTTCGGGCGATATTGTTTCTCTGAATGTTGTATTCTTCTTCCTTATACATTCATCTATAGACTGCAATATGTTATAAAAGAGATATTTCGGCATATGAAAATAAATATAAAATTTCTCTTCATCATCCATCAAATGTTTTTTTATAGTCCGAAATTCCCCTTCAGTACTCCTTGCTTTATTCATACTGTGTACCCAATATCTTTTTCTTTTTTTCTTGCTATTTTCTTTTTCCTCTTCATCAAGTGCTATGGCTATGATAGCCAACTCACGTATTGTAAACCAAGACATAACCGTGCGCTACACTTAACGTTTGGATTCAAACTGATCTGGTGCCAACCAGGTCAGCCAGGGGCCGGCGAGGCGTAAGCGCGGTGTCGCCTAGCCGTAGCCGAGTTGACGTACAGGCGCTGCTGATACGCTTTCGTTATGTGCATACGGTAGGTTGACGCCTGGTTGACAGCGAGGCGAAAGGCGTTACGGTTACGATCCCTTTCCGATCCCATATGTGTGCTGAGACCCTTATACGCTCCTCAATATTCCATTAACTTTGTTATGCATAGCTAGACCCAGCCGGTTTACTGTTTACGCATACAATTAAAATTTATGCGAATGAAATATATCTCGAGTATTTAAAGTACGTTTAAGTTATTCATTTAAAACAAATTTTATGGTTATTATATCGTTTTATGCGAGATATCGAAACGTGGTCCGAACTCCAACTTGGTCTGCGGAATAATAAAAGCGAACTTGAATTTTCCCCTTCTTATTGAATTAATATTTCGACTTTTATTAGTAATGGTACCAATAAACTTAACAATAAAATAAACAATGGAATAGTCACCACAATAATTATACTGGTAGGTAAACTGAGCATCAAGAGACATCAAAGCTGGAAGTATAATGAATCACGTTTACCCGAAGGTCAAGTTCATTATGCACAACGTGTGTACGGCGTTGCTTTATCCATTTACCCTTTGATACCAGCTATCTCCTAATGCAATGCTAAAGCGATTTGTCCTCCGTCCAACAAATCTCAACTTTGACGTACATTCGCATCCAGAGCTTGATATATAAACATTTAGATGTTTTAACAGTGTCCCTGGAACCTTTTTGTACTCGGTATTTGGAGATTGACATATCGGCTTTCGTCACAATACAGTCATAGGATTATACCGATTGTTCTGTTGAAAACAAATGCTAAATGAACTCGATTTATTGATATCCTTCCAGGAGGAAATGTGTAATATATATTAAATTTATGAGGTTTGCAATATAGATATCGAGCATATAGACTCTATATGCTCTATATTATAGAGCATCTTTTCAATCCACGACGAAGCCTAATTTTATAACCAGCCTTAATTTATTTAGCCTGTTTAAAATTTGAACATATTTTGTTTCGTACGATTGTTACTTTTGTAACTGACAGTACCGAACAGTTGCTACCTATATAGATCCAGGACTAAGTCCAACTATGTGACATTTCCCTGCATCCACTGTCTTAAAGGTTTCTTACGCTAGAGTTAACGCTAAAGGTTATATTATTACGATTTAAACACAAATACCTATCTCTCGACAATCGTCAAATTGAATGTTATTATTGACGACATTAAACTGTAGACTGTAGGTATTGAACACATAATATATTATGCAGCCTATAGAAACGAGAAAAAAATGAATCTTATCTATCTAGATAACATATATCTGTTATGAAACAGATACCTAGGTATGCAATCCGATTGTTCCCATATTTATCTATTAAATGTCGTCTCTAAATTATGCAATAATAAATAATTATCTATGGAAACGATTATAAAGTAACATTTTTAATGTTAATTTAACATGTTGCTTACACACTATACACTATACAAAACACTTAGACAACATAAAATTAACGATAGGTAGGTACATTCTCTGTCTACAAACGACTTATAAAAAGTGGAGCAATAAGTTTTATAGATGGGCATAATACACGTTTTACGCATATGGATCTACCCTTTTCTCCTGGTACCTTGCTACTTAATATAAACATTAAACTTTAGTGGTTCCCATTCTGAAGTCCTACTAATGGGCAAAACATGTTAAGTCGTTAATATGTAAGTGCGAATTTCTCCTTCAGAAAAAAGTGTTACCTATAAAACTTACATTAAAATGCCAATAGATAACAAAAGCAGGCATCTGTAACGTAATATTTTGTATTTCATTGCTTTATTTTGTCAACAGTGAACAAGAAGCAGCCGTTATGAAAGCGAATCCGTGGCTGTACCATTATTATGCAGTGCAATCAAAACTTCACTACGGGTTGGCATACGAAGCCGCTACAAGGATGTATGGCCCACCGCCTCCCGATATACAAGTTTACCCACCAGCGATGCAGTATGCCCCAACTCCACCTGTCTGCATAAATGGAAGTCAACCTGTAATGATGCCCAACACAAACCTCCAGCCGCATATACCGCATGTGCCTCCGCATTTGACACCCATACACTATGCGTACGAGAGACCAGACAATGGCCCAGTTGACTATTCTGTATCACTTCAAGACAGCAGGTAAGACCAACAATCGATAGCAGTTATAAGAATTCATAAAATATATGGCGACTTCTGACCCTAACGTAATCAGATATCCTATGTAAATTTAACTGTAGATTTCCATTCCAGGTATCCCAATATACGAATTGAAGATACGAGATTACAACCAAATGTTAAGAAAAAAAGTAAATCTGAAGAAAAGCCAAATACACCTGTTCCTAATATGTCGCCTCGTTTTGTAAATAGCTCTGGTGGAGATACATTAGTTGCAGTAGCGGGTGCGATCGTAAGTCGGAGGCCAGGCTCAAAAAATTTTAATACGCCGGAATCAGAGATGATTGATCAGTGGAATCCGAGTCCAACTTGGTCTGAATCGGCGTTACAAAAAGTTCCAGATGTTTGCCAACAAGACCTAAGCCCCTACGCTACAACGACGCCACCTACGCCTTCTGGAACGCCATCAGCATATACTCATAACTATAGCCATACTTTTGTTTTCGACTGGTCGCCAGAACAGTATGTTCCTCATACTAACAATAGATGTAGTACAGTAACGTCTGAAAGTTCCTATCAGCAAACTTGGAGAAATCAAAGAGCAACTTTTCCGAATACGGATGGAACGACGGATGAGAACTGTAATCCTAATAGATTAAGCTTAACAATGAGAGTCAGCAGAACTACGCCTGAACACGCAGCGCCAGTTGAAGGAGAAATTCTTAGAAGACAAATTGGTAAGTTTATTTATCAGCCACGACAATAATGAACCTAGTTACATCGAAATGAAAACCACAAAAATTGCCAAAATATAATCGCAGTAATCGCCTGAATTATCAGCGTCTTCTTAAAGCTATTGATAATTTTAGCCATGCCTATATTAATTTATTGTTTCAGACGGGCCCCACCCAGATTCACCAGGTGCCAAAAAGCCAACGTTATAACTATAGCATAAATTATACCTATCAATATATAGTAAATTACTTTGTTCGTTACCTTTACAACTAGATATTATTTATGTATGATAAATGTTCTGGAACTCTCCTGTGATCTTCGTGTTTATAAGAATTTTGTATAATATATAAATAAAAATAGGTTGTAAATTATTTTTACATAAAATAAATGTACAAAATGTAACGATACCGTCCATTAAAGTTATACATCACATTAAATGTGAATGCTGTATGAACTGTAATATTTTTGTAAATAATGTTAAATAATTTAAAATCTTATTTAAGGCACATTTATTTCTACACCCTTTGTGCAATTGTTGGTTTTCATATATTTTAGGTATTGAATTTGTACTTAGTCTTTAGTTTAGTAGCCATATTTTACATTCCATTTAGAAAAAATATAACTATAACCTACATTTAAAAAATCCATTGTCCACTATGAAATATTATTTCTTAAATTAATATTTCAACAAAACAATATCGAGTGATTTTTTCTTGAATTTAATGCAAAAAATACCTACCTAGTGTTTATTTAAAATTTTAAATATTCCATGATATTGAGTACATTTGATATGATCCAATCATATAGGAATGGATGGTTTGAATATGTAATAAATCGATAAATAGTTAAATTGTAAAAACAAACATACTTAAATTAAAATTTATTTTACTTCAAGTTGCTTAAATTTTAAATAAAGCATTGTGAATACAACACATTTTTTATTATTTATTCCTCCTCAATCCTTTCCTTTTTTATTTAATCCCTTAACAGTATGAATAAAAAATGGCAGTATATTTAATTTATTTATTTCTTATATCAACATAAATATTATTATCATTCAGGCCTCAAGCGCATATTTCGCAATAGACACAAATCTCTAGCAGCATCTTTTCTGCCATAGGCAGAAGTTAAATCATACAATCTCAGAATTAATCCAACATTAAAGTTTTCCGGGAGTGCTTTAATCAATATAGGAACCAATTCACTGGGCATTTTTTGGAGAACCAACTGTGCTCTGTCCTGTCCACACTGAATTATATAAACCAAAAATTGGAAAATAAATTGTGTTTGCGGCGTAACTTGTCCATTTTTTCCCGCCAATTGAGAGAACGATTTAAAAAGCATTTCTAAACATGTCTGCATTGGTTCTTTTAACACAATTCCGGATGAACTTTGCCCCTGAGAATAATACATGGCATCTGATGAATTATCATTAAGTCTTCTCAACTTGCTAGACGACATAGTATCCAAATCATCCGCGTCATCATGACGTCGCTTTCTAGAGCCTTGGCTTTTTAGTTGCGTGCTTTGTCCTAAAGCAGCAAAGATACAGTAGACACACAACTTGGCCAGTATAGTAGACTGTGGTTCAACTAATTCTTCACTTATTTTGGCATTATACAAATATTGTGGTAAAACATGCTGTAGCAATGCTTCTGTACATCTCTCAATATCCAAATGAAACATTGCAAGGACAATGTCTACAGAACGGTTAAGGTCTTCTTGATACCTGTACTTCAAGGTTTCTTTTATCAAGTTAGATACAAACCACACAGGGCCAGCAGTGTTTAAAAGACTCTGCACTATGTGAGTAGCATCAATATGCAGGTATCCCCTTGTCTTCACATCCTCCCATATTGCTTGTAATTGTTCTAAAATTGGTTGGCGTGAAATAATGCTATGAGATGAAGTGATAGCTTTTGTTTTAGGAACAGATGGTGGATGTACATCATATTGCATCTTCCTTATAATCTGACACATTAAAATTGCACGCTCTTTAAAATTGTCAATCTGTGCTAATTCCACATCATTTGGAGGTGTTATCAATTGTTGCACCATATTTATAGGTTTTAATAAAGCATCTTGATGAACAACATTGAGATATGAACATAGCCACACGGCACCACACACAGCTAATGACGCCATTTTCTGTCTCATAGAATCGAGCATCCTTTTCACATCTGCAATAGAAATTGATCCTTGTTCCCAAGCAAATAGAATCTCTTTCATTACTCCACTTACATTCATACACAGGTCATGTGGTTTTAAATTAGTATTTTTGAAATCAAAATCAGAAGCACTGAGATGATGAATGAAAATGTCCACTAACTGCTGGTCACATTTCTGCAGGATCTGGTTTGGACATTTATATGCTCCCTTGTGCGGCATACAATCTCTGACCCATTGCTCAAAGAAAGAATCACCGTTTTCTTCTAAGACGGCTTCAACACCATAATCTTGGACAATAGAACATAGAATTAAGAATGATATATCAAAAATATACACTTTTGACTGAGATGCTCCCTTTTCACTGGCTGCTACTAGAGCAAATTCATTGAACTTAATAAGTCTGGACACAAAGAGCTTCAATTTCCCTTCAACAGTTGCTACTGCTATAATAGTATCTAATGTAGTTCCTCCAACTATTTGGCATAGCATCACTGACAATGATTCCTGAGTTTTATGAAAGTCTCCTCCCATTGTCTTCAGAATCCCAGCTAAAGTAGGTTCAGCCCTTGTTATGAATGACGGAACAGATCCCTGTAAACCAGTCGGTTCCAACTTTTGCAATTTAATATCTTTAGTTTCTCGCTTCTGATTAAAATATGACAGGTGATTCTCTGTCAGTACATTTAACTTTAGCAGAGGTTCTAACAATGACATAACGCAATTGCAAGAATTCTTTGCGTCTACAACATCAAGCAGAGGCGAACTTTGTAATAACTTTTCAAATGCTTCTATAATCTCCACTGAATTATCGCCTTCTTTACTTGGAGTACCGCATGTGTTATGAAGGTATTGAATAACTTGCGGTATTTTTAGGAAAGTAAAAGCAGCCCATAATGCTTGTTTCGAGGCATCATTGCTTGCATCGTTGAGCGAAACAAAACAAGCTTTTATTAATTCACAGTAGAGCCTAGATAGAGAAAATCCTTTTATTCTCTGTACCATCAATAGTTGGTTTGATAGTTGTTGCATATCTGCACTTGGATTAGCCAGCACATGAATAGCAATAAGGGCTTGTAGGCAGTGTGAAACTAATTCAGGTTTACTGTTTAAAGGTGCTATTTTATCAACATCCATATTACATATCTTTTGTAGTGTATCATGTATAGTAACAGGCGCTTTGAATTGTGTATTCATCATCATAAATGCAGTGATTTCCTGACATTTCTTTGTAACTTCACTGTACTCTTCTGGGTCATTTTGCTTAGCCAAATAGAACATAGCTAGCAAAAAATCTGAATGTACTATGGAATTGAGTAAAGATGTAGACTTCTCTAAAAGTTCTTGACTTTGAATTGGATTTGATGATGGGTACTTACTCAGTGAATAATGATATACTTGCAAAAGCCACAGTATAATAGATGAAACAGCATTTGCTAATATTTCTTCTTCCATCTTCCCACGGCATGTTATTCCATCAATGAAACTCTCAAGAAACTCCAGTAGGCTAAGTATGCAATGTGGTTTGTGAAAAGAGTCAAATTTTGCTATCCTCTGAAGCACTGCAGCGTAAGACACAATGTGTGAGGCTAATGAATGTTTCAAGTAAGATATCACTAACTGGTTAGCACCACATCCCACCATAGCTTGTTGAAGAATACAATCAGCAAGATTGTACAGGTCACCACTCACACCTCTAGGTAGTATCGTTTTAATATTGATACCCCACTGAATATCAGTCCATCGTTCACGCCAAGCTTTTAATATTAAAGCCTTCAATGAACTCGTTTTACTCGTCATTTTAGATGCATCCATTGTCACCATCTTTCATACGGATAAACTAAACTTAGATCCTTATGTAGCCACAACACCAATATCAAATATTCTTCGATATGTTCATATCGTTTCAGTTATTAATTTTTAATAATATAAATTTACACTAGCGAAGCGAAAACTGCTTTGAAGTTTGAATGACAGTAATCTGACAGATGTGAGATGTCAGATTGCGTCGGTCAACATGAGCGTAAAATCAAAAATGTCTCTGAATGTGTTCCTCTGGATAACCATATCAAGTTAAATTAAACTAAAATATATTGAAATTTTGAGATTTAATTTATGATTAAAATTTATTAAACAATTAAGTTTTACAATTTAATACTAAATTTAGTATTAATCTACTTACGATGAACTACGTTTAGATTTTTTTTTACTTTTAGTTAGTTTTAATTAAACTGCACTTGGTACCACACATTAAAAAAAATATAATAAAAACAGGTCAGAAATCAGAATGTATACGAATGTATTTTATATTAATAAGGTTTAAGGTGATGAATTAATTTTTCTAACATTTACGGCCCTTTTTAAACCTTCGTAATTTTTATATTATTAAAGTTGTCGTGATGAAAATTCTTGACAAGAAAGTTCAATAGTAACACAATACGTCTACCGTTTTAGAAACATGATTCCATGATATTTTCTCGATAGAAAAAAAATACAAAGTTCTCATTGTTATTTTTTTTTAATCTCTGGCATCTTCAAAATAACAAACGTAAAGTTACGTCTTTTCGGATATTAACTATAAAATATACAACCTATACGTCTACCGATTTAGAATTTTGAAATATGCGATGGTTTTGAAATAAACAAGAAATACTTGAAATTAGCGCGCGACCAGCCAATATAGCGAGAGCCGCCCTGTACCTTCCTACCCCGATCGCTGCACGAGTCATTCCCGCTACGGCCGTCATACGGGGAACTTGTGTCGCTCGCGCAATCGTAAAAAAGGGTGACAACACAATAAGACAAAATGAGACAAATGGGGACAATAAAGAAAATAAGAAGAAGAAACATAAAGGTTGGAGGAAAAAGAATGCTTACAATTGGAACAAATTAATGAAGTAAGTTGGTTTTATTTTAAATTTGATGATAATTGTATTATAGACGATGTTTGATATGTACCCCTGTTTTAAGTACATAACGAATGTGTAAGATTTTTTCATTTGTAGCATAGATAATCTTTTCAGAAATCCGGAATCCAGAAGGAAAATAAACCCACTGATTGTTCACAATGTGAACCCACTCCTTCGTAAGTACCTTTATTCAGTCAAAAATGTATGTTATCAACGCTCTACTGGTTTTATCGCATGATTCCATTTTTAGCAAAAAGCAACAAAGTGCAAAGAAATAAAAAATCATGGTGAACTTAGTGGAAGTATGGTGGACATAATATGGAACAGGAGCTCATTGGAGTAGTATTATATTTAAAAAAAATACGAAAAAATTTCAACAATTACATTTTGTAGTAGGTGGTAGATAAGTATGTTGTATAAAGAATTTGATGTTGATATTTATTTCATTTATACTTACTACACCTGTGCGGGAAATTGCTTAGTGCTAAAACAGGTTTATATTCATATTTACATAGTAATGTGAGTTTTCATTTCGAAAAATTTTGTGTAAATACATTAAATTGAGTTCCTGGGTGATCTGGAAACACAATTGGGCCCGGAAGATGGCGCTGCAGTCACTCCTCCTAATCACATGAACCGATTTGGATGAATATTTGTGTGCACATTTCATTGTTGTGGGATGATTGGTTGATTCGTTTTCACATTAGCTAATATTATGTATTTTTGTTGTAAACTTAATTTAATGTTTATAATACATTATTATTGGTATAAATAAGCCAGTGTTCGTCTCACATTGCTGTACCTGCCTACCAGGGCCTAACTTTGTTCTGGCTATTTTATTTTGATTATTTGTAATGAATAATTACAATTATAATAGAGTGCAAAAAATAAATACATGCGTCAATATATTTTGTGTTTTTTTTTTAAACAATTTTTTTATTTAAAAAAATATCATTCCGACCGCGGCTTTGCCCGCGTGGAATTAGGTTATATCGTGAATCCTGTTTTTTCCCACAGAAGTGTTCAGTTCGGATAAAAAGTATCCTATGTGTAAATCCAGGCAATTAGCTATATTTTATCAAAATTGGTTATGTAGTCTTGACGTGATTAAGTAACAACTAACAAAAAAATATACAAATTAACATCCAAAGTTTCGCATCAGTTTTACTGTATAAGTGATATCTTCCACTCTTGACTTTGACTGAGAAGAATTAGGGTTTATAACTTCTTTCAGAAATAGTACCTTTCATTTCTGGGCATGATGTAATATCTACGTCAGCATCAAATTCTATCTAAATCAATTCAGTAGTCCGCGTTATTGAGTACCATTTCATTTTTTCAGAGTAACAATATTTTTTGTTATTTTAAAGATTATTTATAACCTGTATTATTTTTTAATAAAGTAAACATTACGAAATGATAATAATTATTAATAATGTCTAAGTAGTTGTTAAAAAGAAGATTATTTGTTTATAAGCAAGAAAATAAAACCAATAAATCAACAATTAAATAAATGTATGAAAATATTATAACTGTATGACGACTCCATACATGTTTGTCCCGAGTCGGCCAGCGGCAGCGCGGCGAGTTTGCAAGAATGACTTCGCGCACACCCGCGTTCGCGATAGCGAGCTATTAGACTCCGCCCGCCAAGCAGTGGATTTTTTTTTGTGTATCGTCTTAATATACGTTGTTAATGATAATTTTAAAACCATAAGTTCCAAATTCCAATTTTGCAACGTAGTACATACTTCAGAAAATGACTTGACTTGAATTTTGACACAAAAGTCAATGTCAATTCCACATGTAATACAAATGAGGATTTGTTTACAAACTATAAATTATCATTAAATCATAATTTAAAAATGAGTTTTAAGAATTATAAAGATAAAATCGACGAAGGTGACACAGTTATTCTGTACCTAAGTAATAATTTACACGCCATAGAAGTGCGACCCGAAATTACAAATAAGAAAGGCGAAATAGTTGAAAATGTTTATCAAACAACTTTTGGTGCATTGAAAGTGAGAAATCTAATAGGTGTTGAATACGGCAGTCGAGTAAGTCTATTTCTATATATTAACAACAACTGAATGGCGACTTTATTATATTTTTCACCTAACCTAAAGTTTAACCTGTACAATGATTATATTATTATCTTCTTGCTTTAATATTAAACGATGGTGTTGCGCAGTGGAGGAAAAATAAATATTTAAAATTTACAATAACGCAAATTGTTTAACTTAAAACATTAAAACTAATGAAGTCTTATTAAAATCAAACATTGAAATGGTTATAAGTAAGTACTTATATATTTTTCACAATTATTTAATTTTGGATTTAGGTAGAATTATCAAAAGGCTGGGGTCATGTTCTACAGCCCACTCCGGAGCTATGGTCGCTAACATTACCTCATCGGACTCAAATTATATACACACCGGACATTAGCATGATTCTGTTGCAGCTCGATTTAGTTCCCGGATCTGTTGTTATTGAAGCAGGTAATTGTTTTATTTTTATTTTAGTACCTACTGTATGTTATCATTGAGCACATACTTTAGAAACACAGCATAAAAATGACATGTTTAAGAAAAATTAAATTACTTTCTATCAAGAAAAAAATTGTCTTATCTAAGTTTTTAAAAATATTTTGTGAACATAGTTATTTATAATATCCTGGTAAGTAATAAGAATATTGTTCTATATAGTAACTTTATTCTAAATAGCCTTGAAATTCAAATTACTGGTACTATCAAAAATTAATCAAAATCCAATACACAATCAAACTATATGATAATCAAACATCAGAAACACAAGTTGAATATAAGAAAAAATATCTTGAGACAGAATTTTTCTAATCTTTTAAAAATTCCTCAGTATCGAAGTTCTTTTTAAATATTTAGAATCATTATTCATAACCTATATTAAAACAAAAATAAATACCAGGAACGGGCAGTGGTTCATTAACGCACGCGTTAATACGGCGTGTGCGTCCTAATGGCCATGTCTACACATTTGACTTCCATGACCATCGAGCCAAACTCGCTAGGGACGAGTTTGAAGCTCATGGTATTGCGGAGTATGTGACGGTGAGTAACATGAATCACTACATAGTATAAAACAAAGTTGCTTTCTCTGTCCCTATGTCCCTATGTATGCTTGAATCTTTAAAACTAAGCAACGGATTCTTATGCTTTTTTTTAATAGATAGAGTGATTCAAGAGGTAGGTTTTAGTCAACGCGGGTAAAGCCGCGGGCGGAAAGCTAGTTGAAAATATATTAGTAATATGTATTTGGTAATTAGTGAACATACCTTTTGCCATCGTCAGTTATTTATTTTTGCTACTAAACTAATTACTGTACTAATTTTTGTATTCAGATTAGTATTTATAAACTCCAGTATGAATTTAATTTTTTTATAAATGTAAATTATTAAACAATACAATTTATTTTTAAATCCATTAACTTATTATGCACCATACCAATGTGAGATATGGGACGCAAAAATAAAAATAATATTTAAATGATTAACATGGACTAAAAAAAAGTACTATGTAACTATTTTTATTATATTTCGTATCTTATTTAGCACATATTCCCATCTCTATAGGCACAACATAGGGACGTCCTCGAGCAGGGTTTTGGGGATGAATTAAATGGCAAAACCGACGCAGTATTCTTGGATCTGCCAAAGCCGTGGGCCGGTGTTCCGCACGCAGTTAACGCTATTAAGGATGAAGGTGTGTTATTACTTATTAGTTGTTAATTTTATTGCATTTTGAATTATTATTGAAAAAAATATGTATTGTAAGTAAACAACGTCACTGACCGTGACCACGCTCGCCCTAAGGTTGTTATTGTTATTCGAAACGTCGATAACCTATATTTGACTGAAAACTTAAAAAATATTTATTTTGAACGTAGTTGAATTTATTTTACTTTTTATGTTAAAATTTAGTTCGTATCTACATGCTTTTATAAACAATCTAGTTTCTTGTATATTCTACAATATTTACATAATTGGCATGCATCTTGTACGTATCTGTCAATAAATGTAAATCTAAAATTAATTACGTAAAGATACAAGTGCCTATCTTCGATTCAATTAATCCCAGCGAAAGGCTAACTATGGCGATGTTAACTCGTTAATAACTGCGCATTTGTTACACTGATAAGTTTATACACATCGCATTATCATTCATCTGCATTAGTTACATCGATACTTACATTAGTAAAGCAAAGCTCGGGCCAGATAACCTATCTACAGGAAATTGCAGATCGTTATAAATCGACAGAATCGATTGCGATCTGATCACTCGGTGTCGATTATTCGATCTCTGAGTTATGCGTTCCTATTCATTAGACACGCTTGTTGGGCTAGATAACGAATTTAGAATCGATTAATCGCTTTCAATGTGTCACGCGAGGGTTGGCGAAATAATGTGGGTGGCTGGGTGCAGTTTGGTGTCCAAATATATTATTTCGATCATTTATGAAGTCGCTTATGCTTATAGAAAGCTTTCTACTTTATACAAATATATTAAAAATGTTTTTTTACATAAATATGTGTACAGAATTTGTCAGCACATCCTTAGCAATTAATTAAAATGCAAAGCTACAGATTTTACAATCAAGATAGGATTAGTGAATAGGAAGTTAAGGAATTTATCTTGAATTCTCTTGCAAATGCGATAATTGACTATTAAAATTTTTTAATCATCAATAAACCATTCAATCGTCTGCTCTGGTATAAACTTCACAGTCCAACTCGTATTAATATGCAATAAAAATATAATAAAGTGTTTTTTGAAAGCATCTCATTCCCATGGGTAAAATTTCTTAATCTACGCGTGCGAAGCTGCGGGCGGAAAGCTAGTTACTTATACGACTATTATAAATGTAAAAATTTACGCTAAGCCCCCTAACAACAAGCCACTACAGACTTAGGTATTAATAAATTGTTTGATGAATGGCAGTGCTCGAAGTGTAGCCAACAAGCGCGATTAGTTTGAATAATGTCTCCCAGTAGCTGACTACAGCGGAGCACTTACCAAGACCTTTATTTATCAAACCCAATCAGCCCTCGCAACCATTCCGTCTAATTAGTCCCCTATAAACTAAGATATGCATCGCAGCCACTCACCAACAAATGACACATTTACTTTTGTATCCTTGAGGCCTCTTAACTCAGCTAAGCTGGCCATTGTCAAAGCGACATTGAACTTAAGTCTTGACTAGTTACTGATTCAGATTTGCAAAGATATCGCTGTACATTAGATACAGTATTAACTTTTACTCGCTCGCTGTTCAGTTCTGGTTATTATATGAACGAAAAAGGTGAAGAAAAGACTTAATTTTGAATGTCGGCTTTGCCGATAAATTACTCTACTTCGAAAAAGCTGTTAAAATATTGCACGCATACAATAAAATGCGTTTATTTTTTATTCATTACTATCTTCATTCAATGAGGTAAATAAGTGTGTGAGCATTTTAATGAGATCCTATCTACGAAGAGTCCTTTGCAAAGCTATTTATCCAATTAACTAATTACCTTCTGCCTACTTCTAAATACCCCCATGACTAATCAAGAACCTGACTGATTCTCATATAAATATTCGATTAAATATGCTAGTTAGTAACAAACTCAAGATCTCATTCCATTTGAATGCAAGTAAGTCGGTATAACTTTTGAATGTCATAATAAAAATGTCCCGTAAAGCAAGAAGTAAGAAATGGACCGTTCCGACCGATTGGATAATGACTCACTTTAGGTCATTAGATTGCTTCCAATATGGTTCCTTAAATAGTACCGATATTTACGCTTCCAATCAATTGAAGATACGCACTGCGTATAAAAACGCCGCGAATAGACATCAATGCAAGAGTTTTTTTTTTAATGGTAGGTGTGTAGTCAACAAAATAAATCTGTAGCAAATTGTTGAATTGTATGCATAAAATGAAAGGAGCACCTAACTTGGTCCTAGTGGTATACCATGATGTCGCAGATGATGATGAATATTCATTCCAGTGTGGAAATTAGATGGGTCGTTTGGCGCCATTACTTTCTCACATAAAAATAATATTTTACTTCAGTTAACTTGAAACATTCCTAATCAATTTATCTTCATTTGTCCATCAATCTGAATTAACAATTAGTGCTTTACGAAATAAAATACATGAACTTAAAGCTTGACTATATTTGTGACAGTCAGTTTAGCGTGTAGTGCGTAAAGCAGCGGTTACGTAGAAGATCGCATACCTACTCGTCAGCCCAATTATCGATTGCGATGCGTACGCGCCGCAATACTGCGGAGGGCCCTGACTTTCATTACGTACACACGTAGGTCGAGGGCTCTCTTGATTCGTGTGTATTTTATATTTCTATTGACGTAATAGGTACTGCTTATAATGACGTTAAGTGTAGTTTTTGGTGACCCTGATTTGTGCCAAATATTAGGTTCCTAAATATACTTCTGGAAAAAGTTAGCGCGATGATTGTATATTTGCCGTATTTACTATCATTACAACTTTTATCTATTTGCAATTTTTAAGTCATGGAGTGTTTTTAACTTTGAAATCAGATATGTAAATTAAAAAAATCTATACGTATATCTAGGTAGTGTAAAAATAGATACCAATGTGCGAAGTATCCAAGAATAGCCGATATTGTTTTTGTGTATCGTTTTTCTACGATATAGATCAAATAGATTCATATAGGTTACATTATTCTACTACTAGGTACTACTTATTACTGAATCAGAGCCTGGCAGGGTGGGCACTAATAAAACAGTTTACAGTACCCGGTGCACTGGCACCATTATTATTAAAATACAGACTATATTCGCAACACCTGAAGTAATGGAGATATTATAGCAATATTATAACAACAATTACGTTGCATACAACTTGCATATAATGCGAGCAAATTAGCGTATACCGTTGACGTAATACCATCAACAAAATGTGACGTGCTAACATAAATGTGATCAATGTATAATAATAAATTATGCATGTAGTATTGTTATTATTTTCCTGAGAATTGTCATCGTATTTATGTAAATTTAAAGGCGTCGTCGTCTTATTCCGGGAACGTTATAATTTACTACGTAGGTAGTAGGTACCTAATTCTTATTATTTATACTTAATAGTATGTGCTGTATTTATTCTTATCGCAATTTCTGTATGTGTTTATGGCTAAGGTATGGCCAGGTAGCTAATAAAATATATATTCAATTTAGTAAAAGACAAATATTACTAAATATAATATGATTAATACGATAAGTTTAATGTAGAGCTGTAGAGCTACAATATACTATTATATATATTAGGTAAGACAGATTTTTTGTCAAACAAGAGTTGTTAATCGTCAATGTTCTTGTTGATGAGTTCATACTTAAAAAATATAAATTTTATCAATCTTAACAGCATTGAACTACAAAGTAGTATTAATACAATTCAGTACCTAATTGCAGTACATTCGGCTTATGTAATTATATGAACGTTGAACGTGATATATCTCGAGCGATACGTAATAAAGGTCGATACAATGGCCGTTAAATATCTACAATCAGCGTATCGAACAGATACATTCGGCTAAGACTCTTTTCTATGGCGTTATTTATCACCCGTCGGCCGATGTCCAAATATGTCCCACTTATAAATGGTCGGACGCTATGCCCAAGGCAACAATGGCTAACAAATGTATGGACTTTTCTCTTTAAATCCAATGGTGGGTATGTTTATAAATAATAGGGGATTTCACGTTCTAGCTACGAAAAAAAATACAATCGCATACAATGCGTTCGATGGATATTACTATAACCAATATTTAAAAGGTAATTTTATTCTGTTATTTGATGAAATCATGATACCCTCCAGAAATGTTAAGTTGTTGCAGAAATTTTAAAAACATAATTTTATTGATATGATCGTGTTATCTGTTATCATGCTACATTATTAAATAGCACGGTTCAAACTCGAAAAAAACAAGAGATCTTGTATTATAAATGTAATGTATGTGAATTTCTTACATTGTCGTCCCATTTCTTGAACTCAACCACACTATCCGACTATATTAGATAGCATGTGCACTTAGTTTTGATTATTACGAATTACCAAGAAGTTTTATTCTGTTAAAATAATACCCACCTCGTATCAAAGTTTGCACATTTCAGTGAAACAATACAAATCATGCCAAGCTCTTGAATCTAACCAAAGTACATTAAAGTAACTCACTTATCTCCGGGAACGTTCCACGACTTAAAAACATCGCAACCCAAGCTCAGAAACAAAGTAATTAAAATAAATAGCGGGCAACAAAGTAGAGGTAATGCAGTTCCCATTGCACTCACTGTCTAAGCTTAATCGCAGCGTTTAGAACACTTACAAATGTCCAAGTGGGGAACATGACATATCAATGTAACTGAACCCTCTCCCATGGTGGTCTAGACGTAGAACGAACGAAAGTCTAATAAGACAGCCCTTTAGCTCAACTGTCGCAACGGGGACGTTATCTTTGGGTGAGAAATGGCGCCTTTTGTTGGACACTCTGACTGTCCCGTGCTTAACATCGGATTTTTGATGTCGTGTACTTTGTTTTGCATTTGCTTTATTTGGATGTTTTGCTAATGACGCGGGCTCGACTCGCTCGCCGCTTGTGCTTTGTATAGCGTGGTGGTGCCGTTCCCAATTTCAATTCATAATTATCAGCAGCCTATTTATATTCCCGGAGTAGACTGTGATGCTTGTAATGAGGCTATTACATTCTGACCGCTATTCTTTATCACCGTAAATTGCTGATTTTAATTATCTTACTAGTTTAGTTCAATTGAAAAGAACAGTCAATTCTCCAATTAATTATTTACGTTTCCAAAATACCTCTTATTCACCATCCAAGAAATCAAATCAATTGAACTGAAACAAGCCCATTCAAAAAGGATTGAGCACGCGACAAAATCCAAGGTACGTAACATCATCGTGACTGACAATCGCTGACGCAGCTCTTTCGACGCCTGACAATATTATCACATATTATATCTTCTATATACATATTATCTTATTTATAACTTGTTATATCATACACCGGTTCGATAGTAGCACAATCCCTCTCATTTTATTGCGATATTCAATAGTTATTTTATGAATATTACATATATTCCTTAATGCTGTAGTAGGCTCTCTGAACTAATACATTTTTTAAATAAGTTTTAAATTTAACACTACTAAACTCTTTAATACTATGAGGAATTCTATTGTAAAAACGTATACCTTGGCCCATAAATGAATTTTTAACTTTAGCTAACCTATAAAATGGCATTTCAATTTTATTTCTATTCCTTGTGCCATAACAGTGTCTATCTCCTACTTTTGTGTGTAAGTCCGCGTTTTTGTGTACATGTAAAACATTATTAAATATATACTGTGATTGTACAGTGAGGATACCAATATTCTTAAAGAGATCTCTTAGTGAGTCCCGAGCACGTAAATTATATATAGAGCGTATGGCTCTTTTCTGTAATATAAATATAGTTTCTATATCTGCAGCCCTGCCCCATAGTAGAATTCCATAGGACATAATGCTATGAAAGTAACTAAAATAAACCAATCTAGCCGTATCTTCATCGGTGAGATGCCTTATTCTTCGAACTGCATATGCAGCTGAGCTGAGCTTAGCAGCGGTGGTGGCAACATGGGTCCCCCATTGTAGCTTCTCATCTAGTGTCAAACCAAGAAAAACAGTAGACTCGACAGGGTATAATACCTCCTCTAAAAAAAGTTACATATTCTCACAATATTTCCTTCATCGCATTTAATCTTAACGAATCGTGTAATTCGATAACATATAATCTGCATGATAAATGAACGTGTGATTTAAGCTATATTTATAAGTCTTTAATAAAGGTTTAAATAACCGTGGCCTTATTAGCGAGCTATTAAATTATTGCTGACAGATAACAGCGTAGAATTTCAATACCAATGTAAATCCTTACCTTTAATAAATCAAACATCAATCGCTATGTAATTTGTGTACAATTTGATAATTAGTTGCTCTTTAAGATGAGTTATTGGAATTTTACTTTAATGTTAGGACGAGGACATGCGATTTCACTTTAGGAATCTGGTAGGTATAATGAAACGGGGACGGAATGAGATTTATTATAGGATCTTAGAATGTATGCATAATGCATGTTTTCGTATCTTTGCGGTAATACTATTACTTGCAGAAAAATATATAAGAGAAGTGTTAAAGAGACAGATACGACCCATATAATTTGCGCTCTACGCATGTAACGATTAAATACAATAAATAATTTCCTTTGAAAGAAAGAAAGAAAACGTTTATTTAATGGCACATAGCCTCACAAGGACATTATGAAAACAATTTATACAATACTTATATGGTATTAAAAATATACACATTGAAGTGTGTAGTCTGTGAAGCATGATGCCATTAAAAGGGGAAATCACTCGGTGAACATCTGTGACGTAAAAAACGTCGCAGCACCGATTTTCAGTGAGCCCCGAGAGAAAATGCTTTGCTTTTTTCCTGGCTTCAATCCTTTTAAGTTTCAATACAATGCAATCAAGAACAACATGATTGATATCTAACATTCTTTAGATGGTAATGAAAGACAAGGTTATTGTCAATTTTAATTGAGCGATTAACAAATTAAAACAACACTTAATTATCAAAACCAGCAATTAAAGATAACGATCAAGGAAATTAAACATTAAGAACATATTTCTATCACTCAAGACAGCACTCCCTTGATAAAAATCTTATATCCTTGTTACTTTCCAAATACACGTCATACCTATATAATGGCTACATGACATGGCTTGTCCCCTTAGGCGCCATACACAACCTTTAGAAGAAAACTATTTCATTCTATACCCTATGCTCTAAAGAATAAGAACTATGCAACAACACTCACTGCCGAATTATTAATTATGCAAATACCGAGTTCCTTCCTCATTTCAATCTGATTGCATTTGGACAAACAACAATGATCTCTATTTTTATTACAGCAAAGACTCGCCACAGATTTTTAATAGAATATAAAGTTGGTCGAATTTGTGCTACTAAATCAAATAGTAGTCAATTAAGATAAAGTTCACAACGACAGCTTCAGACAATAGAGTATATGACTAAGGCATTTTGTTTGCTTAACTAAATTACTATAGGTATGCAGCTCATTGATATTAGATTTCCCTTCGTTGATTATGTAAATAAATACGATTAACGTCATATTATTGTAGGAAATACGTAATGAATTCTACATTAAGAATATCATAGAAATTGTCAGCAAGGATTGTGCAGGAATTATCATACAACAGACTATTTGAATGTAGTTAACTAATTGTATAGTTATTACGGAAATGTACTGTTTCATGCAGTTTAAACAATATTTTACTAAATCAAAAAATATAAAATCGCTAAAATTATGCCCAGAATATAAAGTTTGAAAGGAAGTAATTCCATATGTGAAAATCCCGTTGCGTGGTCGAATCTTGAACCTCAGGCGATACGATTGTGTGTGCGACCGTTTCACTGACTGATGTTCTGACAAAAATAAAAACATTCACAAAACCGTGATCGAATTTTTTCTACTTTTTCTATTCCTTATAAATTTATAACAGTCCACTCAAGCTTAGTATAGACCATAATAAACTTATAAACTAAAACTTAAGACAAATACCACTTTCCCAAGGTACAATGCACTTTCAATCCAACGCTAAAATAAATCGCTTTACTATAATTAATTGCAACGTATAAGATTTATTGAAAATATTCTGAGCTAAAGATCTAATTGATAGACCAATTTAACGTAATTAGAAACTTTAGCTATTAATTTGAACGCTGTTACGGCGATATTAATACAAGTAAAATTCTTGTTGCAAAATTATGATTTATTGTTGGCGACGCGACGAGTTTACGTAAATTGCCTCCGTTCTATTCCAAGTGAGTTCTTCTTTATTGATGCTTTCTTCGATTCTCATTAAAATAAATAGGGATTTGTTAGTGTTTGAATATACTTAACATTTGGAAGTGATTTGAGTAAATTACGCTACGGATCTTTTACCACAAAACGCTTCTACAGAATATAAATTAAAGTTAGCTGTGTTAAATTATCTATGTGGCTACTTCCACTAATGAGCTATTATCCTTCACCCATGATTATCCTTTGCTTCAAATTCCCTGAACTGAGACTTTACATATCAACGTTATATTCCTAATACATAAATAAGATTGCAACATATTATTTGCAATGCCTTATCGAAGCATCTTACACGTTTGACGAAACTAGGACGTGAATGCTATAAACTATCGAACAAATAATACAATAGTAATTATACATAATTACACAGTCCGACTAAAATTGATGTAAATCATCGATATTAAGTGTTAATATTTTATAAAGTACAGCAATAAAGCCTTTCAATTGCATATTGGTGTAACTGCTGACATGCCAACGGTGATATATTATAACTTCTGTATTGGACCTTTGGATAATATACTCTTATACATATTAAATAGTTTTTAACACGCCTACAAAGAAGATTATATATTCCATGATATTTTAATTTGATGTGGTTTTCAATGCTACATCGAATAGCAAGGCTATGTAATAATTTGTTTGAAAAAATCGATTGATATTTTGCAGTTCTTGTTCCAGATAGTTTAAACTGCTTCTTTGAACTAAATACACTTTCTATACAGTTAAATGAATTAAATTTAAAGGCTTTTTATGACACCTAAAACCAATTTCTTATAACATTAGAAAACCCAAAGAGATAAATGTTACAGAATAAACTGATATAATTTTTCAAGTAAAAAAAAATTTCCTCCGTTCACAACTAACTTTAACCTCACAATTATATAATAACACAAAATTAATATAGTCTTTACAATTGTAAGGCCAGTCAAAGTACATTTTGTCACATTGAATGATGTCTGAAATATGTACTATGTTTAACGCCAATTGTTTTTGGGTCACAGATTTATTTGTAGAGATATAAATTTATAGCGTAGTGTTGGTACTGCGTGTGTATTTTATCAATAATTGGATCAAATTCCATATTTATGATTAATTGTTTATGGCGCCCGCCCCTTTGTATATTTTAGGACATCAATTATAGTGGCCATATGCATTTAATACCATTTATCGGCCTTTTGATCTTTGAAATTGGTGACTTGATAAATTTATGCATTGCAAATCGATTGAATGGTAATACTTACTTGTATTTTTATATAAATTAATGTGTCGTAATATTTTTAATAATCAATAAGTATTAGTAGGCATGCTACAATTTTTAATTGTATTTAATTGATATCGTACTTATAATAAATAGTAATAAATAGCCCATATAGATTTAAATTAGATCTACATTCTTACATTTTTAGGAACAATTAAATGTTAATAGAGAGATAATAGAGATTTTCAGAATCTTTAAAGTCTGTTGAAACACCGAATACTAGGTGTAACATATTATTATGGTGTTACTTAAATAGAATTCAACGCGCTCGACGTTGATCATTAATATTATGAAATATGATTCTAGGGTTGAATTGAAATAAAGTCTAAACTCTAAGTACGTATTATTAATAATATTTGTGTTTCAGTGTATTTATTACGTTCATAACGTTAGCAAAGATTTCAGTTTTTTACCTAAAATAAAAATTCCACATTATATAACACGCTCTATTTAGCGAGACAAGCCGTAAGCAAATTGCAAACAATTTAGCCTTAGTATGCTGATAATAACTAAAGTATAAAATTAATACAGACGTTAGGCCGCCTTTCTATGACCCCTAGCCTTGACTCGCCGCGCCCTGCGGCTTGCATTCCGGAGCATACGTCACAGTGTGTATATTATGCAGCTATTGTGTGTTTTGTTGACTTGTTCCGGTTTTTGAAGCATATTCTCTTTGCATTACGTCATGTTTCTGTGTGGTGTTATTGAGGGAAAGATCGGGAAGGATACATAAAGTGTTCTTCAGTACTTGCGATAAAAGGTGTGGTGATGTAGAAATGCAACAAAATGCGTACATCAGTGTTAGCCAGACTTATATTATTTAATATCTTCATGTGTCAACACAATCACTAGCTAATCCAAATAGAGAAACTGTCAGGAAGAAGAAGACATAATAATATAAAGAACCTCTTCCTTTTTTGAAGCTGGTTCAATATTAGTGTGTTTTTTCAGGAACGTAGTAGGAAATTTCAATTGGAGATAGTAGTTATATACATATCTAAAGTGCTAGAGTTAAATTGTTTATTCGATTACCAATACCAAAAAAAAGTATAATGGTGTAGCGCAGTTAACAACAATTATATCCTTGTTAACACACAGCGGGCAAGCAACTAACATTTGGCATGAAGGTGAATTAAACCTTGTCTAGCACAATTTTACGATGGTCAGTATTCTACTGCTAATAAGTGATTTATCTTTCGCGTTGCATGTTATATAAATCAGTTTTTAATCAAAGTTCATTAGCGGTTATTTGTTAGTTTCGATCGGACAAGTTCACGTTGAAATGATTTAGTTTCAATATGGTCCAGTGGTGACCGTAAATGTGTCTGCTGGCGTGTTATTTACACCGATTGCTGCTTGTTTAATATTGTGCTTATGTTTTAAAATTGACGTATTTGCGTGGGAATTTATTTTACTGCGTGGCTGTAGTCGTTTTTACTTCACTAGATGTGATGTCGTAAATGTCCTGTGCTAATAGCCTTAGATAGATATTAGTCTAAGTAGAGTCTTATTACCAATTATATATTTCATGCTGTCTAGATTTGATTGTTTAAGAAAATTGTATCCGTATTAAAGTCATATATTATAATACGGACTTCACAATATTCCAAGAGGTCTAACGTCGCATAATAACACGTCCGCACAGTTCGGCCGCCGTCACGCGACTAATCAATTGGCCGCATGATGTCTTCATCAGCCGCCGGGGGGCGTAACGCCCTTGCGCTTGCGCCGATATCAAAGACTTGAACTTTCAAGCCTATATTGTAATACCACTGAAAGTTACGGCTGTTATAGTAAACGGTATCTGATATGGGCTATGGCTTAAAATACAACCGGTTTACAAGTATTTCTAATTTTGTCGCATTTGGTCACAATTAATCGAGCACTTTATCTATTTTAGAAATAAAATTCATTTACATGTTTTATAGCATACGAAATAGAAATCCTTCTCAAGTATGATCATTAATTACAGATTTATGGTTGTTGTATTTACCTAAATATTAAAAATAAAAATAATTTGCCGGCGATAAACTAGTAGCTGCGTGTCAATAACAAAACAAAGTTCAATAACACAATCAGCCGCATTCCTGAAGCATTCACACCGCGGCCGGCAGCGGAATAAAAAAAATATTACAAGCACCTAAACGCGCAATTTATTTAAACCAATTGAAAGTGGGCACTTAAAGGAATCACAGTGCGGAGAGGCAACAAATCCAACAAATTGAACAGGATCGGCAATTACAGAAGACAATGCGTGCGTGAGAGAGGCGCCGGCCGGCGCACGCAGTCGCGAATTAGACTCGTTATCTGGGGTGGGGTAATTAGGGGTCGTTCCCACGGGCCCGACAGGTGGATTCTACTTTATAAATATCGGGATAGCGGATAGCCTGTGTCAAGGGGCGAGTGTCAATCTGTGCGAGGTCAGAGGTAGTACACTCAAATGTATTGCGGTTGTAATCGATGTACTTGTACAGTTTAATGCTCACAAGAGTTGTGCATGCTGATAATTGGAGCGTTTATTTGACATAGATTCAAACTATGTAATGATGTTTTACTTTTTGATACAAAATCACAAATTTGGTTGTTATTGGGAAAGAATACTTAATTACCAACATTAGGCACTACGGTTCTGTTTGTCCATTGAACATACAAAGCTCTCCCATACTACCAACTACAAAACATAGAATTATGATATTACATTTCGCTTTCGAAAAAGGAAACTTGTCTATCATAATGAAACTGAAGTCTTACATTGATAATTTAAAGACAACCTAGTACATAATATAACAGCAATCAGTATTAACCGAACACTAAATTATACACTACAGCCCTAAAATCATTATACACAATGGATAATATAATTTAATAGCAATATTAGGCTTGCCATGGCGGTTCCGTTTCTTTTTGTCATGGTTTATTGGTACTCGTGTTAATCCTATAATATTTAGAACCGTTTCCGCGTATTTACCTGCCACTTTGCCGCAATTGATTGTTATATCAGCTACAGCACATTGTTAGCGCTTTAATCGTATTATTGTAATACAATACTTCTGTAACCAAAGATTTATATCAACAACATAATCTTATCTCAATACTAATTCCAATTAAACTCCTTTACACCCAGGAATAAATGGCCATATCTTACCGATTACTAATCAAAAGTAAATGTAGAAACAGTTAAATCACACGCAATTGAAAACGTTACATTACGATCTTATTCATAAAATGGAGCACGAATAAATTTACACTCACTATAGGTAGTCTATAGCGGGGCTAAGTAAACGCAACTGCCAATTTTCAATTGAGGAAACGGAATGGCAAATCGAGAAATGTACCGAATTGAGTATCGATTCATGTGACGTTTTTAATAAGGCCTCTATTAAATTGACGAACGTGTGAATGAGTTTTATCGCCTTTTGCGTTGCAGAATGAATCGGGGAGCATTGATACGTCCCTGATGATTTATCTGAACACGGTTAACAGTTGTACCGGGATTTCGACTAAAGCGCAACTAACACTGTGTCTCTGATGTCGATAACATTCATTCTGCGGCTTGGCATTTGAATTTAACGGCTTTGAAAATAATTAAAATATCAGTCGATTACGGTTGTGTCGCATACTTTTCTTTGAGAAAGTTCTGCGTACTGAGTGGAATGAAAAGCTGAATAGTACTTAATAATTATTCACAAGTACAAATATTGATCTTATAAAAAGTGCAAAAACACTTTGACCTCGTAAAATTATATTAAAAATCTCCGCTCTCATAATAAAACTTTCTTTCTTTCTTATTTTCAAATATTCGTATTAAAGAAATACAGACTAAATAAGGTGTTTATAATTACATGAATCGGTAATAAGGACTCTGGAGTCACATTACCTCATCGGCGATTGGTTACAAGTTCGCTCGCCGGGTAGCCGTGCGTATAAGGAGCCATCGGTGTACGCATGGCAGCGACATGCTACTGTATATTTTGCACCACTAAATGAAAATATATTTTATTTTCTAAATGTAAATCGACTCAAATTACGTAACAAGGTCTCGCGATTAGGCCAATTATATTCTGTAGAGATGTAGAGTTCAATCAGGAGATATTTCTACAATTTTTTCACTGCTTACAAATATTAGAACTTGATTTTCGCTATAATTTAATTTTTTTTCTTTATCGTGCAAAGCTCCGATAAAGTAATAAATAAATAAATAATACAGTTTATTGGACGAATTTGAGTTAAGAACTTTTCGCTAAGGCTTTCTGCATTTAAAGTTCGATTCTGTTTTCATAGAGTATTTAATTCGATCATTGAATTGCTTTAGAAATATATAATGAAGGTATTTTAAACATTTTTATAAATAATCGTGTTTTCACGTATTTGAACCCTGAATAAGAAGCACGGGAGCGTCCTCACTAACAAGAATCTTACAAGTTTATCCATATTCCATTCAAATACATTCAGCAAACTAAGCCCTCGTACGAGGACCATTGCATTGCAAAACTGTAAGATTAGATTACGTGGGTTTACATAATATAAACATTATTCAGTGTTACGAATTCATTAAGATAATTGAGATTATAATATTATGTCGAGTTTAACCATTCGACATTCCGGTTACGGAGGTCAAATGGTACGGAAAAAATTCTGATCTCATTCAGTTTTTGTTCTGTGCGTGCTTTTGTTCAGTTTTATGTTTCCTTAATCTAATTGCTATTAGGATCTGTAATTGCTCTTTGTTTATGTATGTAACTATTCTGAACGTAAAATAAAATAAAATGATTCAATTCCAACAATGCTGTGGAATTTCCTGAAATTCAACACCACATTTTCATACTATTGTTGACCAACGTGTATATATTCTAACCGTTCTTATAGAATTGAAAAAACAATAGTAATTGTAACTGTCTAAAAAACACTATAAAACTTATATTGACAATATTTTGTTTTCAAACTTGAAAATTCAGATTGGAAAGTTAAAATCTTAACCAAAAAATGGATAGGACTATATAATAGGTAGGTACATTCTTTAAGATTTTGGTTTGATAAATTATAACAAAAGTGTATTCAGATATCAGGATAAGTAACGGACTCTTCCCAAACTGATATTGATGAGAGGGAGCTGATTTCGTGAAATAAATAGCGCAGTATTTATAAAGTTAAAGCAAGCTGAGATCCGGCTTACCGATTGGCGAACATTCTTGTATCACTTGTATAATACTTTATTGCTCTACAGTGAATGTAATCCAGATTGGCTTATATTGTTTTATTCACATACGTTTAATTTTGAAGGTGATAATAGTCTCATTCTTCTACTGATGTAATGTTTTAAACTTACCATTTTCAAATTAGGCTGAAGAAAAGCTTTTTGATGAGCGTTTTTATTCATAGTACTTCCAATTCTTTTACATAAATAAAATTGTAACAAGTTGTAATTGACAACTTGTTACAATTAGTTTGTCATTCTATGTTTTTGAGAGAATCTGCAGTTTCTACAACGCTTTTTTTTTGTAAAAATCTATGAATTTTCTGAACGTGTACCAATATGTATGTCCTCCACTATACCCGACATCGGACCAGGAAAGGTTCGTCGTGTGCGAGTGAGACTGGCGTATAGTGTTTAATTCGTTTTTTGGATTTATAGCAGCGCCTCCCCGTTAGCTTTATCTACATCGGTGCGCTATGGAGCTATCGTGCGCGCGCCGCATCTGCTCGCCTTAGACGCGGTGTACACGAGTGATATCTGCGCATCGATGTTTCTGCTTGAGAATGATCTCGAATTGCTAAAAATTTGGCGGTGTGAAACGACAACTTTATTCTGTTAACAGGATTTTTAACGGGTTCTTAATTTTTGAGTGTTTTTTTGTGTTACATGTTAAATTTTTCATAGAATTCAAGATTGTAAAGTTAGTTTCATACCAAAATAAAATTATGTAAATTGCATATAATTTTTTTGTTATTAGAAAAATTACAAATACATACCTTTTCCTCGTTTATAGCATTCACATCGCTATCTTATATTAAACACAGCCAAAATTCCATATATCTCGAGCACAACTTAAATCCAAATGTACCCATAAATAATCCCGTGTGTGTACCCAATAAAGAGTTAATGATGCACTGATTAACAATATTCGGGGTCGATAGCAGTGAGTTACTCGCGGGGGCGGGGCCCGATGCTAGATTAGTCGCGGATTTATGCCATACCCGCCGTATTAACTGATAAACTAAATATCCCATTATTATATGCGAAACAAATAATGATCTCTCACAGTTGGTCTGATTGTGCTTTATTTATAGGCGGCGAGGCATTGGTGAAGATTTATAGAACGGTAATCTGATTTTAAATTACTTAACTGTGGATGTAATAAAGCGGCGAATAATTACTAGCTGTATGGTTCGGTGCTTAAAAATTATGTTGTCTTCTTTTTGTGTGATAGCTATAGTTAAGAAATTGTAATTTCGGCTATATCTAAAAGAATTCGTCATGATCAAAAAATAGTGCGCATATAGGTATATATTCTAGAAACCAAGTTTTTAATATCATGTTCCTTGCTTTATGAAATGCATACAGCATGCGAGTACGGTGAAATGTTGAAACCAAATGGATTTCAGAATATTGTTTAATTTCTACTGAGAACTGATAACAAGTCGTCGAGCAATACCGTAATTATGTCGCGTTTGCGTAGATGTCCTATCTATCCTATCACGCATGTCGCCTTTGTTAAAACGGAATAAAGCCAATTTATAAATTCGTCTGCGACACGAGCATCATTAATTATGTTGCTGGGTGGGTGGCTGAGAAAAACTTACTTCACTCATTTCGCTATCATTGCAATCGTGCAACCGTCTCCCTCTCACTCACCACCTCATATAAAATCTGTTCTATAACAGCCGTACTTTTTCCAAAATCATTAACATTAAAATTTTAAGCTTAACCGTTTATAATAGAGTCCAAATTTAATTAAACTGATTCGTAAATGCTCCTTTTTTCGCCGTGGTCGCTGATAGGGCGTCCCTCTCGCAGGGTTTGTTCGCAAGCCTCCCTGGCGTTAATGGTGTTATCTCGGCTCTCGAACGCAGCACCTCTCGGTATATTTCTTTATCTTGTCTCTGCTGGCGGTTTCCAGTTTGTTTTTTATTCGTTTGCTAATTTCGAAAATGAGGAGGCTCTGAGATCACATCGCTAGTGATCGTAGATTTAGGCTCTGGCATTAATAAAATTAACGAATGCCCCTTAAATTAATTGAACGCGCCTCTCGGAACTGTTATCCTGGATCTGCTTCCATGCTTCGAATTAAAAAAAAATCAAGATATTTAAAAGGCACCTGCAAAACCTATTTGGTTAAAATTCATATACATACTACCTTTAAGAGAAAGAACTACTTCCCATTTCATAGCCATTTCGATATGGACTTATAGTTGCCTAGTATCTAACCTTTTTAACAAGTGCCAATGAGACCGTCCGCGTCCTGCCTACCTGTTTGTAGTGATTTTTTTCCTCAAATGTAAAAAATCGTTTTTAAAAATTAAATATTATTGCTTTGGAATAACAGACATAACTTTGTTAAATATGTTACCTCTATGTTTAACTCAATATTGAAATAAACTGTTCAGCATCCGCTGACCTATCCAGACCTTCTATAGAGCAATCGATTTGCGACATTAATAAAATACTGCATAATTCCCATTCGAAAGGTGCAAGAGCAACGTTTCTCGCAATTGAAAGAACGCATTAACGATATGAATATAGCATTTAGCGTCGTAGCAAATATTGGTATGACAGCACAATCACTGGGGATTGTTTACATTGAATTACCAGCGGTATTGGTGGTATAATAGCGAAGGTTTAGCCCCGGGCAGGGGCGGGCGTGTGCGCATGTGGCCACCCCGGCGTGTACGCCCCACACGGCGCCACTTGCTGTGTTGCAAAGTTCTGGATAAATCTATTCATTATTTATTCGACGCGCTGGGATGTTGCGTGTGGAGACTTTGATTTTGCATATGAATATCTTTATTCTATACTCTATGTCTATGGTATGGTAATACTAGGTATAAAGCTGGGTTTTTTGTGCGGTTGAAAGCGCTAATCTCAGAAGTCAGAAATATTACAGTTGCTGAGAATTGTTATTTTGTCAAAAGTCCATTTTTAATAGCAAAATTCATACTCCATCAGATAGTAGATAAAAAGTATCAAGGAAGGCTATAGATACAATATACGTCAATCGTATTAAAATTAGGCATATGTCGCCACCAAATTGTTATAATAATTTGTCTACTCAGAAGTACATATTTTACTTTTGAAATAAACCGAGATAGTTATTTAAACATATTATATACTAGGACTAGGTTTCCGCCCGCGCAGACACAGAAAAACCCGCATGGCGCATAGTTCCCGTTCCCGAGGGATTTCCGGGATTGCGTCATTTTTACGGGATAAAAAGTAGCCTATGTCCTTTCTCGGGTATCAAAATATCTCCATACCAAATTTCATGAAAATTGGTTCAGTAGTTTAGGCGTGATTGAGTAACAGACAGACAGACAGAGTTACTTTCGCATTTATAATATGTATTATATATAGTATGGATTTTAAAATGTTCTGCACTTAAGCTTATGTGAGTAAGATCCATAGTAATTCTTATTCTACTAAAATAAAATGAGTATAATATATGATATGTAGCGACCTTTTAATTATTTATTAAGACATTGCCATTCCAACCTTTATTTTTCTAGGAACCAAATAAACTTTTATTAATTGTTATAGTGTTAATTGATTGCAGCGGCGGCCTTACCCATTGCGAGGCTCCGGGCGGCAGGCCCTTTGCGAGGCCCTTTGCTCTTTGTGAAATGTATGTGATGCGAAAGTAGGTCTGGTTGTTTGGTTTAGCTATTTGTCATGTTTGAGGAGAAATGATAAAGTTATACAAATGAATAAAATTTTAGTTTTAAAATATTTATATATTTATACATAGAAAGATTTACCAAATTAACAAATACAGAGATGATAAATTTTAAAATAATTTGGAAAATCCAAAAGTGCACGCCTCATAGTTTTTTTTTAATAATTATTTATTAATTATTATTTTTGTTTATTTAATAACAATTAAACCACATCGAATCAGACCCTGAAAAATGAAAGGGTTCTATTTCTGAGCTCAAGCGTAAGAGAAAAAAAAAGACTCGATTAGTAAAGTATTTCGGTCGCTATCGTGTTAACAAGAAAATCCTCCGCACATACAGACACACGGACGTCCAAGACAGAACTTTTTTAAACTGTTTTTTAACTAGTTTAAATAACAAAAATGACATCAAAAATATCATGAATGTTAAAAATAGTGTTTTTTCTTAATATGTGTGTGTATGTACCTATTATCTTACAAGTGCAATGTATGATACATAAAGACATTTTAAGTTTGAAAAATCAGATGTTTTGCGCGAAGTGACAGTAGTACCCACCTCAACGCTTCGCTTATGACTTATGAGGCGTGCAATTGATATTTGCGGCTTTTCCTAAGGCTAAAATCTTTAATTAAAGCACAATAATCCAACGAATGAGCTACTCGGTTGAAAGAATAGCAAGGGCTGAAAGCCGATCTTGTGTCATCGAATTCCTCAAATATGTTTTAATAAGTTTAAGCCTCGAAAAACTCCTTTCAGCAGACGCAACTGTCACAGGTGTGGTGGCAATAATTCTCAGGACTATTTCGATAGTGGGGTAAACTTCAGTTAATTTGTTTTCTATTATGTATTTCAGCACCGAGATAATATCGTCGTTTCCTTCATACACACGCATGAACATACTCAGTACACGCACACATTTTCATTTTTTTAAATTTGCTTGGGTGGGTTGTTGCTTGTTGCGCGAGGCCCCTGCAAGAGCGAGGCCCCGTGCGATTGCCCCGTTCGCCACCCCCTAAGGCCGCCGCTGATTGATTGTATACAAAACCTCCGTACCAGTTCATAAAAATTCCTTAACACTTTCAATGTTCATTAGGGCCTTATTTGTAATTTTCTAATCACCGATATCGATAATTAGAAAATATCGACTGAAGTACAACAATATATAAATTAGAATAGATTCTCCCCAACGTCATTCATGATTAAAAGCGTACCGCACAGATAACTAATCACATGTAATGGATTAACAAATACTTAAGAGTCGGCCGAGATAATTATATTTCAATCGGCTCATCGGTAGAACAATGCGCACGCGTCGCTTGCGTTACGGGCATATGTGATTTCACCACCTTATCTCGTGCTATACATCAATAGACTGTCCGGCATTGTTAGTGACGGGACTCGGATCTATTGTGAGTTGTGGATAGTGATGGGGATATAAATTGATTTATCGATAAAAATTTTGAACGATTTTTTTTCTTAATTTGAGTTAGTTGGTGGTTTCTTTAATATAGCTCACAATATTGATTATTAAAACTAATAATAAATATATAATTTTCATAACAATAAACCACTTGGATCCTTATAAGAGAAACATGGTTAAATCACAATTTACAACCAAACAAAATAATTTTAGTCAAATCGTAAATGAAACTATCGATAAAATCAAATTCACCACATCACTAGCCATTGTTAGTGAACGGGCATTTAGGATACAAAGCCCTTGTAACGTAACATCTAAGTGTTACAAAATCCAGGATCGGAACAAGAACATTGACCTTTGATTGCTATCGGTATTCACAAACCAGCTTCGCGAATGCTAAACGATTGTTACACTTTTGATTGTTAAAGTTTAGTTTATAGACAGCCGATAGATTGAAACAGTGTTGAAGGAAGATTATGATAACTATATTTAGAAGGATAGTAGGTACGCTAGAAGTGCTTGACGATCAACAATAACTAAAAATCACTGCCACCTATATCATCATAAATACTTGAACAAAAGTATATTTCTCATAATTTTACCGTGAAAGTAGAGCTTTGTATCTTTCGTATATATTATTCTTATATGGTTATGAATAATGTCAAATGTGAAAATATTTGAAATTAAATCAATCATGCGACATATATCAACATAAAACGTAAATCGCAATCTATTTTTCTTATTTTTCAATGATTTTTATAGTAAGTATAAGAATGTTTTTAATTCTTCACCCGCAAGATTTATGTGTACAAATAAAAATCCATAACTCCGGCACGTAAGTCCTATAATAGTGCAGTTTATCAGAGAAATCGGCAAAGCAATATTTATGTAAGCGAAAATTTAAAGCCCTCCAACATAATTCCTGAACACGTGTGCGGACTCTCCAAATCACCGTTTACGACATTACCTAGGCTGGCCACGGGCGATCGTAGTGTTTAATTATTCATACTAAAACTGTCAAATATTAACTCGCACCTAACGATAAATTTTCGCAAAAAATGTGACGGTAACATGTATATTTATGGCTCTAATTACAGATTTCGGACACAGCTTACTTTTTATTCAAATATGATAATTAACATGTCACAGAATATCGTTTTAATTGAGTTATCAAATCGTGTTACATAATCTTTTGTATTACGTGAAATGTTATCGCAATTTTCATGTTTATGTAAACTTATTTGATATATTAATTTATATCATGTCGACGAACAAATACAATGCACAAATACACCATAGAATTAGAAATGAAGACAAAATTTTCAATTAACACGTTCCTGTACTTCCTCGTCGACACGAAATAAATATGTTAACCGGTGAACGTATCGCATGAAACAACACCAGCTCATTTGTATTACATAAATCTCAACAATGCCATTGTAAAATATCTTTCGATAAACACATTAATTCCGGTCTCGAGCGAGACGGCATTTCGGCGCGTCGACTCACATATTTCATAGGCGCTGATGTCCCCACTAATCTGTCAATTAGCCAGCATTCCTGTCTCTTGACCTGGGTTGGCAAACACGACCGGAGGATGACTAACTGCTATTGTTAACCCTATCCTCGGTGTTTTATTAGCCTCCCAGTTTTGTTTATGCATTTTAAACGTTCGATAGATAGAGGTGTCGTTGTACCTTAGAAATTAAGTACAACATCCCGAAAATTTATATTCTTAATGATGTTTTTTTAACATGATTACTAAATAGTACCAATATTAGTATGGAGGCCTAACTTTTATGGTGAATAAAAAATATCACAAGAGAAAGATATATTCAGTCTAGTTACATTCAGGGTAAAACCGTAAATCAATTGAACATAATAAATGTATTTCAAAACAAATTTTAACAGGCAATATAAATTCAACACGTCGCAATGTTTTAGATTTGCATTGCTCAGTCAAGATTTTCCTTTACTGTAAATGCAATTAGTCATTGTTTTATCCAAATAATGTTCGACTGCACCTTAGCAAAGCCGACTATCTAATTAAAATCGCTGTTTAATTAATTTTAATTAAACAATGGAAATGTCGCCGTAGTCCTAAGTGTCTCTAAATGCCGTCACAGTAACGTGACTCGTGATGCATTTAGATAAAATATTACATATATTTCCGAGCTCGTTCGATCGTCCACGTTCGAGAATAGCTTCATTACTACGCTGGGTTATGGTAATACCGCTACTCTGAAGTATTATAACATAGAGACACGCGATACATAATAAAAAAAATATAGAAAATCACCCCCCGCCGTGCTACACTCGCGTCTCAGATTGGCAGAGTGAGTGACGTGCGCTGTCCTTATTGGTCGATAAGATTTGACAGATAAGCTCTAGCGGCACATAAAAGATATGTCCCGAATAAGTACGTAGTTGAAAAAACTCCTAAAACGGTATCATGATAACAAAAAGCCGGTATTGACGTGCAGTCAGTACTATCGTATTAAAACAGCTGTCGACATTTTTCCTCCTTGCTCTTTCGACTTTATATTATGATGATTTGTTTGGGTTATGAAAGAGTGAGGTTGACCGCCTTCGGCACTTTAAAACAATCAGATTATTCCTGACGTATAGAGGAAATGATGACATCCTTAAGTCCGATCTTTCGATGATAATTATTGAAAATTTTAATCATGTCTCGTGGCCTGTTAAGTCGACGCTTAAAGTTCTTTTTAATTGCCTTATGAATATTCAAACTTTCAAAAGAGCATACAGAAAAACTGATGTGCTATAATAACATTTTATGCATTCCATCCTTTTTTTTTTTTGAGTTCTACCTATATAAATCCTTATTATTTTTTTATTCCAGGAGGTCGGTTCTGCTCTTTCTCTCCGTGTATAGAGCAAGTTCAAAGAACATGCATAGCATTGGAACAAAACGGTTTCCAAGATATCAGCACTATGGAAGTGTTGCAAACTGAACTCAAAGTCAGCAGGAGAACTGTGCCTGTACGCGATCTATCCTTCTTGAAACATAAGGTAAATATCATTTTATTAATGTAAAGCTTTTGTATCGTATTCATATGTATCTCTTTTATTATTAAGAACTTAAATCTTTAATAGGTTATAGGTATAGGTCACTAGGCTAGACTATATTTGTTTACAGCTTCTACTCGTACTACAATGAATTTATGTACCACTGATGTGTAGTTCACTGCAACTATTGCCCCAAATAAGTTTTGAAATAGAAAAATACTCATCATAAAAGTATACACAAAGCTGAATAGACATTCAAAATAACAAAGAGGAGTGCTCTCATTGCTTCACAACATCCTTCAAACCATTGCGAAATATATCCGAAATGTATTACACTTTTCTCATCGACTCTTCACTCGAAATGCGAAGCTAACAATGAGCCGTACTTACGTTTATGAAATGTAAATCAGCATCACAAAGCATAACATCAAAGGTTGCATCAGCGTATCGTCTACACTCTACAGCCTCTGACCCCGCCGACTGACACATTAAGTTAGCTAACGTACGACGGGCCGCGTACGTCGGGAATCGATCAAGGGCTAACAAGCTGATAATTGACAGAATACCAAGGGCCGATGCCTACGTTGCGACACAAATTAGTGCACAAAGATACCGATCTACGTTGGAGGTTGACGCTCTTAATGCAATATCGGTATACGGTGCTTAGGTGAAGCCAATTAGTGGAAGACTGCCTTGTTATACATCAAATGTATCGACGCGTCCTCCAATTCTGGTTATTAACGGAAGTTAAATAGTCTCGTTATAAATTTCTATGTACTTCAAACGATGGAGTAATTAATAGTAACTGGATAGGTTTAGAAATAGACACAGTGACCTCTTTATAGTTAGACGATTCCTCTATTGGTCGTGGTATTCGAATCCCTTTTTGATTATCTTTATATTCGCATATTTTAATTTCGACCATAGAACTTTATTTATATACGTCTGATGACCTTTCAACTCTATCAAATTTTCAAGACTTTTTCAAGACCCTCTCCCTGATGTAATTGCTAATTTGAACATTGGGTAAACAATCTTATCGCCATAACAACAAGGACTATAATCCCGTGTGTATATTAGTATAAGATGGTAGTATCTGCGACATATCGGGTTGCGTTCAAAAACGTCACGCGCGCCGTTTGTCGCGGGCGGTCACGTTCCGTCGGTAGCCAATCCTATAGTGGTGGAAGGATATCGATTTAAGCAAAAATATATGAAATTATGCATATTATAAGTAATATTGTTTTGGATCATGATTAACAGCAGACTATTCCGTATCCATTAGAGAGATATATGGTGCAAAGTACGTTTTAATATATACATAATTAAGTATATTATACATACATTATAATTCTTATTTTAGTGGCATGTCCACCAAAAACAGGAAAAATATAAACCAATCATTTCTTAAAAAAAAAAATTCGTTAATTTAACTACAGCAAAATTCATTATAGTAGACATTTAATGCCGATGTTAAATTCACTTCCCGTTTATTCTCCAAACTATCACACCTAATTTAAATTAATCAAAATATCTTTTCATTGCATTCGATTTTTGGAGTATCAAAATAAACTTAACTAATAAGCATGCATACAGTTATAAAAATGTCGTCTATAGATATCCAAAATACCGGCGATATAAGAAGGAAATTAAACTATCTAACATCGAATTATCGATAAAGTCACATCCCTATTCGCCACAGCTCAGTAGAGCCGTGGGAAAATCGCAAGGGCTTTTTAAAATCTATCTTATAACCAACATCGGCGCGCGCAGTGCCATATATTAGTAATTACTAGATTACATACTATACTTCGAAATTACCACATTAGGGCAGAGGGAACTTTATGGCAACTTAAATTAGGGCCATAGACATCGTGATCTTACCCTATATAGGTAGATAATGAAAAGGTTGTATTACTGATATTATTTGTAGGTTTATACATACTTTCTTGTTCGGTTTTAACTTTTAACTATTGGGACATTGAAGTGTTTTGTGGAAATGTAAGGTGTTATTTCTTTCTTTTCGAAATCTTAGATAAAAAGAAGCTTGAAAGCTCAGTCAATCAGTAGAATTATATTGTAACTGATTTACTTAGATTTTGTAAAGTATAGATCTTGTCTTTTAACTGAAGGCAAACTTAATAGTAGCTTACGCTACTGAAGGTTTATAATCCTTAAAGGAAAGGCAACTCTAGCATTTAAAACTTCGAATTAATTAATTATTATTTTACAAAGGTTAAACGAAGTCTCTCGGAGAATATACAAGTATAGTGGACAATATAATTACTTGTTAGTGTCATTTGATATTAATATTTAATAACTAGCTTTCCACCCGCAGCTTCGCCCGCGCAGTCAAGGAAAAACCCGCATAGTCCCCGTTCCCGTGGGATTTCTGGGATAAAACCTATCCTATTTCCCGGGATAAAAAGTAGCCTATGTCCTTTCTCGGGTATCAAAATATCTCTATACCAAATTTCATGCAAATTGGTTCAGTAGTTAAGGCGTGATTGAGTAACAGACAGACAGACAGAGTTACTTTCTTATAATATTAGTATGGATGATACAATAATAAATATAATTTTGACATTTTTCTGGCTTCTGTTTTCAGAGCATCATTATAAAATCAAACAACATCGGTCTTAAATTTTAAAGTAAACGATCCCTTTCTCACAAAATGTTCTTCCTATTTGATCAAAATAATACAAAAGAAAAGTAAAATAAAAAATTACTAAGCAACATTTCGTTTAAAATATTTAACATAGGTCCGCCTCTCCGAGCATTAAACTCGAGTCACCGAATGCCATTCTAATTCCCATAATTAAAAGTTATCTAGATACAGATCTATAAAGTTTCGAATATGATTTATGCCTGCGCCGACGCAGCTGCAGGAACAAAGCCATGTTTCAAATTCCCACATTACTTATTGAGATGACTGATTGATGGTAACGCTTCATTGTGCTCGGTGTAAAGATTCTGAAATAGAGGTTTGTGTTTGTTAGGTTAAATGGGGATTCTGCGATGAGTTTGTCTTTGAAGTGGTCTTGTAGGTTAGTATGTTAATAAAGGCACGTTTAGTAATAATGTAAGGCTTTAGGCTTTGATAAGGAATGGAAATAGTCTAACTTCCTTCTAGTAAACAATCAAAATATAAGAAAATCTCAAAAATAGTTCTTACTTCTAATAAATGAATGAATGATATCTTGAGTAAGTAATATAATAAACAATACTTTAGTGATAATATTTAATCTAGCGACGTAATATTATCTGTATGTTACCAAATTCCAAAAGCATAAAATATGACACTATCTGTGCCAAAAGTCACAGCCTATCTACTAATTAAAATTATTCTGAACTTGACAGTACCAAAATATTTGCTCAAAATATCCTGACATAAATTCCAAGTATGATATCTTGTAAACTAATTCTGACTGTAGATAACTTCAACGATAGATAACGCATAAAGTAATAGAGAATTCGGGTACAATTAATCGGAAAAGTCATTACGCCTACCCATAAATCTGTTTTGCTTGAAGGTGAAATAACCGGTCAAGTAAAGATAATTAGGGTTGTCAACTGAGTTTATAATTTATTTAGGCAAGTTCTTGAGTTTTATTTAGATGTAATATAAATTAATATATTATTCAACTACAGAGTTTCTTGTCGTCTCTTTTCTGTAGAAACTGCTGTCCGAATCTGTGGATTATTATTATTTTTCTGATTTTAAGAGATTCAACCGTGCTTCTAAACGAAGTCTAGTTGAATAAATTAATGTTTCAGTCGTAGTAAAGAGGTTCAAAAATTTTGTTTTTCAAGTCAAAGATATAGCTAGATATTATTGCAGAAGTATTTTTTCTAATAAATTCAAATGATTTATAATCATTAAACAGTTTTTCATTTATTAATTATTATTATGAATTTCTTTCTTCCCAATTATTAACATCCCAAATTAAAAACTATTCCTATTGATAAAACTTTACTGTGTCAGCCCTATATTGGCGCGTGCGCACCCCAGATAACATCTTATCACGGATCGAAACGCGATCTGTCGCTGTCGCCGGGCGCGTGTCCAAACACCGTGTGCGACTCTACCAGACGTACCCGACTGACCACTTACGTCAACAGACAACGCGTACGAGTTTATATGTATATTTTGTGTTCGCTATTAGGAGAGAATATCGTGTGCTGCTTATGATTCTCTAAAGCCGAATCTCGGTGGAATTTGTTTTACGCAGAGTAATAAATGTTGAATATGTAAATATAATTAAGAAAGTTGCCAAATTTCTTTTGCATCTACATACTTTCATATTTAAAATTTATTTTGTTTTGCAATTGTCATTTTGGTAACTTACTTTAAGAAAAGAAATGTTGTGTGGTTTTATGAAATCACGGTAAAAGCAGTATATTATTATTAGTCTGTGGTAAAAGTGAAACTGTTCGAACGGTTCCGAACACTGCTTTGTGTAGCGCATGTCGCGTGACGGTCGGCTGCCGAGTAGGTATACCTACTCGGCAACCGCGATACACGCGACATGCGCTACACAGACCAAAAAGTTTGAGACGATGTAATAAAAGTTTCACTTTAATAAATTTAAATTTCATAACAACAACATAAATAAACAGTAAACAGAGTTAAATATGATTCATTTATACAATTCAAAGTCGATTTTCATCAAATCCAAAACATAAGTTTTACAAGTCAATAAATTGTCAAATGAACGTAACTAAGCAAATTAAAATTGTTTAATGTCTCCCTGCGAGGCGAGTTCTGTAATGAGAGCGTTTTAAGTTATGGCCGTGTCGCCAGAAAATCGTAATTTCAAATCTCGGAGTCGAGTCGGCAATACATCGAGACTGGTCTATCATTTATACTGAGGATAATTCTAATAATACGAGCGCCGTTCACTAGACAGTTTGTACACGCGAATCGAAGAACAAAGAGATTTAGGGCAGTGTAACACGATCCACCATATTGTTGGTGACGCAACGTTTGTCGCAGCGTGATCGAGGGCCGACAGCCGTGGCTAAAGGATGCGCTTGTGCCGTGAAATCGCTGCCCGCGCCGCGCTGCTGCAAGGGAAATACCTATGTATATGCACGGCGTTTTTGTGACGTAACTTATATATTGTTCATTTCACATGAAATTATTACTTGCAATTTAACGCTATACATAATAACATTGAGAAAGTTTTCTTGTATATGTCGGAATACTAAAAAAGTAAAATAACACAGATAAAACTAAACATATTCTAACTTGGAAGTATTCGAAATATGTTAGCATAAACGTATGGCATACTCATTGCATTTATCTGGAGTTCCTTGAATTCCCCTTAATGTTCCTATAAATATTTATTCCCGAAGCAGCTTATCCCACAGTATCGACTCTTGTATACAGGACGACCTTTACCGCAATGCTCGGTAATATCGGCAGGACTCGGACAAACTTTTACCGTTAATACAGCGATCTATAAATTTGCTACTCGACAAAATAATAGGAGAGTCGATAGTTCGATGCTATTAACGCCCAGAAAGATATATTGAGTCGACTCCTCTCAATCTGATACCTTAATACGAACGGTCGTAATAGAAATTTCTCAGTTACGAGATGCCAAGATAATTGCTTTGAATAATGCGTTGACTTCCATTTTGATTTTGAATTACGTGTCGCGCTGTGTGAATGTCCCATTGGAAATGTCTCGCTGTTCCTTATTGAGGATATTGTTAAAACTATTACCTTGTAGCGATAGTAGACTATCTCTGGCAATTAATGTGATATCATGTCCTCCATGATAGCTGTAGATAGAATCAAAGTTAAATTGTTTGTGATTCTCATAATAATCTTAGAGCAAAAGATATGCGTATGAGAAGTATAGGGTAAAGATGTTTAAACTCACACTCAATTTCAGATACTTATAAATTTAATCAACCATATTTTGGAATTTCTATAGATATAAATAAAATTCATACCAAATAAAATATGGTATATAAGTATGTATGTAGTTGGAAAATTTCTATTTAATTATGGATATATTTTATCAATATTGATGTAGTGATTCTCAAAAAAGAATGAACAGAGACATTAATAGTAGAAATGAAATGTTTATACCGAGATGTTTTATTGGAAATATAAAATCCATTTCATCGCACGCGATCGCTTTATTTTACGCCGTGTTTATTTATTATACAGAACAAATGTATATTTTATCGAACCTTCAAGGTAATAATTGTTTGTCGTACATTTATTTCGCTTGTATATTTAATTCTATGACATTTGATATTACAAAATACGTCCCAGTTCTTTGTTTATTGTAGCAATGAATCTGTAATATTTTTAGTGCCCTGCATTATTTATCGATTCGTAGTCGCCTTCTAAGCTATTATTTTTCATAGATTCAATATAGACATCTCTGGGTACTAGTATTTTATTATAAGCAGTACTTGTGTACAAGTAGGTTGGGACTATTAAATATTGCCATGTAGAGGATTTATTATGTAATGTGTTTTTTTAAGCAGTTTCTTTCTTCTATTTGCAGCAATCTAAAAATAATGATTTAAAGATCCATGCCCAAAATTGAATATCTTGCATCTCCAGCCGAAAAGCCTCTTTAATGTGCTAATCTTAATATATATAAATCTCGTGTCACAATGTTTGTCCTCAATGGACTCCTAAACCACTTAACCGATTATAATAAAATTCGCACATCATGTGCAGTTCGATCCAACTTCAGAGATAGGATAGTTTAAACATGAAGGTACCACGGGCGAAGCCGGGGCGGACCGCTAGTATTACTATATGATTTAAAATACTTCAGCACAATTTGAAAATGGATGCATAGTGTATGGATTTAATGCATCTATTTTCGTATTAAGTGATGTATCTTTACCCCTTTACCTTTGCCATAATAAAACAATAATTTCGTTATATGATGAGCCTATTAAATTGTTCGACGATCCACCAGAACGCTCGCGATCGATTTATGACTTTGACACGTTAATGACTCTATCTTGAAGCGAAGCAATTTCAAAGATTTCATAAAACTATCTATGAAACAAGCTGAGATCGAGCTCATTTTGGGCAGTACATCCTTAATGCATCCGCGTTTATGTAATAGTTACAAGACTAGCGAAGTGACACGAGTATTAAATATATTCGTGAAGTAAAAGTTTTAGCCGGCGTTTGCGCAAGCCAGGTCACGTTTGAGTACAATACCACCTGTATGATCCGGATCCAGCATGTTACTATTTCGCAACGCATCTAGGACTCCTTAATGGGTAAATATATATTGAATTCGTGCATCATTTGGCACGTTTGTTTATTTATGCCACTGCTTAGTGAGCGGTTATAGTCAATTTAGCGATCAGATTGCCACGCCGGTGAAATATGGGTAACGCGATGTTATGTATATTGCAATTGTTTATGCCGCTGATGATTTATTTTTATCACTATATTCAATTTGGAAGGCAATTAAAACGTGGCTTGCTGACAGCTGAAATTTAACATGTATTCCGTGTTTCATAATTGAGACCATTATTTCAATTTTTATGTGGTTTATCTGTTGTCTTTATATCTATTTCTTTATCTATATTATCTTCTAACTAAGTTCTTATATGTGTCCTTATCTTCCTTATGTGTGTAACATTTTTTCATTGGAGTGATGTTACTCACTTATTTTCTCCAGCTTTAATGAAATTTGGTTAATGATGACCTCATTGATTAATCTGATGCCTGAAACGCTTTATTCAGATGAAGATATTCTTTACAGAAACAACATAGGTAAATAACATGTGAAAATTTAAAATAGTGTGGTAATTACAGCAATATCAAATGGCATGTCAGCTTAAACGCCACACCAAACAAACATACCATTTTGCACTATTAAAATTAACACAAAATTTAAAACGAAAAAGACCACAAAACCTGTTCCATATTCCCTTATCAGCGTTACTAGATTTCGGTCGTAGCTCTCATTCGCTTGCAACACCGGCTCGGATAGAGTCGTCAGTCGCATGTAGCCGGGCACACAGCAATAAATTAGCACTCCAGTGTTCCCACGAGCGAAACCGTATCAAGATGAGCCTCGAACAACGCTTCGACTCGAAACGGGGACAGCGAAATGCTTTATTTTCTCACTCGATTTATTCCAAGTGACATTCTCTTACGTTTTGTTAGCTGTCACTCGGGCGTTCTAACGAAGTATTGCTTTGTTACTTAACACCGTGTTCTATCAACGATGTGTTGGTCTTAATAGAAATACAACGTTTCGTTTCGCCTTCGTTGCCTTGCAGCGTATTAAAGGGAATTTAATTTTGAATTGATTCATTTCTTGAATTTTGTTCAGCTAACATTACGCATCGTTATTTTTATTTTTAAATTTCTTACATTCTTGCAACTGTTGATTAATGTAGCTGAGTTTGAATTAAATATCGTAAGATAAAGCTCTTAAATACGGTTAAAATAACAGTTCATTGCCATAGTACATCGTGGTTATGTGAAATATCACCACAATTATTAATTAAACAGATTCCTTTGTATCAAAACAAACTTTGCATACTATAATGACTTCAACATTCGCATCATCTATCAAAGCTTCGGATCCAATAATTTGTTACGCTTCTCTACAAGTGAATGTGTTCCTCGAGATTAGATATCAATTAATTCAAATTTCCAATTATGTCGATGATCATTTATTTGGAAGTGTTCACGGTGTCAAGTTATTTGGAAGAGCTCGATGTTCGGACGGTTACTAATAGTTTTGCTGTGTCTTGCATAATCTACAGTGATTTATTATTTGCCTTGTTCGTTTTATTGGTGGTTTATTTCATCGTGTTTAAGAAATGGTACTAAAACTTGTACCGTAAAGAATGAAATTAAAAGTGTTTCTGCGATCTGAAGAACACTTTCGTTTACATTTTTGCTATTACATACTTGTTTTAAGTTTACTTTAGTTGTTATGTATTAATATATGTTATGCTATGTATAATACCCACTTTAGGTATCAGTCATAAATACTGAATTTAATCACCTCAGTTTTTAAATTATGCCGCCCACAAAAAGTCACATTATCACTCCCAAGCAGTTATACATATATTAATACGCATAGTCTCATTATACGTACATATGATTATACATTCGTCTTATACCTAATGCATTCGAACGTATTTCAAAGTTCTGTTATAAAAATTGTCGAGATGTGTCACAATATATATTCTGATCCTTCGAGCTTAACCGTAAAAGCATAAAAATATACAGGGTGTCCCACTGTTGGTATACTAAGCTCAAAGGAGGTTATAGTTTTGCATACGCTGAGTACGTAAAAAATACTTAAAAAATTCCAGACCCATTTTTTTTTTAAATAGATGAATTCTTAAAACTCTATGTGTACACCCATAACAAGCAACCCGCCCATTTTTGCCTCTAGCACGTGAGCTATCGTTTAAGATTATGTTTTCATAGACAAAATGCTCACATTAGAGAAGCGGTATATGACGGCTGCGCGAAGCTAGAGAAGAAAACATGGATTTTCAGGAAAAAATTATCAAAAAAATTTTAACGTAATTTTGTTGTTTATGTATTTTTTACGTGATCAGTGTATGCAAAACTACAAGTTCCTTCGCGCTTAGTATACCAATAGTGGGACACCCTGTATACGTTGAGTATGTGTTTCATTTCATTTAAATGAGAAAACAAGACAAATATCCAGCACCAAAAAGCTTACTTCTTCATCATACCCAGAAGCATATTTGCTGATGCCTGATAGTAGCACTTCGCATCTATCCTTCTAATTTTTCGTATCGTTTTTTTTTACCTTCTTAATTTCGCTATAAACCCCTTATCTTATTGATAAGATATTCCCCATTCTGTTTCATATTAAACAAAAACACACGTACCGTTAATAGTACAATCACATCGATTGAAATTCTTCAAACAACACAGGAGTCGGGCGTCGCCTTGGGCGTGTTAATGCTAATTATTATAATCAACATGATTAAGCACCACATCCGTAATTGTGATCAATTGGACAATGGCACGGGCCACTGGAATCCGTCTCGACCGGTCATGATCACGATACTGACCAGTGACGAATCTATCAACCCTGTATGATAACACGATACAATACTGTCTTGGAGATTTAAAATGTGTGTACAGAATGTGATGTATAGCAGGAAGTTGTTCGGAAAATATGAATATTCACGGCTAGTCTAAGAATCGCCTTAGGGCTGGACGGACATATTGGAAATTAGAAGATTGAACCCAAAGTGTAGTGTGTTAAAATTTAAAGTTTTACTTTATTGTCCAATTAGTTCATCAAATTTTTAAGATTAAGATTACTCTTACTGTCCTCGTAAAAGAACATTAGCAGCATTGCATTACCGACTTAAACAAATGTGAATTAGAAATTGCGAAGAGGTTGCCTTTCATTAATTGATCTTAACAGAATTGAAGTGTTTTTTAATTCATTGCCTCTCGATTGCAATACTCGAGCACCTATGCTTTGAATGATATCCTGATCCGTATCCTGACATACTCGAATATAAATTTTATTCATTCAAAATGTGGTTACCATATCGTTCTAACGACAAAGGAGCTGCACATATAACAAGCGCATAAAGTTCCTATATTTTATACCACGCAAGCTCCAGTGTTAGTTACGCACAACGTCCACATAGTAGCTGACCCCAAAAGCCTGTATCGGATCGTGACCCGCCCTGACCCCGATCTACTTACCAACTATTGTCTTTGCCCAACACTTGGCATAATTCGCCGATAGTTTAACACTGAAATAACTCTGTTGGGACACACGTCGCGTTAGTCATCAGAATTGATTAGCGGTATCATATTTATTGGATATTTTATCGTTGGTCCTGTGTAGTAATTTAATACTTGATCAGCGGGGTTTGTAACTAAACATTACTAACATTTTATCTACATAAGGAACTTACTGGTTAAATTAACTCATAAGCGAAAAATCAAATGGTCCTTCAAGGAAATTCGTATGAATATTATACAAATTTGCTTTTGCTTCTTGGAACGTAGGTTGGTACTTGGTAGGTTGGTTTTTAACTAAACATTTCCTGTAATTATCCATGAGGTGTCTAAATTCGATGTTTACGCGGGTGGATTGTAATACCGCCGTAAAAGTTACCATGTTCTACTGTAGACAGAAAACATGATAGATGAAGTTCTATACTTCTTATAATTTGTAATCTACACAGCGGTAGAACAATAATACTAATAACATTGAGTTATTGAGAGCCAGTGTATCTTAAGGTCCCCAAATTAATAGCATACATTAATCACTTTTCACCAAATGTCATAACATTTCCCAATACTAATCGTGTTAGATCTCTTGAATGGTTCTAATTGAGCTCTGAAGGCATTGCTTCATTGGATCGATTATTTGAAACAATTGCCAAAATTTATTGTTACGCAAACATTAATGAGCATATTCGATGTTGTATTGTTTCGAGTATGGCCTGGATTAATGATATTATTGGTAGCCTCTTGACCTCGCTTGCGTTTAGATGCTATCACAGCTTATCTATGATTATATGTCGAAGTGGTTTGTCTTACGGAACTAAATATGATTGTGGTTCGCTGTAGGCGTTATGGAAAGTTGGTAGGTTTCAAAAGTTGTTTTAAATTCCTGAAGAATTGAAAAGTTAGGTCATTAAAAGCGGTAAATGAAAGATGCATCTTTTGGTTTTTAACTTCATGACTTTTAATAATATAAGATATTAAAAGTTTCTGAAAAACATATTTGAGCAATAGGCTAAAATAAAAGAATACTGCAAGTATTCTATGTATTACATAAACTACAGGACTACAAGAATTTCAACCAATCACCTCGAGCCGCATAAATGTATCATTTTCCTCTTCGCTAAATCTATTTTTAACTTCCGCTATTATATGATACTTTTACGCCTCCCATTCAGCATCCAAAAATAACAATAGTTTTTACCAAATAGCATCCGAATCGTGATTGCACGCACGTTCTTACTGGAGATTTTGATTTCTCGTTTGTTTGGCGGTTTTTGTGTGAGGTTAGGGGTTTGATGCGGTTCATTCATTCGGAAATCGTCAATCGAGGTGTCGTGACCGCTGGCGGGTCGGGTCACGACGTGGCTACCGGTCAGATGGCGTGCTTCCACGTTTGTTACGGATTTTGTTAATGGAGCCTTTTGGGGTGAGAGCACGCGTGATTCCGAATTTGTGGGCTGGATTGCCGCTTGGGAAAGTGATTTGATAGTAATGCTGGTCTAAATCTAACAATGTAATAAAATCCTTCATGTTCTAGAGGGGAAGTTAAAACACCACGCCTATTATTTTTTGAAAAATTACTTAATTTTGTATTTTAAACCAGTACTGTAACACTAAAATATTTATAGAAGCAATTAAAAATATAATAAAAATATTATACAAGTATTTTAAGTAGAAATACAGTCCTTTCTCCATATCTGCATCATTATCTGTGGGAAATTCTGCGTGAAAATGTTCATACCAAAAGCCAAAAGTTAACGAGGGAGCCGATAAATAAACTTACAATTTATATTATGATTTATCGCTTTTATATACGGTGTTACGCCGACTATAATAGATAACTGTAATCGCAGCACGGATACAATTAGTGCAACTATGATACCTATATAATATCAATTTTCTTCAATATTTTATTATATATATAGAGTGTGAGTAAAATAATTGACATAGAAAACATTTAAAATCCCAAACTCTAATGACTTCGCGTAGCATGTAGATTTTACACTCATCACTTCTGCGCATGTCACGTACAAGACGACCGACAGATGGCGCTAGTGGTATTTTAAATCGCGCTATTGAAAAGTTTTTTCAATACCGTAAGAAGACTGGGTTCTTGAATTTTGGTTAACTTTGCGCAGAGGCAATATCGTAACCAATGAGGTTAATCCGAGGTGCGATTATTGCTAGTTGAAAACTTTACCAATACCCCGCCGTGTGGACGTGAAATACCGTCCGCTATGGCAATTTTTGAACGGCCGTTAAGGCCTTAATAAACCCTGAAACATACAGCTTTACTGTTTGATCTAGCAGAAGCTTTCGAAGAGCTAAAGAGATAATTAAATATTATAAATTATACAATACATATACATATTTGGTCTTATTATTATTAAAATTAAAATATAGAAAATTTTCTCTTTAATAAATTTAAATAAAATTTGTATATTAATATATTATTATAACATGGTTATATGTAGTTTATACTTCTAATTTATTGCTTAAATTTTGTAAAGTATGCATCTTTTAATGTAAACTATTTTAAAAACATGCTTGAATTCAAATGCAGCCATCTCCCACGCAGTTCATTACATTACACACTACAACAAATGGCCGTAACAAAAAGGATTAGCCATCAAAACAAGTCGAAGATTACGCGTCGATCCAGATTTAATAATGTCAAAAAGATTTGACATTTACACTCGGTGAAAGTACTGGCTTATTGAGTGGAATCGATTGATCGACTTATAATCGTATTATCGGTTCACGGGGGGTCCCATAGACCGTGTCGACTTTATAAGTGTTGGAATTATGCTTAATGAAATGCTGCATGGGATTTGTTCAAATTAATTTAGGTTCGATTGAGAAATAATTTACGAGTTATAATTGCTTTACGGCTGGCTGGTTAACTGCTTCGGTTTGTATTCAATTGGTGTTTGTTTTTGATTGAAGTTTAAATGAAACAATCTGTTTGGACACATTCATTTGTTTATAGGGAGAGCAGAATATGTTTAATATTCAAATAACGTACTTGGTCCATTGAAAAGTTACATTTGGGGTCGCATTTTTTAGAGGACGCAATTTTATTTTTTTGATGTGTAGGGGGGGTCAGTGTGAAGCTATCACCAAGTTTGTGGGGTCGCCACCCTTGTCCCACGGCCGCCATCTTGAAAATAGCGGTTGAAATGGTTTTTACGATATATCTCTTAAACTATTTATCTGATAATAAAACAATGTTAACATTATTCGTTGCAAATTAAATTCTCTACAACTTAGGTTCTGTAACTTTTTGTCGTAGAACTATAAACAAAAAAGTTATAAGCGAAAATGTTCAGAAATTAGAGATGTTTATATTTTTCAATAAAACTTTTTTTTATAACTTTACGAAGAAATTATATCAGACCATTTTTGTACATTGTTTTTCGTAGAACAACTTTTATTTACAACATTTTTTCATTAAGTAAATAGCTAAGGTTTTACAGCCATCCGAAGTGAGTACTATTTTAAGTACTCTTTACTATACAGAATACGATATATTATGTGTGTACTAATAATAATTTGTCACCAGTAATTATTTTATTTTTGTTATAATAATATTTTTAATAATTAATTTTACAATATTATTAATAATTAATTATTGAATCTTTTCCCCACAACCCAGGAGGTAGAGTCTGGAAGTGCGTTTTTTTTTACGTCGAAAAGCAGGGCTGAAATGTTCTGCAGTGTGCTTCCATTGTTGTGGAGTCTGGGAAAAGAGCCAATAGCCAATTTATTATGTATAGTTACTACTGAAAAATAGTACTCACTTCTGAGCGCTGTAAAACCTTAGCTATTGACGTAATGAAAAAATGATGTATATAAAAGTTGTTCCTCGAAAAACAATCTACAAAAATAGTCTTATATCATTTCTTCGTAAAATGATAAAAAAAAGTTTTATTGAAAAATATAAATAGCTCTAATTTCTGAACATTTTCGCTTATAACTTTTTTATTTATAGTTCTACGGCAAAAAGTTACTGAATCAAAGTTGTAGAGAATTTAATTTGCAACAATTAATGTTAAAATTGTTTTATTATCAGATAAATAGTTTAAGAGATATATCGTTAAAACCATTTCAACCGCTATTTTCAAGATGGCGGCCATGGGACAAGGGTGGCGACCCCACAAACTTGGTTTTAGCTTCACACTGACCCCCCCTACACATCAAAAAAATAAAATTGCGTCCTCTAAAAAACTCAAGGTCAGGCCTAAAAAATGTAACATTTCAATGGATCAACTAGAACAAGCTACCTATAACGTACTACGTATCGTAGTAAATTATTGTTTATATGCATTTAATTATTATTTTTTTCTCTTAGTTGTAAAGAGAAGTTATAGGTATATACTTGGTTTGTGTAATTGTGTTTTACATTTCCTAAACACGTTTTTATTGTTAATATCACCCTTCGCTTAAAACGGGTAGAGCCCTGTAATAAATAAAACGTACGCTGGCAAAAATAAATAGGCATTAAAACATGTTTTTATAAATAACAAATCAAAGACTAGTTATATTATTTTGTATAAATTTAAGTCAAAATTACGGTGTAATGTGCTGAGTAAATGATTTGGGAAAATAAAAACTTGAGTAACCGTCATATATCTCAATTCAACACTCTACCTTTTTGTATTCGTAGGGTCTCCACGTTTATGAAATGTTTTAACTTAAGTATATAAAATACGAAATATTATTATGTGGACTAATAACTGATTACATAATTATGTACATTTTCTGTTAAAATATAAAACAAAGACAATCCTTTTGATTCATTTGTTTGTAACAATTATCGAAACTAACATATTTGTATTTCAATATGCAATTATTACCTTCCATTATTGTTAAATACGTAAGTTTAATTACCAGTACATATTTAATATATTTTACTTAAAACAAGAAATGGTCCATGCATCTAATTTACAAGCTAGTCCTCATTCACACGGAGTCCTAAGAAGTTTGTATGTTTGTGAATCCTACGATCGTGATTTATACGCTCCCCTTCTGACAGATGGCGGCGTAATGGCGATTGATTTACGAAACCGATTTAATAGTTACCTAATCGGTTATTGAGCTCGCCTTTATTAAATACCGCTGACGTATCGTCCTTTCATATGTAGTGTATGTTGTACTTGCAAGCAATTAATGTGCATATCACACGCCATCCAAATTTAATCTAAAAGAGTTTGAACGTTGAAAATTAAACTGATAAATTTATGTAAATACTAGCGGTCCGTCCCTGCTAGTTGCTGCATGTACATTTTTACGTTTTCTCTCCATAAGATCCTTGTACTTCAAGGAATATCATAAAAAAGAATTGACGAAATTGGTTCAACCGTTCTCGAGTTTCGCGCTTACCAACACATTTGGCGATTCATTATTATATTATAGATTATGTCCCTTCTATATTAATTATTATTGTAACCCAAAAAAGAAACATCTACCGAACCCAATGATGTCAAAACCATACATATAAAATTATTCTCTCTGTTCTGATGCAATAGGACTCTATCTAGAGTATCAATAATAATTTTAATCAATTCATATTTCGTTAAATTTTCGTTTTGAATACAAAAATATTACAAAAAACTTTCAATTCTGAGAATTTTCAATAATATCAAGAGGCATTTGCTTCACTGAATTTGTTTCTAGCCATTTTTATTTAGAGAGAATGAATAATAGGTTAGTAAATGAATGCAAACTTAAAATTTTATACAAATAATAATTACTCAAACAAACAAAACACGATAATATCAGCAAACTATTCTAAAACAATTTACTTACGTTTATTCCAACGCATCTAGAATAGTTTATACTTAATACATCTAACCACTTGGTGGACAACGATTAGATCGGATTTATGTGGTGTATTAGAATTACGTCCGCGAGGCCCTAAACATGCGCGTTATCAGAAACATGCGTTTTGACCGCTACCGCTGCTTTTTACGATATCTTGAACGGTCCCACTCGTTTATTTATTTCACATTTACGTCCGAGGGTGAACGTCTAAATCCAAGCGACACATATTTATGAGTCGACAGCTTCGACGGGTTACAAGACTGCGATAAAAACGTACATTTTGTCGCTTGGCTTTTGGCAGTTGCGTCATTTATTGCATACTTTTTTGAATCCCATTATTTTGCGTGCGTTTTGAACGCGCTTTTAAATGTGTCTTTTGTTTGAGTATTATCTTGAAACGCATTTGGACTCTTTATTTATTAAGATATTAGTGCTGAAGACGTGGATAAATATACATACATATTACGTATTGTAGTAGCTAATTGTGTCCCAAAACTTATAGCTGCTACATTTCGTGAAATGGTTATTAATGTTATCTAAAATTGCTTCATAACTTTTCTATAAGTGAGTAATAAATATAATAAAGCTAATATGTTTCGGTCAATTACGTAAATACCCTATTTCGGCACGGGCCAGCGAGCTAATTATTTTTATAATAAAGATGGCCGCGCGCCGTTGAGTGCTCGTCCATCTCTCTTATCTCAATTCTTAATGCGCCTCTTCGCTGGTCATTCTTTTTTTGAATTTTGTTTTCTTTTTTCCCATGTCATCCAGTGGAAGTTTAAATTTTGTGTTGACAGTATGAAGGTTTTATGTTTTAATCTGGACTTTATGTTCGTTTAATCTGTGGCGTGGATAGATTATTTACCGCATTTCTTTCACCTTTTTATCTAGTTTATGGTGAGTCGCGTGTGTGAATCGAGCGATTTATGTTGTATAAATGATGTTTAATTTTGTAAGTGGTCTAAACGATTCGGCTTTCTGCCTCAAATTATCGACGATTTGAGGTGGTTTATGAAGTCATAACGATAAATCAAAAGTGCAACAACGATATTTTGTTGCATTTCCGAACAGGGACGGACCATCGATCACGGCGTTTGAATAAATTTATGTTACGTAATTGCGGTGTGCGTGCGCGCAAGATGGCTCAAGTATTATGTTGTTTACGAATTATAAGCAAACTTGACTCTAGCTTTATTGCACCACCGATATTACCACGAAATAGACAAATTATTTGCGACTTTGGTGGTATATGACTATATGGCAATTAAAGTAAGAAACCTGATAGAGAGAAATACTCTACGTGATAAAACTGTTGATCTTTCCTTGATAAAGCTATTTTTTGCGTCCGAAGAAGAAAAGCACTTTTTTTAATGTTATTATTTTTTACAAAAAGTCTGCCGCTGGTTGCATTATAAAATATGCACTATAGGCAGATTCACATTCCTTCCCGTTTTAATGGTTCTTCGTCGATAGTTTCGTTACATTTCATAGGTTACTGCTCCGTTACCCAAGAACCACAAAACACCGAACATAGATGTAGATTGTTAAACTGAGCGCAATCTATGAATCTAGCATGTATCAACTATCCAACACAAAACATACGAGGTCAGGGGTATTACCATGCATAGCAGTATTATATCCAGTACTAAACAGTGATGGAGCTATACAACCTATATAGCGTTAACATTTTTCCACACTGGAATCAATACTGCTTTAAGATATCATGGTACGGAGCAGGTCTCACACTAGACTATCAGTTGTTGCGGTTAAGACAGGCGCGAAGTCTCAATTAGTGTAATCTTCATGACTTGGTAATGCACCTAGTTGAAGACCTTCGGGTGTACCGTTCGACCTGTGGCAGTTCACACTTTATGGGAAAATGTAGTAGAGTTTGGTATAAGATGCTTTATAAGGGTTTTTTCAAGGAGACATGTTGTCACTTTTTGTATTTTTTGGTCAAGTTATAGCTATGTTCATTCAAAGACACATCGTTTATGTATTGCAAATCGTTGTTACTGATTACATTGGAAATACAATAAATAACGAGCTGAAACTACAGACGTGGGGCAATAATTAATATGTCTTAATTTACTATCCAGTTTGACGATAAATGCAATCAAAGCAGAATATTTTTTTTATACTCTCACAATATCGACAGTGATGCAACGCGATCGAAACTTCAAACTTCCACGTGCTAAACATTCCAAGCTTCAGATTAAGATGAAGTGTCATAGCACACATTAGTTTCAATATCTGACATTATTGCGGTGGCGCCTCGCTAATAACAAGGCGCCGGCGCACAGGTGTCCCCTCTCATCACGCGAAATTGTCTGCTAAATGTACCTCTGATGTCAGCAACTGCTCGCCTTTGATCGAGCCGCTAAAGTGGATATTAGTGATTGCTAAATGTCGCTGTTACGGTTATTTCTTGGTGTTACAGTCACAAAATTTGCTGTATTAGGTATCCTAAATTTTAAAAGGATTGAAATTAATGTAGAATTGTTTAAAACCCCTCAAACATATGTTGAAGGGTTTTAAGGGTATTAATGATGAAGATACAAAATTATCTAACTTTCCAGCACTTTAAAGTGCTTATATTATATTCTTTCTTCTTTCCTTGTCTTACTCTACTCTTTAATTCTTGCTCACTGTATCTTTATCTACATCGAGTTGCTTGGAAGAAATCGCTCACGAGCGATAAAGCCGCTCTTTGTACATCTCTACTATAAGCTACCTTAACTATGTAACTTTATCACTGTGTATATGTACAATAAAGAGTATTTCATTCATTCATTCATTCATTATGTTATATAGATTATAGACAGTTTCAGTGTGCTACAAAATAAGCCTCACTGGTTATGCTATAATTATAATTGACCGAGAATTACGTTGAACGTCTTTATTCAGAGGACGAGTGTATATAAGCTCTAATCCATGACATCGATAATAACTGACCCCCTTGGTGGAGTACAATCAAATACAAAAATACACATAGAAATAAATTTTAAGAAAATTGCGCAAAAAGGTATCGATTTAAATGATTGGATAAATCAAACTAAATAAAGCAATAAATTATTGTATTTTATGATTAATATTTTCGTATCCTTATATTTTAACCCTTGATTTATACATATAATCTACATAATATGTAAATATAGGTATATAACTTTCTAAAATCTATAAATTCGGAGCCTTAGAGACGTTATCGTCTCTATGCATGTGTATGCTGCAATCTACTATCTTACATTCATAACATCCAACTAAATATACAATTACGCAATCGACTTTTCCACCATCATATACTTTACGACCAAGCACGTATTCCTAAGGCAGGTGCATAATGCTAGATGTATGGTGATGTTGATCTTACACATTTAGCGTGTCGATATCATCTGCACCACGCTTAATCGATGTAATTACGAGTATTAGCGGTAATCTGTGGATTTACAAGATTATTCTCATATTAACTGGCTAGCTAATCAATCAGTCACATTGGGTTTGAATGATGCACGCTTACCTACTGATAGTCTGTTTGTACCGATTGTATCACAGTTAGAAGCAGTTTTACTTTGTTTGTAATAATAATTTGATGGGTTACATACACAATATGTATGATAAATACTTATAACATTTTGCTTAAGATTATAAAATTAAATTATTACCATGCTCTATAGATTTTACAGTTATTCAAATTCCTGTGTAAAATGCAGCCATCAATATTTTAACCACCTAATCTGTTATGGCTACTAACGCCATCTCTATAATAAAGAAATAAATAAAACACAATTAAACAATAAAACAAATAAAGACAATGAAATAAAAAAGATTAAGATATCGACGATGAATACATTTTCAACATTTTGAATACTTTATTTACATTAGGCATTTAACTATTTTATATTTGTTTCAGAGCTGCGACAACCCAGTGGAGGAAAAGCCTTCGAGTGACAAGAACTTCATAGTGGGCGCGTGGCCGACCAGCACGCCGGGACACACCGGCTATCTCACTGTGGCCACACTACCGCCTGCTTTTATTAGAAGTACGTATCGAAAATGGGCATATTATATAGAATTATAGAGTATCACTGCAACGTGTTTTAAGAATAATAATGCATGGTACTGTGTTGAGCAGAAATTGCCCTATTATTATTATACTAGCTGCCCTTCGCGTTTTCACCCGCGTGTCTACGCTCCTGTTGGTTTTAGCGTAACGATAAATTATATAGCTTAGCCTTCCTCGATAAATGGGCTATCTAACACTGAAAGAATTTTTCAAATTGGACCAGTAGTTCCCGAGATTAGCGCATTCAAACAAACAAACTCTTCAGCTTTATAATATTAGTATAGATTTAAATTATGTTGTTATGCCCGAGTAATCAATATTGCTCTTGAAGCATTATTTTATTAAATTCTGTAATCTTAATCAATTTTGTTTTGCATTTTAAACTATGCATTTTTGTCTATTTGAATAAAATAACTCTAGTCCGGGATACATCGCCCATTTTTGCAAGTGATTAGGTATCAAGCTAATTTTTCGTGAGTAGCTTTATTTTGATGAGATGCCCAATAATTTCATGTACGAAACTCTCGATTGTGGTAGCTTACAGAGGTAACAAGGATAAAAATTTTTGATTTGACGGTTCTCAAATATTTATTACGCAATTTGTAGGACAATATGTCTGTTGAATTATATAAGTATTAAATAAGTGAAAATAAAAAAATCTGCTGGTTAGTTGATTGATTTATGATGACTTCGTTATCGATACACATTGGAAAGGGGGACTCTTTGATCAAACCATAGATTTTGTAGGACAAATATTTTTTCGAATAATTTAGATAATTATCTTGAGATTGAACAAAAAAAAACCATTGAGTTAGTAATTAATATTTGAGAACCATCAAATCAAAATATTTTATCCTTGTTTCTTCTGGTAGCTACCACAATCGAGAGTTTTTTACATGAAATTATTGGGCATCTCATCAAAATAAAGCTACTCACGAAAAATTAGCTTGATAGTAATCACTTGCAAAAATGGGCGATGTATCCCGGACTACTCCTACTAAGACCCAAAAATTGATAGTTATAAGAAGTACAAGACAAAGAAAATAAATAACTCTCAAACTATTGTACTCGGCCTAATAATAACGAAAACTTATGTTCCCTTACAGCAAAAACGATTCCAGCCAAGACAGAAAATGGAAAAGATGAGAATCCTCCAGATAATTATGAAAGGAAAAGTGACTCAGACAGCGGAGAGGATAAATTAGTTGTCGACGAAAATAGATTATAAATACACTTTGTATTAAATAAAAATTTGAATTTAAATATTTGGTTTTATTTTTCCGAGAAATACCTGAGGACCCCAAAGTACAAAACATATATCTGTATCATCATCATCATCATTTCCAGCCTTTCAGGACGTCCACTGCAGGACATAGGCCTCCCCCAAAGATTTCCAAAACGACCGATCACCAGCGGCCTGAATCCAGCGGCTCCCCGCCACTTTGATCAGGTCGTCTGTCCATCGCGTTGTAGGCCGTCCCACACTGCGACGTCCTGTACGTGGTCGCCACTCAAGAACCTTTTTGTATATAATATACTTATTAATGAAATATTTCATTTACAATCAATTTAAGTAACACTCAAATTTTCACTTAATGCAGAATACATATCTAGCTGTGATAAGAGAAACCGAGAAAACATCTAAATTAAATCTTACTTTTACTATACTATTAACTCCAAACCCTAACCAAGAAAAGAAAGAAGGTATCATCTTGTAGAAAACCAGAGCTATAGTTTTAATGAATAGGTTATCAGAGACTCACTTCGAAAGCAATTTAAGATAGCAGTACATTTGTCGCTGTCATCTGGTTGAATTTTCTATATTTTCATTTAATGACTAGAGGTTTGTACTTATTAATCGCGGCAAACTATCACGTAGACGGGGTCGCAGCGCGCATAGGTGAATTCATTGGCTGGCGCGGCGAATTCCGAAAAATGGACGACGAAAATTGCAGTCTACTAATTCAATTGTATAGCGCTACTGTCTACCGACTTGTTGTGGAATAGCGAATCCTCACACTACCACAATAAATTGTTGAGGCATGATGCCTGGGCACAGGCCTGGGTACAAATAACTAAAAATGGATATAGTTACGCCTGAATTGAAAATAAAGAATTCCTATTTGCAAGGAAAATGGCTACATTTTTGGCGTCATATAGATGATAAAAGTCCAAAATAGCTAAAAGTTATCGTACCTACGGCGACCGTCGTTTGATGGTCTAAGAAATTTAATTCCTACATGTAGGCTCGCGCACAAATGAACATCAACTGTGGGCGAACATTGGCTCGGGCTGTCGCGTGTACCTAATTTGTACGCACCTCATCGCGTTTATTTCATTTATGTGAATATTTTCTGAAGTAAAAAAGTTGTGAATGGTTCATTTTACCATCATCACTTCATTTTTGTAAAAAAAGGGAAACACAATAAAAGACATTTAATTTTCATACATTTATTTAGGTTAAAATTCTTAAATCTACAGCATATAAATAATAGTACATACAAGCTAGTGTTACGGAATTCTTGTGAAGCCTCATTGGAAATCAAAGGCAGTGTATTATAGGAATATAGTTTGGCATTATAGACATATTAAATAATTTTGCAAAAAACATAAATAAATAAGGAAAAACACATTTCCTGAAATACAGTCTATAAATAGATCGATATAAATTCTAGTACATACACAATTTAATTAAGAGCCATGCTCCATATTACATCATTTATAAATATTTTTCTAACATACATATATATTCGATATACTTTGTTTTTACTACCACAGACGACATCATTGACGTTTATATAATTGTCTATACTTGTATTAAATCTATGTTTGTAAATTTTATAGCCTGGGGCGTATAACCTTATTGTATTTTTGACAATAGATACCCTATGTAAAGTATGGATTAACACAAATTCAGTTTTATTATTATTACATGTTATTTTAACAATTTTGCTTGGCACTTTTAGCTCCAGGCTTACATTGAATTATTAGTTATTTTTAACTGGTATTAATGGAATTAATAACAAGGATATATTTCATCTTAACATGATATAATATTTAGTCATATATTTTAGTAGCCTTTACTTAGTTCCTTACAATTACATCACTATGGCTAATTGTTATAGTAAATATAATTATAGTTATAAAATTATGTTTGTCTAAGGAATAAAATATTATAACTTACATCTATATTTCATCGAAATTCCGGAACGACACATTTCATTATTTTGATAATCTAACAAAAAAAAATTCATTTTTTATACCATTTACGATAAGTTTTGTATGACAAAAGTCGCTTGTTGATTTACTAACACACTATAAACTAATATATTGTCAATTATTATTAGAGGAACCTTGCACGTGTCACTTATTTTTATTTTTGTAAATGGCAAACAAAAATAATGAAACCGAGAGGTTATTTTAAAATTGATAGGGATGAATGCAATTGAGATTTTAAAATATAAAGGAATTAATAAAGATTAAAAAATAATATATTATTGTGTAATTGAAAATTAGTGCTTATAATAAGTGATAAAATGCAATAGTAATAATGTGAAACATTTCGATCACATACACTGAAATAATAATTTATTCAAAACTAAAACTAAACTTCATTCCAAGATGTGAAATCAAAAAGTGCATAATTATAATGTAACTTAACCAGAATGCGTAGATTAATTTTAAACTTGTATATGATAAAATATAGTAGTAAAGTTTAATTCAAATTGCATATTGTGTCCTCTTGATAATAGCGAAAAAGATAACATCATTTCCACGTCTAAAATTGATCTAACTTTGTCAATAACAAAATACTCAGAGTAATCGTTACTGTTACGTTATATGATTGTTTTTGAATAAAACACTCACATTTAGCAAATAATATAATTTTGTTTGAATACTTGTATATTTTTGTAAAGGAACATAACTTTTACTTCTCCGAATTGCGATAATATTTAGATTATACTCAAAATTTTATTTACTTAATTTCCATAAATCGTAATCGTCGTTATATAATAGTACATAATAGTAATCTAAAACCTTATCAAGTAAAATTGAAGTTAAAGGTCACAAAAATTAAAAAAAAATCGTCACGCCTTTAAAACTCTCGAGTTTAGTTTCAATTTTTTCTGATTATTCCTTGTTTCATTTATCTAAAGTCACTGAAATCTGTCTTCAATTGTATAGCGGGTTTATTTGGTCTTGATTCAAACACAGTTCTCGTCTGAGCGCCGGTTTGACCGCGAGCATTTTGACCGGCTTTTACCGCATTTTCCAATTTAGTACGTAGCTCGGAAGATTGCTGCATGATCGTCTTGAATTCCTGAAAAAAATATAAGATATAACTATTTAGTTGTGATAATAACATTGATTCTTTGAATTTTTAGATTTACAGGATACTTTAACATTGTTTTTTGCTTAAAAGTGAAAATCATAAATAAACAATCATGAGATCCTTAGTACACTTTTTGTAACTGCATTAATTACTCTATTCGTCTGTAGTGGTCTTGGTAATTATAACTGCTGCTTTATATTATATTAATTGCAACAGACATATAAATAGAAACTGATCCATTTTTGTAAATTTTGCGGATATCCAAACATACCTGCGGGTACTGCGGTCCGATTTTCATAAGCCAGTTGAGCGCGAACTCGTGAAGCGCGCGGACGTGCGGAGCCGCGTTCGTTAATGCGCTGCCTTCGCGTAGATATGATATCACTATGGGCACGAGGATCCAGAGCAATTGGACACCTGGGAATTTGTTTTGTACATTTTTAGTACCATAATATAATTAAAATATAAATATTTTTCCCCAACTTTTTTAAAGAAAGAGGTAAAACACAATATTCAAGCACTAAATATAATTAAAATACGAAGAAAAAAATGTACTCTAAATGCTACACACTGTGCTTAACTGTCTATTCTAGTTTCGTTTACGTTTTACAAACAAATTTGCAAGTTAATCTTACCTTTATGAGGATCATCTATAGCAGCAAAACAAATTTGATAACAATTTAATATGACATTGTAACAAAATTAATTATTTTTTTATAAGTGGGTGCTGCTGAAATTTACAGTGTTAGTTGAGAACAATTATTGAATAAATATATTACAAACTTTTAACTTAAAAACATCTAAACGATTTATACTTATTTTTTTAAGCTGTTGCATAGCTTCTATCGCGGGCCTTGAGCGCGGGGACCGAATCCAGAAATTCCGTAACGAAAAAACCTCACGCTCCTCACTCCGATGGACGGAGGTGTGGCTCGAAGGCATAGCATGCAATAGCTTTACCGCGGCAGTCCCCGAGTGCCACACGTCTTTTTTTTATTTATTGTAATGTGTGGATTATGATAGCGCCTAGATTACGAAAACTATTTTGAAAAAAGGATAATAAACTCTACTTATATCCAGTATACATACGCGCATCACTCGGCGCCACCTTCAACAGATCCGACAGCGCGGCCACCGAAGCGGTAGCCGCACGAGCCAGCCCCGCATCAGGCCCGTGTGCTGCAGCTGCCGCGCGGGCTGCTAGCCGTGCGGCCACAGCTCGCGCCCACCATGACACCGCAGCGGTGGGTGTGCCCCCGCCCCACACTGCGCGGACTACACCGCAGCACGCCGCGAATATCTGCGGTGTGATAGAGGACCGGTTAATAAGCGTGTTCGCTTAAAGATAGCAACCGGCGTGCACCACGCTGCAGCAGGAGGCGAATATTTGCTGTGTGAGAAGGGGAGGGGTAGATCAGAGAATCGATCGACGACGATCGGAGCGAGCGAGTCTGTGTAGATTAGCCTGAATAATACTGCACTGTGTACACCAATAATGCGGATATCTGCGGTATTGATAAAGGGACAGTTAGTATATGTGTATGCTGCACTGCTCTGCGTGCACTACTGCGCAGTACGACAAGAATAACTAAGTGTTGCGATACATAGACTGTTGATGTACTATGCGCAGCGCTATACAGCTACTACTCTAATGCAGTACGGTGCGAATACACGCATTGTGATAGATTACAAATCATTTTAAGTTCAACAAAAAATTAAAAAATGTATTCCATGACACTTCTCTTTAGATATCAACAGTTTGTGGAAACTTATTATAAAAATATTTTCAAGCTTATGAAAAAAAATGAAGCCGTTTATAACGTTAATATATATTGACATATTAAACAAATGCACTGAAATCTTAATTAATATCGCCCCTATCATGTAAAAAATCGGTTTCTTATAAACGAAACAATCTCGATTATCATTAACATGCCCTCAACTTTAACATTTATTTAATCAATTAGACTTCTTATAAAAGCACTTTTGAATCGTCATAACATTTTTTAACATTTACTCACCTCGTTATCACGCGTATCCAGACAGTGCCGCAAATGATTAATGCAGGGATAGTGCAGCAACGGCAATGGCGGCGCACGCGCAAGTAACGCGGACATAGCCCGAGCACCACATACGCTCTCTATACGTTGCTCGCTATCCTCTGGAAAAATGGATGCACAGCTTTATTACACGCAACAATTTTTTTTTTGATTTATGTTATAAAGGCATGTTACCATTTTTAGATCTATAACAAATTTGCGGATTGTTAAACTGTATTATTTCAATTTACGGTGTGGTAAATGTGGACGTACATATAATTAACAAAAATACCAAATATTTATTTCAACCAACAAAAAAAACATAGCACACATGTTCATAGCAGTTTATTTTGTAAAAACAGGGTCAGAAAAAAATTAACAACATCCATAAAATAGTTTCTACATAAACCCTTATTTACCACTCTTTATCTGCTACGACCTAAGCAGCAAAGACCTTATTATAAAAAATAAAAATTCCTCCCCACAATTCTTACCAGTCTTAACCCGTTCCACAAGCTTGGCCAGCGTAGTATGCAGCAGCCTATCATGCTGTGCCCGTGCATCGTCAGTGAGCCTCGCGGGCCGGCACTCAGCGGCGCGCTGCAGCACGAGCACCGCCGCGTCGCTGGCCGTGCCGGCGCCGCTCACACGCAGCACCTCTGTCGCTATGTATAGCACGCTCGGTAGCACGGACAGTGCGCCTGTGGGGAAAGACAACTTAGATTTCAGTTTTTAAGGACCAAAAATTGAGTCATACTATTTCATAATTTCTAGTCAAACCTATAGGTGTACTACTCTTAATCTGCTACGAATTAAAGGGGCATAGAGACCTTATTTGAAATGAATACATACAATTCTTACGAGTCTTAACCCGTTTCTAGTCCCTATTTCAATACTGATTTTAATTATATTATTCCGCAGCGCCGTACAAAAATCATCCAGACAAAGGGAAAAAATCTCTACCTGTACTTTCGAATTCTCATCTGCACTCAGGTGGACAGCTTACAAGTGACAGCATAGTGCTGAATCTTATTATTTTATGCTCTTATATCGTTCTAGATCGGTCACCTGGTGATTCAAATGACCCATATTTTTTTTAACATGGGCCTGTAGTCTATTATTCGTGAATAATAATATATATAAATAAATGCTGCAAATTATTCGTATGCTGTTAAAACAACCCAAAATATAGGCTTGTGGTGAATCTTACTCATAAAGAACTTTTTCGATATTAAAATCCAACAAACTCACCCTGCGGACTAGTTAACGAAGTCAGCTCGGACATGGCCATCATGCTCTTCACCAATAGAGTATCTCCATGAACCCCCAACCCCTTTCTAACCCCTATGACCCCCACACGCCCTGTTTGCTTCAACGGGCTAAGTGTTGGTAATCGTCGCACTAGAAGACATAGACAAACTTCTAGACACGCGAATACTAGAGATTTCCCAGGAGGTAGGTCTCCGGTGGGTCCACCTTCGCCGAGTGTATGGACTGCTTCTAGTACGGATTGAGGGATTGAACCTTCTGTGTCGTTGGGCGCTAATTCTGAAAGTTAAATATTTATTGAGTAAAGAAAATGAACAGGTGGTAGCGGAAGAATTCCAACCAATACCCGCAGCCCCATCATTAAAGCGGCTCGACAGAACACAGTGGGGTTTAGTCGGTAAGAATCCGACATAACACGGCTGCTTCCCCGGGGGCCGCAGGTATCTTTGGAAGATTTCCCCACTTAAAAAAAAAAGGTGGTAACTATTAAATAGGGCGCAGAAATATTCCAGATTGTATGACATTAATTAAAGTCCCTAGAGACAACTTCTATATGAAAACAGATAATAATATCTTTTACTCTGCTTCAATGTGAAAATTTTATGACGAATCATTCTTCCATCGAATAAGTATACGTCATATACAAAACTTTAATACGTAATAATAATCGTTAAGAAGGGAAAACTATTCCAAAAATTTTCTTATTTAACTTGTTCGATAAATAATATCATGTAATTTAGTAAAATAGAACAAACCTTTAATTTTCAGCTGCATTTGCTCATGCAACTGCTCCCTAGCGCCAACTATGACGAGTTGCAAAACATCCGCTGCCAATAGCAAAGCCTCAATGCTTTCTTGTGTTAGACCAGTGCGATGTATTATTTGGCATAATTCTATCGCTAATGCTCTGTAAAACAGAAATATAGATAGCTTATTAACTGAATTTCAAAGACAAAATGTTGTAAAAAAAAGCGTGTCAAGCACACGTGTCAGAAATGAAACTTTTTTAGCAGGATTCAAAGATACCAAATTGTTTGCTTTACTCAATAACGTGGCGGTATTGCCACGACGCGACTTTGAAATCTTACTCTAAACGCGCCTAAAGAAGTTTCACTTCAATATAAATTTGGTAAAAAAATATTCGTTTAAACATACTAAAAATGCTGCTATAAATGTTTTATGCTAAAAATACCTGTCTTTAAGAAGACGAGCTCTATTTTCAGGTGCATCTAGTAAAGTAACTAGAGACAACAACACGGATATTGTATTTTCCACGCTCATGTCGCGTTGCGCACATAACGCTTCCATGCATATACCTGAGGAATAAAAAAAATATTGTATTTCATTCATTATTAAATAGCACTTTATTTCCTAGACTCTAGAGACTATATTTGCGATGACATTTAAATTAAAACGTGTAAAACGACATAATGGAATATTTAATTATAGTAAAGAAACTTACCAAAAAGAAGGTGGAATCGTTCATCAACTGGCTCATAGAATTCAAAGTTTCCATTTTCTGTCTTATTTGTTTTGTTGTCAACGTTGTTATCGGGATTTTCTGTAACAAACGTCTATTTTATTACAGGTGAACAGGTTCGAATCAATAAATTGTTAGAAATCGTTTATATACCGGATAAAGTATTTCACACATAAGTTGTAAAAATTAAATATCTGATCTTTAGTGTCTTAAGGTGCGTACAAATTACACGCAGCAATGCAATGTTCATCCAGAGTTGACGTTCATTGGCTCGCGAGCAAATAATATTATTATGTAGAAATAATATTTTGTAGAACGCGGCTACCTCGCGCGGCAGGTGGCGTAGAACGTGCGTGATTTTAATGTGTCCCTAATATTATTTCCAGGCAGAAACGTCTCTATGCTAGTGTCCCACAAACTCCCTTACTCATATGTATATGTATAGACATATGTATATTTATCGATACTAATATTATAAAGCTGAAAAGTTTATTTGATTGTTTGAACGCGCTAATCTCGGGAACTACTGGTCCGATTTGAAAAATTATTTCGGTGTAAGATAGCCCATTTATCGAGGAAGGCTATTTATCATCACGCTAAGACTAACAGGAGGTGAACAATGCGGGTGAAACCGCGGAGCACAGCTAGTAAAAATAATTACTTACCAGTATGCGTATGCGTATCCGCGTAGTGTGCGTTGTACCGCAGTGCAGCGGCGTACAACAGCGAGGGCCAGGCGGTGGCGTAGTGCGCGCGGGAAGCCTCCGCCGTCTCCGCTGCGTAGAACGCACCGCCACCGTGCGGCAGCTGCGATGCGAACTCTGCGAAGAGAAAAATATATACATTTTTATTATAATGGAAAGAAAATGCATTTATTTATACCAATAACATATTTACACAAAGTTTTAATAGAAAAAAAAATAACTGTATTAAATGGTATGTATGGAATATCCACTCAGTAATTTATGAGAATCTAAGCACATTCGAGCAACTGAGATCTGTACAAGTTTTAGGACTTTTTTTGTTTTAGGAGACAGTTGATATTCAACAAAAACATCGTACACGAATCATAATGCTTCGTATCAATATTTCTTTTCAATATAAAGGATAACACATTGTTTTGCTGCCTAACCACTTTTCTGCCACCCTGAATGGTGGCAGAAAAGTGGCCTAAAAACAATAAATTTAAATAAAACTAAAGCAATAAAATCTCACCAGGCGGCAAACTCAACAGCGCATGATCCCTCAACGCAGCCAGCCAATTCTCGCTCAAACTTTCCAATTCCGGTTCGACCAACTTCAACAGACTTTCTCCTTTCGACTCAAATTCACCATAGTCATCTTCCTCTTGGTCAATAATAGCGTTATCTATCTCATTATTGTTTTGCATAACTTGGTTCCGCCATTTTGCTATTTCCACTTTGTTGTTGATCAGTTTAGTGTCGAGTTGTTTCACGTAGCTGCCTGGAGCGCTATCGTTGCTAACCATTGCTACTATGTATACCTAGAAATTTATATGTTAATCGTATTTCATCGTAAAAAAATGTAATTTTTTGAGAAATTTGGTAAAATTTATATATGAAAAAGACAGGATACTAATAAATTTATTAACTACATGAAAAAATCGATTTTAGAATTGCATTACTTACTTCAGCCCATGCCTTCAGGATGGACAGCTTTTCCAATGTCGCCATACTTTCGTTGTATATAAGAGTTGTGTTTCCCTTCTTATTTAATTTATCCAAACTGGAAACTAGCAGTTGATGGACTCTAAAAATGTACAATACGAATTATTTATATTATCCGAATAATTAATTTCATAACGTTGCTTTTACGGCAGAACAAGCAAATAAATATGTATGTATCACCAAGTATTAATCGACTGTCGAGAAAAAAACCATAACGTGTGACTAATATTATTAATGCTTTATACTGCTGCAAAATTGTATTTAAAAAATTATCCAAATTTATTGAACATAAGCATAAACATCAAAAATACATCACGTCACGATGCTTATGAGCGGTGATGACCATTTGAACATGATAACTTTTCGATATCCTCTGTCTACCTCCATAAAAAAAGACGGTTTGCAGAATTACGGCTGGCAGAAGTGAAAACTTGATTATTAACGTTGAGCATGTTTGATATCCATCCGTCTTACGCTTTTTCGATCAGGTCACGTGTACTGACGCGAGTTTAAGATTTTATACCCATTACAGAAAAAGTGCTCAACGCCGCTAAAGAAGTTTTCACTTCAAAAATAATAAAAAATACATTCCCCCACACACTAACCTGCGCAAATCATTAATATCCCTAGCAACCCCGCAGCCAATCCACGCAGAGCACACATCACAAGCGGCCGCAGTCACGTGGGAGGCGGTATCACCTGCAAATGCTGGCCGTACTGCTGCACCCACCTGTATACCAAATTTATTTTTAACTTTAGTCGAATCAATTTCCCTACTTGCTTGTCCCTGATATTTGGAAAAAGTCGCCCGCTATGGTACGTGGTGTATAGACTTTTTAAGCTATTGCATAGCTTCTATCGCGGGCCTTGAGCGCGGGGACCGAATCCAGAAATTACGTAACGAAAAACCTCACGCTCCCCACTCCGACGGGCACGGAGGTGTGGCTTGAAGGCATAGCATGCAATAGCTTTACCGCGGCAGTCCCCGAGTGCCACACGTCTTTTTTTATCTATATTATGACTACTTCCACCACTTGCTGATAACAAATTGCACTCGCCGGTTCGAACCCTTTCATTAAATTTTTTGTCTTACTTTTTTTAAATATTTATGAGCCTTTTAATTCGATGTGAATACGGTTTAAGTGGCGTGCCATGACTGAGGCTTATGTCCAGCAGTGGACAAATGTAGGCTGATAATGATGATGATGGTTTAAATAGCTATACTATACTTGTGTCTACAATTTATTTTTTACCAAGAACTGTTCTTGATAATGAAGTATACTATACGTCGGCTACGTGTGATATACGGCTACGTCAAAAATATCACTAGAAACACTAATATATTTAAAATACACTCGACTTACTATTACATTCAGTTACCTTCAAAAATTACATGTATAACTCACTTTTACCTCAACAATTTTGAACACACGTATCCCTATAATAATCTACCGCATGTTTTTTCAAACTCCAACATACCTGAGCCTGATATTGTTCCATAAGCAAATGTCCCGGGAAGTCTGGTTCTGGGGCCCTCGCGTATTGCTGTATTATCATTTGCAGTGTTTTTAGCCCACATAGTCGTAATGCATCCGACTCTCCAGTCGCACCGACGAATGCCATACGAACTAAGTCTGATAGGTGTAGGGAGAGATAATCTCCTAAAAGAGACGTAAAAATAAATTATAAACGTAAAAATAAGTCACTTCTAAAAAAACGTTTTTACATTACTTTAAAGTTTTTAAAGATTCAACATTAGTAAGTAATATATAGTGGTAAGACAAAGCAACAACGCACAACATATAAAAAATATTTTACTACATTTGAAGCATTTAAATAAAACACATAACTACCTGTAGGATCTTTCTGTAGCTTTTCCTTCGCTTTAACAAGATCGAAGTGCGCCGCTTCACCGGTCGCTTCGCAAGCTGACATTATTTTCTGAATACACTCCATTGCAAATACCTAAAATATTACATATTTTTTTCAAATTTTCAATTTTTTCACATTAAATAAGAAACTTTTTAATAGCAAGTATACTCATTTATCATTTTATTGCATCGTGTCTAGAAATATTACAACCATTATTTCCGTAAAAAAGTGTCAAAATGAAACACTTTATATACATACTAGCAAATATACTTCAACAATCTGAAAATAAAGACATTTCCATACGCAAGGTTTAAGTATTATATGTGCTTAATAATTTTAAACGGATTTAATTACGATTTATTCTTATATAAATAAATACTAACCCGTGTCGGCCATCTTGGCTGAACAGCTGGGTGAGTGGATTGTTCTGACTCCGCGTGGAATTCTGCTTGATCATCATCACCTTCAAGATCGTCGGTGTCTGGGTTGTTGCTATCCTCTATTGGATAAAATTTAAATACTTAGTCAATTATTTATTTAATTTTATTTATTTATTTATATCAGGCAGCACTGCCCATATATTGTTAGTAGTACTTATTCTAGTGTTAGTAAAACTACATATACTTATTTTTAGATTTAAGAGTTACAAGCCATTTTTTGTTGATTTATATTACATATGCGCTAAAATACTCTATTTGAAATGCTAATATCTAAAAAAATTGGTTGTCTGTAAAGTCGGATACAGACAACCAATTTTACTGACGATAGTTGAACGTGACAACGTCTTAAAGCCGATTGTGCTTCTTTGTCGTTCGTTCCGCGCTCTCGCTCGCACTTCAAGCCTTACATGGAACGCCTCAGAGCGAGGTAACGCCGCATGAGTCATGTTTTTTCGTGCGTGCAGCCGACTCTATCGAATTATAAGACGTTGTCACGTCAAAAAACATTTTCATGAGAAAATCGACCCATTCTCTTACCTTACGGTTTATGATCATAATTTGACAAAAAGAGATAATAATAATTGTTTATTGTAAATACATATTTGATTTAATTTATTTGAATGCACCTTAAAGGTCTCGGCATGGAACGTCCAGCAAGCAAAAGGTGAGTGTATCCCGGGCATATAATACCTCACTTATCTCTCTGTATCCACATAGATTTTTCTAGAAAATATTTACCAAGTTTAACAGTGAGCACACGTTTGGCCAACGCGAGCCAATCTTTTACATTTCCGTTGGCGGCAGCCGCTAACAAGCAGCAAGTTAGTATATCCCGGGCATATAATACCTCCCTTATCTCGCTCTATATTCACGTACCTAAATAGAATGTTCTAGAAATATCTAATATACTTACCAAGTTTAACAGTGAGCACACGTTTGGCCAACGCGAGCCACTCCTTCACAGAGCCGTTGGCGGCAGCGGCCAACAAGCAACAAGTTAGTGTATCCCGGGCATATAATACCTCCCTTATCTCGCTCTTTATTCACTTACCTAAATAGATTTTTCTAGAAATTCTTATTTACTTACCAAGTTTAACAGTGAGCACACGTTTGGCCAACGCGAGCCACTCCTTCACAGAGCCGTTGGCGGCAGCGGCCAACAAGCAACAAGTAAGAGTATCCCGGGCATATGATATCGCACTCTCATCTCTTTCCGTGTCAAGATACGCGAATAGTGCCCCGGGTAATCCTGTTTCTGTTATTACTACACCTGAGGGTAGTTAAAAATATTGTTATCATACATAATTAACACGAACTGTTTAGAAACAGCTATGGAAGGTACTTTGTAATTAATTTTGAAATTTTTTTTTCGACTGTCAACTAAAATCCAGAGTTAAATATGCGGTTAACATTATTGTTTATATTAAGAATATTGGAATTGGACATGAAATGTTGGAATAAGTCTGATGCTCAAATAGTTTATACCTTGACTATTTTTTGATGTTAATTTGATAGATCAAGAATCATGAAATATAACTAGAAATAACAAAATAACATACCACAGTACGGTTTAACAGGCACGTGGTCTTTAGCCAACATAGCATATTTGCAGACTTCAGCCGCTTCCCGCTGCGACAGCTGTCTGAGGCAACACAACGCCGCGCGGCGAACGGATAGTTCCGGGGAGGATAAATCACGCTAAAGTATAAAAAATAATAACTTTATGTGATTTAAACTTTCCAGAAAAACTATATCAAAATTAAAAAAGTTATTAACTTACTTATTAATTATAGAAATAACACATTAAAGCACGCATTTGCAAAATATTCTATAATTTATACACGCGTGCACTTTTTGCATGTTTAATATATTAGGCTGCCATTTTTCTGTAGTACTAAAATTAATATTGATAAACACATGTATATTTGTATGATCCGATATTATATTTTTCAATAAAAATAAGTCAATTATTCGTATATTGCGATACTACAACACTACTGTATTATAAATCTTAAAAATAAGTTATCCCAAATTTTAATCAAATCCTACTCAAATTCATTTCCCATTCCAAAACATATCCTGCCAACTATAAGAGCGCACTCACACAGAGCGCGGGCACCAGCGCGTGCGCGGTGATGTGCTGCGGCGCGAACATCTGCAGCTGCTGCATACAACCAGCCGCTTCAGCCCGCGCGCCGCCCGCACCCGCCCCGCTCTCCTGCAGCGCGGCGCACGCGCACACGAACCGGCCGACTGCGCCGCTGCACGCTGCACGTGTTATAGAGGTTTTAGATATCGATATACATAAAAAATTTACGCATTTTTTTTGAAGCGAAACTTCTTTATTCGCGTTGAGAGTAAAATTTTAAGGTCGAGTCATGACAATACCGTCACGTCGAGTAAGGCGACGATTTTTTTCGCGTATTTTACATATCGTTATTTGGTCCTTTTTTGTATAACGTTATTTACATATCGTTATTTGGTCCTTTATTGTATAACGTTATTTACATATCGTTATTTGGTCCTTTATTGTATAACGTTATTTACATATCGTTATTTGGTCCTTTTTTGTATAACGTTATTTACATATCGTTATTTGGTCCTTTATTGTATAACGTTATTTACATATCGTTATTTGGTCCTTTATTGTATAACGTTATTTACATATCGTTATTTGGTCCTTTATTGTATAACGTTATTTACATATCGTTATTTGGTCCTTTATTGTATAACGTTATTTACATATCGTTATTTTGTCCTTTATTGTATAACGTTATTTACATATCGTTATTTGGTCCTTTATTGTATAACGTTATTTACATATCGTTATTTGGTCCTTTTTTGTATAACGTTATTTACATATCGTTATTTGGTCCTTTATTGTATAACGTTATTTACATATCGTTATTTGGTCCTTTATTGTATAACGTTATTTACATATCGTTATTTGGTCCTTTATTGTATAACGTTATTTACATATCGTTATTTGGTCCTTTATTGTATAACGTTATTTACATATCGTTATTTTGTCCTTTATTGTATAACGTTATTTACATATCGTTATTTGGTCCTTTTTTGTATAATGTTATTTAAAATCACGGTAAGAAGCTTATTTGTTTATAAAAATATTACAATTACGTATCAGAACTTGTACAAAATGTAATATCGCAATTATTAAAATGACCCGAATTCCGAAATGTAAAAAAAGACGGGTTGCACTCCGGGAGTGCCGGCAGAAGTGAAAACTTGATTATTAACGTTGAGCATGTTTGATATTTTGGAATGGTATCCGTCTTACGCTTTTTCGATCAGGTCACGTGTCCTGACGCGAGTTTAAGATTTTAACCCATTACAGAAAAAGTGCTCAACGCCGCTAAAGAGGTTTTCACTTCAAAAACTTCACAAACAACCTTGCAGCTCGGGCCCCAGCGCGGTGATGAGCGCAGCCAGCAGCCTGGCGAGCGCGCGGTGCAGCGGCGCCGCGGCCGCCGCGCACAGCGCCAGCCGCAGCGCCGCGCCCACCGCCCACTCCGCGTGCCCACGGAACATAGGCCCTGATGCGTCCACCACCACGGAGAGCCCGTGGATCGCCCACACCTGGATAAAAACAAAAAAAACATCAAAATTTGACCTAAAATTCTAGTTAGAATCAACCGACGCGTATATCATATGTGAGAGGCCGTTTATCGCCTACACTGGACATATACAGAAATATGTATAGAAATTAGAAACAAAAATTACGGAAACAATTGATCCGGACGCGTCTACCGTCTAGACAAAAAATAGCAAAATATAAATAATTTGCAAACATAAAAAGAAAATTAAATTTGTTGTATTCACAAAAATATGTACATAAAATGATAATTACATGATAAAACATAAACTTAGGGCCGATTTTTCAATCCTGAGATAAACAGTCTAATAACTACCCCTCGAATAGATTTATTCAATTATTTATCTAACTCATAACGGCTCGCCTATTTTTCAATCGTGATTTATTTAATGAATAGCTATCTGACCAAATATTTCCATATTGGCAGCTCTGCTCTCGGAGTGGCGAAACAAACATATTAAATTAGTCAGGTTAGAGCGGGATAGAGTCAACTCTTGCAATTTGTCAACAACCGTCATTATGTAAATTTATAAAGAATAGAAAAAATTCGATCACGAGGCGGGACTCGAACCCGCATCCTTCGCGCCATTCCGGGGCGGATGCCTGACCAACTCAGCCACTCGTGACCCGCCAGAGCAATCGAATTTATTCTATTCTTTATAAATTAGGTTGAAATGGTTGTTAATCATCTCAATAGATGGCGCGCGGTGTGTCCCTTCAGACACATAAAACTGAAATGATATTTATAAAGCATTTGAATGCCATAAAACCAAAAATATAAATTCAACCCAATGATATTATATATAGAAACAAGAGGTAGATACGTCATCAACGCACCAAAACTGATTCCGTGAATTGGTCCTATTTGGGACCAATGCAATCAGTCAGATTGTCACCGGTCCCAGTGAGCGTATATGCCGATAGGTACATTAAAGTTGTCGAAAATGCCTTCCTGTGTGTTCAGAAAGTGCACGTATTCGTGCAAAAAAATAAAGAAAGATAAAGGAATATCATATCACAGGAAAATATATTAAATTATTACAGTTTAAGAGTAAAAATAACAATTTACAATTCTTTATGAATGACACTTGATTGACACTTGTATTGAAATAATGAAAGGGATAAAACATTGCTTCAATCACTAGTGTGACAGAGCTAGCGTACACTGTGTTCAAAGATTATCATGTAGATACGATTATTGAAAATAGAACGGTTATTTTATTAATTTCGATTTGGGTAAATACTTGATTATTTTTATATTTAAATCCACACAGTGCATGTAATTAACAAATATATCTATTTATTATATACAATGAAATCGTGATGGCAAAAATGTTTGTTTGCAAAAATGATGTTGAATATACGTATACATTAAAGAAAAGATCACTACTGATGAAAAATGCTATTTGCTTTTCTGTAAATAGCTATAATTGAACATAAATTTTATTTGTGTTTTAAATAAAAAAGGCTTATACTTCATCCTTTCTTTTATTTCATCCTTTTTTTTTCATCTAGGCACCACTATTATTATAATTATCCTACAAGTTGGAGTGATGACCTTGTACGGGTTTCGGGAACTGCCTTGAAACGAATAGCGTAAGATCGGTCCTTATGGAGTTCTATAAGGAGGATTATGCAGTATGCTCAGCAGTGGGTGTTTATCAGGTGAAATGATGATGACCGAAAACGAACACCACAGCTAGTAATAAATACTTAATAAAATATTATATCTCCAAAAAAATTTTTTTTTTTCATTGTAATACGACATCATAATAATCATAAAATAGTAAATGAAATTGTCACATTTATTTACTTGTGCAGGAAACCTAATATAACATCTATAACATTGAACCTTCTGTGTCGTTAGTCTATGCCAATTACCATGGCAACTATTTGTTTATTTATATTTAATTGGCGAATTCTTATGACTTTTGCTTACACCTGCGCGGAAGTGACAAACTATCTTTGTCTTTTTTGTTTATATCATTTTATTAGAGCCATCTCTCTTATACAGTCTGTCAATGTAATAAATTAAGTAAAATGAAAATTGTATTTGTGTGTGCCTGACACTGCATATGAAGCATTTTTTTTGGATATATTGTGAGTATATAACGTATCTATACATAAAATATCATTGATTCAACCGTCATTATGACTCACGTCAGGAGTGCATTTTAAGTTTGTCTTTTATTGCTCTTGTCTTCTATGATTGTTGATTGTTGTTTTGATTCGAGTAAAGAGTTTGGTTAAATTTGTGTTTCAATTTATATATTTTACAATGGAAACGACGTACTTAAAGGCAGCGTTCGGCAAATTTTCAATGGCATGGTCATCAGTACTATCAAAAACATCAATTTCAATATGATTTTAATTGATAATAATTATATATAGAAAGAGGTTTAATTGTTAATAATTCTACGCTCTATGTTATGACATACGAAAATATCCCAAATTTGACGCGACAGTTGTCAACTCAAACGCCTAACCGTCGAATAGCGGCCGTTGGAGCGGCAAATAGATTTATTCCTCAAATAACGTAGTTATTAGAGAGATAAGTCCTATTCGTCTATTGAAAAATTGAATATTTTGTAAACTGAAGAATAAAGTCTATCTAGCTGTTTATCTGGGCATTGAAAAATCGGCCCTTAATGATATTTTTTTTATTAAACAATATCTATCCAGACAATTTAAAGAAATTGGACACAAAACAATTTAAGACAAAACTTTATATGTGGTTATTAAGCAAAAATTTTTATAATGTAAGGGACTTTTTGGATGATAAATGTTATATTGACATGTATAATAATTAATAGGTACTTGAACTAAAAACTATAAGAATTAATGTTTACATATTTTTTTTCTGCTTATGCGGACCTGTGAAACTAAGTTTGTATGCCAGTGTAACTGGCGAATGTGCTGTACTTTCCTTATAGTAATAACTCCTAAGCCACATTTGAGCAAATAAATATATTTATTTATTTATCGGGCTACAGCACTACATCATTTCCATACTCACTTGTACATCCACCGCGCTCGTGTCCTGCGCGAGCGCCCGCAACACCGGCAGCGCTGCAGCGCTGGTCGTGGCGCCCCTCGCCCTGTGCACCGCGCCCACAGCGGCTGCAGCAGCCGCGCGCGCTGGACGGTTAGCGCTGCTCCGTGCCAGCGCTATCACCCGCTCGCTGAGCGCTTGGCTCTCCGCTTCGGAGACGCAGCCGCAGAGCCGGCCTACGCATGAAGCGGCTGCGGCGCGGACTGTAGCGCTGTTCGCTGATAGACCCGACTACATAGAAAACAACACGTTTTTAATGTATGTTTAATATTGGATTGGTAAAGTGGAATATAATAGCACGTTATTAATCTAAATATATTTGAAGATTTTTTTTTTAATTTATTGTTCTTTAATAAAAAAAAAAACAGGCATTTAATTCAGAAAAGAAATTCAAATTTTATACCTTGCAAAATATGTGCGGAATAAAGTACCGTTTTTTTCTATTCATAATTAAAGTTTGATAAGAGACATTTATCAATGAAGTTACTTACAATAATAAGCTCAGTGCACGTAGTCTTAACAGCGTCTTGTCCCAGAGAAGTTTTCATTTCTGCGAGGGTACGCAAGGCCAGCAACAAGGCTGTGTATACGTTTATTTGTATGGCCTCTTGACGAGTGCCTTTCGACATTTTGATGCACTCCGCAAAGTGCTCTAGCATTTGTTGTCTGGAATAAATATTCAGAGGAATTCATAATATGTATAAAAAGTACTTCCACAAATTACGGAAAGTAGAAGTATAACAAAATTTCCTAATTTGAGAGAGAAGCCGTGAACTTGTGGTCTTGTGAAAATTTACATGAATAAAAATAGTTAAAAGTTATCTGTTTTACTTTATTACAAAGGTTAATCAATGACAATGTGAAACTTAATTGGACAAAACAATTTTTTTCAGGGGAATATAATTAGTTTTTTTTTTTAACAAAAACACAAAACATACCTATGTTTATTGGCGGCTTTCGAGAATATCTGCGGGAAGAGCGTAACGGACGCGTCTATAACCGCCACGCCCAGCGGCTGGGCGCCTCGCAGCGAGCGGTACAGGCAGCACGGGTCGTGTTCCAGTGCGCACGAACCGCTCGCACTTAGCGGCGATATTAGCTGCAAATTGTATTAGCTTTGTAATGACAACCTTGTGGAACGACTTACCATCCTCAGTGTTCCCAAACGGATTCGACACGGAGACCTTCAAAAAAAGGGCATATCTACACCTCAAAGGCCGGCAACACATTCGCGGTGGCCCTAACATCGCGAATACTTATGGGCGGCGGGCATCACTTTCCATCAGGTGACCCGCCAGCTCGTGTGCCTGCTTAAGCGATAAAAAAAAAGACGTATAACGGACGCGTCTATAACCGCCACGCCCAGAGAAAAGTTTTTTTCGTGAACATTTTTTAAACGACATCTCATTCTTTTATGAATCTGTGTCGCAAGACACAGAGTATTCATAATAAAAAATCTGTCGATATTAAAAATATTATTTAACACTCTTAAAAAAGCAAAAATGAATTACCTGCTCTTCAATATCCGCGTGGTCGGTATCATAAATCCAACTCTCTTCACCTAGCAGTATTGTATCACGCGGATGCATGGCGTGCCTCAGCATTCCTAGGAGAATACAAAATAAATTAATAAAGAAAACACTATTAGATGTAAATTTTATTCCTGGTTTTAATAATAAAAAATAAATTAATAAAATAATAATAATATTATTCCTCCCTCCCTCATAAGAGGGAGGACCGCACGCTTAATACAAACTCGAGTTATTGTACCCCACTGTAGTTACAGACCACTCCACCCACACTAAACAATAGTTCCATATTAAGCTGAACGCGCACTTGTACGTGCCGCACTTGCCGCCTTCGCCGCAGTCATCGCATTTTTTAAATCTTTATATGAAATAGTGTACGTTATCGTACGCACCTATCCGCTCCGAACGATTCGCATTTCCATAAAATCCTGTAGGTATACTGATTCAACAAGCTCGCGCGGATGATGTCATTAAATTCGCCGCGTGCGGTGCGTACGGCTCGTGCTGTACGTACGGCTCGTGCTTACATACGGCTTGTGCGGTACGTACGGTACGTACAACTCGTGCTGCGCGTACGGTACGTACGGCGCGTGCAGTACGTACGGTACGTACAACTCGTGCTGCGCTTACGGTATGTACGGCGCGTGCGGTACGTACGGTACGTACAACTCGTGCTGTGCGTACGGTACGTACGGCGCGTGCAGTACGTACGGTACGTACAACTCGTGCTGCGCTTACGGTATGTACGGCGCGTGCGGTACGTACGGTACGTACAACTCGTGCTGCGCGTACGGTATGTACGGCGCGTGCGGTACGTACGGTACGTACAACTCGTGCTGTGCGTACGGTAAGTACAGCGCGTACAGTACGTACTGCTCGTGCTGTACGTACTGCTCGTGCGGTACGTACGGTACGTACAACTCGTGCTGCGCGTACGGTACGTACAGCGCATGTGGTACGTACGATACGTACAACTAGTGCGGTACGTACAGCTCGTGCGGTACGTACGGTACGTACAATTTGTGCTGCGCATACGGTAGTGGTACGTACGGCTCGTGCTGTACGTACGGTACGTACGACTCGAGCTGTGCGTACGGTATGTACGGCTCGTGCTGTACGTACGACTCGTGCGGTACGTATGCCTCATTCGATACGTACGGTACTAACGGTTTGTACGGCTCGTGCTGTACGTACGAATCGTAGGGCGCGTACGGCTTGTGCGGAGCGGACAGGTGCGCGTGCACCTGTATACCACTCACCAGTAGCGACAGTGGCGCCGCTCGCATCAGCAGAGCCCGCCAGTTCAGCAGCCAGTAGTCTCAGTAATGGCGGCGCAGGCGCACCAGCCGCTAACGCACCGCACGCTTGATATAAACGTAGCCGGAGTAATGCCGCTGGGGCTTTTAGTGCCCCGCCATAGTTGCGGACTACGCCACCGACACTGAAAAAAAAAATTGTATTAGAGTTATGCGTAATATAACCAAACTTGTTCGGGAATCTGTGAAGATATTAAGATATCTAGTAAAAAGTCTAGTAGTATTAATTATACGAATCAAACGGAACAAATCATAAAATGTTCTTTATATTTATGTTAAAGTTTATCTATTGTAAAGACCACATAAAAAATTAAGGCAAAGTTTGAACATGAAACTAAAACATATTGTTTATCATAAAAACTTATAAATACACACAACTTACAAATAGCCATTTAAAAATACATACTTAGTAAGAACAGCAACCGCTCCATCTATAGGCTGAGACAATCGCTTGGCCGTATCATCATTGTGCACTAACGAAGGACAGTGTATCAACAAACTGTGTAATGCTGATAATGCACCCGCACGACCTTCTAGTGTCACCTAAAAATATACATATTTAAATTTTATAAGTTAAAAAATGCGTCAATTATTAATCCATCAGGCCCTGGAATCACAGACAATAGAAAATCTATTGGTCGTGGCCCGATCGGGCCGTTCGGGGCTCAATGGGTTAAACTAGATACAGACATATACCATATTGTAGATTATTGGCATAAAATTGAAGTAAATAAGTGATGCGATTTTGAATAAATTAGAGATGAAATAAAAACAGAAATTTAAAAGTAATATTTTTTAGCTTATCATTAATATTTATACAAATAATAAGTAAAGAGATAAAGTATTCACCTGCCAAGTAAAGGCATCCCCTCTCGCCTTTTCAGATTCCAATTCTTTGGCAGATCTGGGGAAACTATTTCTCCATAAGAGCAGCATACGCGGTAACAAACCACGCACGACAGGCACACCTAAAAGAATAAAATTAAAGATAATTTTAGTCTATTTTTTTATAAAAATTAAACAATATTTTTATCTTTGATAAATCTGGATTTGTTCATAAAAAATTTCCATAATTTTTGTAAATTTTCCATAGTCGTCTTGACGTTTTAGTACTGACCAAATCTTTGCAATCATTACGCAAATGTAATTAACAGTAACTTCCGTCAACCACAATTTACAAAGTCTATGTATCTAAAAAATGTTGACAAGCCTATTTTATTTTATTTATTTATTTTGGTCAGCAGAGCAGTGGTGGCTCAGTGGTGAGACCTCGGACTTCGAATCGATAAGTCCGGGGTTCGAGACCGGGCGAGCGCGCAGGAAATAAATTGATTTTTCAATTTATCTGCGCATGTTGTAACATGACCACTGCTCGAACGGTGAAGGAAAACATCGTGAGGAAACCGACATGTCGAAGAATCAAAAGTTCGACGATATGTGTCATCCGCCAACCCGCACTTGGCCAGCGTGGTGGATTATGGCCTGTACCCTCATAGGAGGCCCGTGTCCCAGCAGTGGGAACATATTATGGGCTGATGATGATGATGATGATGATTTTGGTCTACCAACGTTTGTTTACATTACATATAACATATCAAAATTCATATACACAGTCATAAGGTCAATGTAAAAAAACACTTACAGGTAAACACAACATGCGAAAAATAAGTTTAAAAGTATACAATTAGCGATAAACAAAAAAAATATTAGTTTATTTATACTATTGAATAAATACTTACCGAGCGTACAAATAGCACCCACAATAAGCCAGCCAGCGTTAGTCCTAGCGGCTGTAAGGCGACTGCTCTGTCCCGCGGACCGTAACAATTGTTCTGCCGCGTTGAATGCTATTTTACCCCTCCCGTGTGGTACTCCGAGAGGGGAGGATCGAACAGCACCTAAAATTGCTGCTAGGGCTGCTGAATAACCTGTAAAGATAAAAGTTATAAATGTAAAGTTAACAAAAAAGAATACATAATAATAAATGGACTGGACGTGAAGTTTTATAATTTCCATAATTACGGCAATTTACTTCACAGTTTGTGAATTTAAATGTTCATGAAATAAGCATGAAATAAACTTATATATTTTCCGTAATGAAAACTATAATCTCTTTCTTCAAATCAACAATTACAAGGAGGTATTAAAAACCACACTAAAATCAAATAATTATTTTGTACAAAACGCATAATATTTATCTCATTCGCACGTAACGCACACCTACCGCAACGCAGTCGCTGCGGTGAGTCGTGCAGCGACGTACGGGTGTTTTAACACTTTTATAACTCACCCGATATGTGATGTGGCGTGGGTCTAGCCACATCTAGTGCATCACATGCGCGGTCCAACAGCGGCGTTATGAGCGCGGGCAACGCTTCGCAAACGCACCGCACCGCAGCCGCTGCGGCTAGTCGTGCGGCGACGCACGGGTGCTCTAGTACCTAGGAACGTGTTTGACAAATGAGTCGTATTTTTTTTTAAATAGATTTTTGTCTATATGCAAAACATAAACTTTACTACTCAATTTATTTAGATAATTTACTACACGCACGTCCCTTATTCCTATACAAAGGATTAGATAAGTGTAGCGCGACTGTACTGTCCTAAAAGCAACATTTCTGTATTAAAATAATAATACAACTTAACTAAGAAATCAATAAACCATATATTATTATAAGTGCAAAAATACATACCGTAAATATAGTGTCAATCATTTTCAAAGATGTATCCGACACAAGATTATGTACCGATGTTCCCAGTTGAAGCGATAGCTCGCCTGCCTCCGTCAACGCACATACCAACAAGTGCTGACTGAATAATGTCTCCTAAAAGTATCAAATAAATAATTTAATTTCAAAATATAACTTTATATGTATTATAATACAAAATGTGATATTGACGTGATAACGTTTTTAAAATCGTTTTAGTCGGGTGACATGTTCAGAAACTTGTGTCACACCAAAACCTCACGAGCGCGATCGCAGGTATAACGAGAGAGAGACGGACCGATCTCCCGTCTCATCTCGAGCGCTGCCACCAATAAGACGTTATCACGTAAACATCTCGATCGTAAACCTACTTTACAAACAACCAATTTTTTAAGAACCAAATTGAAAATATGAATATTGATGAATTGATGAGTTGTGTTGAAGTATAGGAATTTAAACATAACAAATGGAAAGTAAATGTTTGAGAATGCCGCTCTTTGCGATCCTTTATTCTATTTTCCAATTTAGTTTCTCTGGAATATGCCTTTAAATATATATAAAAATACACTATAAAAATATCTCCTCAATGCCATAACTCAACAAAAAACACATTTATATTTTAAGTAAAACTAGTGGTCCGCCCCGGCTTCGCCCGTGGTACATATTTAGTATCCTATGTCCTTTTCCTGGCTCTAAACTATCTCCCTGCCAATTTTCAGCTAAATCGGTTCAGCCGTTCTTGAGTTATAAGTGGAGTAACTAACACGACTTTCTTTTACATATATATATATATATATATATATATATAAATACCAACCTGGGCACTAAGTTGATCCAGCCCGACTGCCGTGCATTCCTGACTCCACCTTTTCCCCCATATTACTCGACTCCGGTTGCATAGATCTTGCCCGGAGTGGCAACGGCGCAAATATTTGAGCGATGTTGCCAAACGTATTCATGGAGAAATTGATGTACTCAACATTTTTATTGCTAAGATCTCGAACTAAATCGACTCCGTAACGGCCGAAATTCAGAAACCCATAAACACTTGTTGGCTCCGTTTTATATACCAAATCCAAAGACGTATGTTGATCAGATCCATATATATTATCAAAATTACAGCTTTATTTGATCCGACAAAACGAAACTGTATATTAAGTAACGTAGATTAATTTTTCGTAAACACTACAGTATTTGTTGGCTCCGTACACAAACATATTATAGTTAGGTAATGTTCCATACATTGCTAAATCCGCCTAGACTAGACGAACTCGACTCCGTAACGGTTCAAATTTTGAAATGCTCAAACACTTCTTGACTCCGTTTTATATACCAAATCATAAGTCGTATGTTGATCTGTTCCATTTATATGCACTTGCATGACATTGACATGGGGATATGAAATTAGGGCTAGCAAAAAATCTCCTGAGTTTTATGGAAGTTGAAGAAGTCGACCGTAATTCAATTGAAACTTATAGAAAACGTTGTGAAAAATACGGAACCCTAAAAAGATAGATATTTGGACGAACCTTTCGTCATACAGTGACGGTGATAATTCTCAAGTAGTATGCATCCTACATAGACTGGGGTAGAAGCCTTTAAAAATAATAAAAAGAGAAAAAGAAACCCATTAGAAAAGGAGGGCAATATGATGAAAATAAAAGGAAAAATAAATTACGGTCAATCCGAGTTCGGGAAGTGGGAGGGGGGAGTTTTTAAGAGAAAAAAATGGTTTCTCTCGATTTCCAACAAAACTACTAGTCCTACGGAAAAACGTTCAATGGCAAAGTTGTAGGTAATAAAAAGATCTACAACTTTTGTATAAACAATTTTTTCACATAACCTCAAAATTTAGGTGAAAAGTTCAAAAAACCATGTTTTTTGTTTTTTATTTTTATCAACTTCAAAATTTATTTATTTTCTACGAAATTTGGTGGAAACTTACTTTATTATGTCTCAAATACACTGTAATTTTTTGATTGAAAATTATATTGAAGTAATACCAAAAAAAACAACCTAATTTTCAATCGAAAAGTCACCAGTCAAAATATCAGCTTTTTTCAAAACTTGGGGAGACTTTTGTTCATTGAAATCTCTACTTAAATATTTTGTAAAAAAAATAAACATTACCATAGTAAATGTTCTCAGGAAATGCATACAAACAGTGTGATAATGAGCTTTTACTAAATCTTTTACTAAATAACAACCTACCTATTGAATCATCAGTAAATATCAAGATAATTATCATAATATTTATTGACGTGTAGCGTTCGCCTTTGCCCTGAGTCTGATATCAATCTGATAAAATAATTAAAATGTTAGATTTAGGTCAAACAAATGACGACTCATATTCCTGCACAAATTATCCATTGCGGAGTAAATATGAGTGTACGCAGATCGCCAACACGTTTAACCAGCAGTGGTGCAGTGGGTACTGCCGGTGGATCGCATCGCTATCTATCGAAGCTAAGTTCGTTTTCTACGAGTTCTACGCCAACTGATACTCAAATTACTTACAGAAAACGGAAACAACCGCTAGAACAAGATTGCAGATGTAGTGATAATATGAAGGATATTCGGTCAGAGTTGAGCCGTATTAGTACATTACTTGAAAAATATGTATGCTCAAATGAACAAGTAGTAAACAAAATTCATGAAAACATTTCTGAGGTAAAAACACAAATTACCGAAATTAAATCGTCCAACGAACAATCCTTGAATTTAATTCGCCAAAATACGAATCAAATCAATGAAATTAAGTCATCACAGCATGTATGATAATTACTGAACAAAACATATTGAAGAGTACTATTTCTCAATTAGAATCACAGATCAACCAGGGTGAGAGTAAAATAAAATCAATGGAATTAAATCTTCAATCAATAAATCAGTCAGCCAATCCATCGGGTTTTACGTCTAAAAATCAACTTCATATAAATGAACACTTAATCAAGGAACTACGGGACAGAAAGAGCCGCGAAAAATATGTAATTTTTGCTGGTTTCCCAGAATCGACATCTTATAACTCAGAGGAGAGGATATCTAAATACAACTCAAACTCAAAAAATTCAAAGCTCATAACAAAATTATTCCACCACACGCTCCACTTAAAATTAACGGTGTTGTATTAGAACAGAAAACCCACGAGAAATACCTAGGTTTGCGAATCGACAGCTCTCTAAAATGGAATTATCACATCGACCACCTAAAAAATAAATTATCAGCACTTCTTAGATATCTGCGTAATATCACTTTTGCATTCCTCATAAATTACGACACACCATCTACAACACGTTAGTAAAGCCGCACCTAATGTATTTAATAGAAGTATGGGGGAGTGCTTACAAAAATAAATTAGCGCCACTCCAAATTTTACAAAATAAAATCATTAAAACTATCTTTAACTATCCTTTTTTAACTTCTACAAATAAAATCTACGACGACACTAAAATAATGAATTTAAAACAATTATACTTTTATAAAACGTGTATGTTCATCCGCAAAGCGCTACATAAAAACATAAATACAATTAATATTATATTCTCAACATCAAATCGCCACTATCCTAATAGACGAGCTAGCTATCTTGCCCTCCCGAAGATCCGAACAAATTATGGAAGGCGAACGGCAACATACGAGGGAGCACGTTTCTTTAACGGATTGCCAAGCAAATTGAAAATTGTAAACTCATTCATTGTATTCAAAAAACAATTAGACCAATGGCTGAGCTCGGTGGGCTCTGATTGGCTCATTTGAATCGGATCAACAAGAGCTAAAACGCAAAAAAGGTGGATTTGTATAAAAAGCACGTAATTATTATTATTACTGATGGTGACACTTGTGGCTCCGTTCGGATCCACATACGGTCGGTGGTGTGGCAATGGATCAACAAATACCAACCGGATCAACAAGTGAAAACGGATCAAATAATTACTAACTATATGGCACGTTTGATCAACATAGTGCCCATGGAGATATCTATATATATATATATATATATATATATATATATATAGTATATATAGATTTGTAATTACCTGATTACAATCCTTAGCATTCTCTGGGTTAAAATCAATGCTGTTCATTTGTTTAGCGACAATTTGTATTATTTCGCGACAAGCGGACGCCTGCGCTTTCTCTCCGAGCATTTTACCCAGTGTATTTCGTAGTATATAATTTATGCATTTTCTATAAGAAAAAATATATTGTAATTAGTTATTTAAACATTAATCTATGAACAATAATACGAAACAGTATATTTTCGTCTAAAATTTACATAATTGCATGAATATTAAAAAAAAATTAACCCATTAATTCTATACATTGACTTCAACACATCAATGGACAAAATATGATAACCAAAAAAAATATACAGGCTGAATTGAGAACCTCTTCCTTTTTTAGTCACTTAATAAATAACGTGTAGTAATTACTTTTCTTTCAAAATACTAAATAGACACTGCAAACTGGTATGAAATATTAGATCACAGCATACTTGCCTAGAATAAACCGCATCTACATGAGAACTCGCAGCTTTCGGATTAGCCACTAAATCCAACACATGAGTTAAAAATGTAGTCATGTTACGTTCCAACCACACTCCACCCATATTTTGTACAAATATCACATAGGCCTGGAAAACAATATCTTAATTTATATGTTTTTTTTTTATATTATTAAATAACACTCTTAATACATAGTGCATAAAGTTTAATTTGAAATGGGTTCAATTGAGTTTCATTTTCAAGAAGTTAAAAGCCTATTGTTTTAACTGACGAAAATAACCCAAATAAAAGTTATATGACCACTTTATCATCATGAAATCTTTAAATAATAAGGCTTTTGTAATAAAAACAAAAATATTGTATCAATTTGTTCATACTCACATGAGTAACGCAGACTCTCACTTCTCTGTTAACTCCAGAACCAGACTTAATTATTTCTCCTTTCAGGAAAGAAGTACCGCCACGCAAAAATGCACCCATCAATAAATTCAATGCTTCATCCAAAGATACTACATTTTTGGGTGGATCTTTTTTGTTTTGTTGTACTAAAATAAACAGTCATCATTTTTTATATAAACAGATTTCTTCATGATTGATATGTTTCTAGGATTGTAACGTGTATAAGTATATGTACTAAAACAAATGTAATAATTTATTATATACTAGAGGTCCGCCCCGGCTTCGCCCGTGGTACATATTTCGCAATAAAAGGTAGCCTATGTCCTTTCTCGGGTATCAAAATATCTCCATACCAAATTTCATGCAAATTGGTTCAGTAGTTTAGGCGTGATTGAGTAAGACAGACAGAGTTACTTTCGCATTTATAATATTAATATAGTATGGATTTGTTAATCTTGTACTAAATTACCTGATTGCATTCCCAATTTATTCTTATTGTTCAGATTTGTCGCTTCACCAGCTTGAGTCATGGCTATAAGAGCTCCAAGCAGTTCTGCTACAGCACATCTAAAACATTTCAATAATAATTATTAATTAACATGTTTATAATAGAAGATTCTAAAATTTATTATCAAAATGTTTAACTAAGTATGTACTCATTTAATAATAATTATTAAAAAAAAGTTGTGAAACAAAATTTGAATTTAAGATATTATGATTCTATTCTGGGTTTCTTAAAAACGATTATCGAACAGATGTACTACTAATAAAGAAAGAGAGAGTTTAGTCTTACCTAAGCTGATAATCACTAGGATGCGCCGCCCTTAAGCACGCAGCAGCTATCGCATCCACATCGGCAGGTGTCAACTTTTGCAACGGCAACATACTACGCAGCGCATTAGCCGCCGCCGCACGTACAGGGGACGACCTTTCATTGAGCAGCGACGCTCTAGCCGCGCGGGATACCTCGCGCAATACGTTACCCGCCGCTGTACCCATGCCTACGCATATCTATCGAAGAATATTAATCCATCAGGCCCCAGAATCACAGACACAATAGAAAATCTATTGTGTCGCGGCCGGATCTGGCCGTTCGAGGCTCTGACTTCTTAGATTTTCGAGTATTTTTTTTTTATTGTTCGTGTGGGTCATAGACAATGTCAGTTCTAGAAGTTTGTGTTGCTCTATGGAGAAACTAGTAACTTTTGCAGCGCATTAGCCGCCGCCGCACGTACAGGGGACGACCTTTCATTGAGAAGCGACGATCTAGCCGCGCGAGATACTTCGCGCAATACGTTACCCGCCGCTGTACCCATGCCTACGCATATCTATCGAGGAACATACAGGTAATTTAGTTCTCCGAGTAATTTATTTTGTTTATTGATCGTGTGGGTCATAGACAATGTCAGCAATAGAAGTTTGTGTTGCTCTATGGAGATACTTCAACAACTTCTGCTGTATTATGCGAACTGCAACGCATTTGCTTATCTATTGAGAATTACAGAAGTAGCTTCTTCGGAGAACTATCTCCGAATAATTCATTTTGTTTTTGTAGTGGATGTAGATAATCAAATAAATTGGCAATATAAGAAGTCTGTCTGGTCTATGGAGAAACTAGAAAATTTACACAACTTATTAAGCATATTCATCATTTGTTATAATTAAATTTTATTTAGAACAAACCTTTTCTAATGTAATCATAATCTCCAGTCTGGTTTGAGATTCAGCACTTTTCAGAGATCGTACAAGGGTTGACACTGTTTCTTCATACGAACGTCCCATCATCCTTCCCAGCTTTTCATACATACTCCCCAAACAACAAATAGCAGCACTGTAAAAATAATCAAATATAAATATTGACGGAGAATATTATCAAAGAGGTTTACATAAACAAAATTAAAAGAGTTATTACTACATAAAACCATTTATACATATACTAGCGATCCGCCCCGGCTTCGCCCGTGGTACCTACATGTTTAAACTATCCTATCTCTCAAGTTGGATCGAACTGCACATGTTGTGCGAATTTTATTATAATCGGTTAAGTGGTTTAGGAGTCCATTGAGGACAAACATTGTGACACGAGATTTATATATAGTAAGATAATATGTATTTTGCACAGTGTTGCAACTTGTCAGTACTCTGATCATTGTAAAAAAATCACTTCCCTCATACATGAAAAGTATAATTGTTTGGTATAAAGAGCTATTTACTTACAGTCTTGTCGGCAAGTACGATGGAGAATCATCCTTTACTTTTATGATATCATTACACTTATTAACAGTATCAAATAGTAGAAATGTATCTCCCACTGAGAATAATGTAGCGAGGCATCTAGCCAGCACTCGACGGGCTGGGGCTCCGAGATTCTCACGGAAAAGATTAACTAGCTGTGCCACTAATTTCTGCTGACAGTTCTTTATGTCTGACTGAAAAAATATATTTAAACCATTCTATAAACTATTTATTTATAATGACATACATTTACATTCCTAATTAAAAGAAATAATTGTAAACAAATAACTATTGTAAATGCATACATTTTCAAGTTTTATCAATGAAAAGGTTTTCAGTTGTTTATAAAAACATTGATGGGAATGGGGACAAAAATAGCTAAGCAGCAAACTTTACATTTTAACTAAAGCATTATAAAATTTTAAATTTGTGTCATTGTTTTCAGATCATCAACAATCTCAAAATTGTTGAGATTCAATTGCAAATAGAATAAGATCTAATTTATTTCATTAAAAGTTAATAAAACACTTTTTACTATGTACCTTATGTGCAGCAACCAGAACTTTGTCAAGAAACCGCAGCCATTCAAATATGAAATGCGGCTTCTTATCATCAGGTAACTGCTGCAATGCAGTTTCATTCAGCGTCAGGGAATGTGACACCTCCATAGTTGGAGCTACAACATTTAATAGTATTTAAATATGTAATAATTACCTTAATTTAAGGAGATTAAATTTTGTGTTAAAGTAAGCTTGATTATGTTATAAGAACTTATTGATTATTGAACTTATAGATATATTATTGATTGAATTTATTGATTACTAGCGGTCTGCCCCGGCTTCGCCCGTGGTACATATTTCGCAATAAAAAGTAGCCTATGTCCTTTCTCGGGTATCAAAATATCTCCATCCCAAATTTCATGCAAATTGGTTCAGTAGTTTAGGCGTGATTGAGTAACAGACAGACAGACAGAGTTACTTTCGCATTTATAATATTACTAGTATGGATTATTAAGAGTCCTAATACAAAATTGCGCTGGACGAAAGCTAGTATTTTTACGTTTGAACGCGATCATCGTGTAGTCGAGTAGAAAAGGCTGAAAGCGCTCAAAGTGGAAACATTATAGGACCTTATTATCTTGTTATTGTCTACTCCACCAATTCTAATCTAGTATCGTGGGCTTCCCGACTACTAAGCGCGGGAAAAACGTACCTACTTTAGTAATTTTGTGTCTGACGGAGCAGCGCAACACGTCCTACTCCCTAAAGCGCGGAGCGCGGTCTGCCGTAACAGCGTTTGCGCTCCCGTATATAATCGAAAATTCGAGAGAACTTTAAAATATTCCATTACTTTCATAAATCATATAATATGTATTTTTTTTATTGCAAATTTTTAAGCATAAATGTATCATTTAATGTGTATTTTTTATTTATTTTTTATTCTGTTGTATGTTTTAGAAATTCGACGCCAAATACACATAAAATTTCATCAAAGTAAGGCTATTTTAACTTAGATTTTCTTTGAATTTTTGAATAAAAGTACTTAAATTGCCTCGAGCATATTTTAGGATGTCTCAGTGTCTTTACTGATGTATATTTTATATGAAAACTTCTTCTTTTAAATTCCGTGTAAATTACAAAGACACGAACGTCCCGCATGGAAAAAATTGAAACACGCCTCAGGTTATTGGCTATTAAACAAACTGGACAATGAATATCAATAAATTGTCTCGAACATATTTTAGATATTGAATGAATCTTTAATTTAAGATAATAAAACACATTGTTACTTTTTTTTTTTTTATGTGAAGAGCAGGCAAACGAGCAGACGAGTCATCTGATGGTAAATGATCATCGTCGCCCACTCGCACCCACAATACCAGGGGTATGGCGAGTGTGTTGCCGGCCTTTAAGGTAGGTGTACGCTCTTTTCTTAAAGGTCCCCAAATCGTAACTCATTGGAAACACTGCCCGCGGGAGCTGATTCCAAATTTCGGTAGCACGAGGCAAAAAACTTCTTCTAAAGCGAACAGTTGTTGATCGCCAGCTGTCCAGATGGTATGGGTGGAATTTCAGCTTATGACGTGCCGTACGATGGTGGAATTCAGCAGCAGGCAGTGCACCAAACAGTTCTTCAGAGCACTCCCCATGATAAATGCGGTAGAAGACGCAAAAAGAATTACAGAAACAAGTCAAAATCACTCTAAAATCGATATGGATTCTTAATTATAATTATATAGTTTAAAAACATTCCATTAAAATTCTATGTTATAACTTGAACATAAGGTGTATATTATATTGCATTGCTGCAGGTGTTTTAACATATTGGCAGAATCAAACTATAATCCAGGTATTTGTTTTTATTTACTTAATCAATGTATACCAAGCGAAACAAATATTAATGTTAGAATAAACTGTATACAATGGTATACAAGAGCATAATTCCATGCTATAATTCAAACACCTATTTATCATTGACCAATTGAACTACAACTAATAGTTTTTAAAAATTCATCTACGACCTTCGCTTTCCAGCTCATAACTCAATAATAGAGCATACTTGCCGCAAATATAATCCAATCAACTTATTCTACACAACATAAACAATGGCATCACGAATGAATCAGCGCACCCTAATGAAATAGGAAACCTATACTCATATAATATATAACCACAATATCCCCGTAACACACCCGTTACTTTATATTAATTTTAATTAACGTTTATAATCACCAGGACACGATTCACTTACCAATGTACTTAAAATTTTCTGTTTTAATCAAACACTATTCACATAGTTGAAGAGCGACTATTAGGAATTAATTTTTTGGTTGAGAAATAAACTTTTGTTTAAAAATTAAACCTGTATTATCAGATAACGCGAAATGTACGACACACAACATATGTAATTCTCTTCAACAATTTGCGAAAAGGATGCTGATATTGTTTAGAAATTGGAATTAATTGAAACTTGAAAGATGATAGATACTGAATTAATTATTGTGAACACAACACCGATACCGTCATCTGTCATTTAAATGTCAAACTTACATAGATAATAGATTAAAATATCAGGAGGTAATTTTCAATAGCAGTCAAATCCACTTTATGTCAAATTGAGAAAAGTGTACATTTGTATACCGTCATGAGGTACAGGTAAATTAGCTTGGAGAAATTTTTGCGTTTGTAGTAGTGTATGGTCAGCAAATAAAATAAAACAACATTTTATTTTTAGTTTTTATTTTATACAGGGTTACTTGTAAAACACCAGCAACCTCGCAGGACAAGATAGCTAACATCATAAGTAACAACATTTGTTCTACGACTTTTGGCATAACGCAATAAATTATTTTTAAATGATTTTTTAAACTTTTATTGTACTCTCCTTACATTTGTAAGTCTATGTTCTATTAATTATCGGATGGACGACGCGACGCCCCCTTCCCCCTCTCGTTCGCTTTTTGTTTACGTAATTTTTGGGAGGCGTAGAGTTTATAATATTCAGACGGAAAATTAAATGAATATTTATTTTTGTATGAAAATAAAATCTAACAAATTATCAAAAGTCGAAATGTTGTTACTTATGATGTTAGCTATCTTGTCCTGCGAGGTTGCCGGTGTTTTACAAGTAACCCTGTATATATAAGGGATTTTAAATTAAACTATATGTGTTTCTCCTCTGAAAAAGATGAGACTTTATTTTAATATTTGCACATTTAACATACATATAACTTTTACATTAACAATGTTACTAAAATGAAAAATTTACTAACCTGAAAAAGAAACTACATTTAAAGTTTAATTCTTTAGTTTGAGAAGTCAAAGGCTTGCCTCGACCATGTTTTAACACTGGAGCCATATTGAATTAACAATATAAAGTTACAACACTTACACACAAATTAAACACTAGTTATGGCCTTGCCTTCATACAAAACTGCTGAATACGCCGTTCGCACGGGAATAGAATGTGGATGCGATTTCCCTTAGTTAGCATCCAAGCTTACGTCTTTATAATTATTAAACTGTATAAATTCATTCTTTAACTCCGGTCTGCATCGTGCAGACATGGGTGTAAAAGTCTCATTTTAGCTATTAAATGTAGTTTTTAAGTACATCTGAGTTTTCATTTGGGGCCTCCGGCTGCGGGACATGTAATTCACTTCAACAAATATTATAACAATAATAACAAATAATAACAACAATCAACAAATACAAAATTTATCAATTAAACTACGTACATAATAATTATAATTTTTGAATGAAATGTGCTTTATGTTCTAACGGTACCAAACGACTGCACGTAGCACCTGCGGACAGCGTAAACTGGTTTATTCTGGTTTTGTGCGTGTTTCCACTTTCCACTATCAAGTGACGATTTATTTATTTGTTTTGTTTCGTAATTATTATGGTCAAATATTAATTATGAAACAAATTATTATGGACACGATATTTTATTGTTTCACGGTAGTCGCCTTGTCGTTTGCTCAAGGACGTAAAATTGAATGATATATTTTTTTTTATAAAGTCAAAACCATTTTCTTTCAAATAAAAACTTGTTTTTATTGAAAACAAAAGTGTTGCTAGGAATAAGTATAAAATTAAATAGTAATGTTAGGATATCGAAACATTTTTGTATAGGCCAGAACGATATAGTGGAAACGCGCTCTAAGATCTGAGTAATATACACACCACTACATATGCAAAAATTTCTCCAAGCTAATTTACCTGTATGTTGTTGTGACGCTTTCAATGGTAAGTATAGATTACTATGGGGTTCAAGGTTATTCAATAATAACAAAAATACAGTTAATGCTTACAATTACAGAAAAAACTGAGATTAAAAAACGGATTTGACTTATTTTGTTCCTAAGTTGTGGATTTGACTAATTTTGTTTAAAAAGCTGTCAGGATTTGACTAATTTGGTTAAGAATTTGTCAGGATTTGACTACTTTTGAACAATCCAACTAAACTATTTAAGGGACCATGGCCCAAAATGTATGTTTCTAAATCATGGTTTTTGGATAGAAATCATCATATTTAAAATCCTAAAAAAATATATAGCACAGATAAACGTTTGATCTAGTGACTTTTTTGGATAAAAACACAATATTAAACATTTGACACGATCAAAAAAAAATCAGAAGTAACATCGATTTTAAAAGCATAATTAGTTTTATGAGAATTAGGGGAACGCTATGTTTATGAAAATTTTACATTTCATTTACTAATCAGGTTTTACAGGGAAATTTTTGGATAGATTTATAATTTAGCCAGCCATTTTTATTTAGGTTTTTTCAATAAAAAAACCATTAATTATCACGACACAAAAAAAAAACGTTAGGTGCCCACGCGCTGTCTCAATGTATGGAGATCGCAAGATCACAAGATGGCGGCCGGGGTTTGGAGCGACGTGATTGGCTCATACGGATTTGACCATGTTTGTAAGTAAGCCGCTGCCTTATTACGGATCTTGCAGACGATCAGCAACAACCAAAAATTGCACAATAGCTGTTGTCAAGCGTCTATTTCTTATTACGTAAAAGCAGACAACAAGCAGACAATCTGCCGTCAACACTGCTGCCTCTGTCGAGCAACTGAAAAACTAAAAATGCAGTTGTCGCTAATGTAAAGTCAAAGGTTGCTTTGCAAACGGTATTATCTATGACTTGTGACAGCAACACGACAGCAACAACTTAGCAATTCATCTGTTAAATATGCGACAGGTCTAATGCTTGTTGTTGACTAGTTGCTGCTTGTGTTATCATCACTAAAGTGTATAAAAACGCCAAATTACTCACAAATATAGTGTTTTTTATTGATTGTTAACTAAGATCATCAAATATTTATAAATATTATTAAAATATATTGCGGTAAGTGTGCAAAATGTTTTAGGTTAACATTTTCGACAAGTTTTCTAACATAATTGTAGCATTGTACCAATAAGGAGGTATTAAATTTTGTCGTCGCATACATTAATAATATCTTAATTTACGGTTTTATAAACAATGGCACGAACATGTTTATTAATTAATAAATGTTAGAGGGAGAACTACGAGTGTCTGTGCTTTTTTATAAACATACGTAGTACCAACAGTTGCCACTTGATTGTGAGTGGCGCTGCTTTCCATACAAAATCAAGTGCATCGGTCGAAGAAAGCAGATGTTGTGCGACAGCGACGCAACAACTTACATAATACGAATTTTTTTGACGTTTTGCGACCAGTCGCGAACCTGTCGCGCTGCTGTTGCGCGGTGGTCGTTATCTGCTGATTTTTAGCTAATAAGGCCGCCGGTGTGGAATAGGCTAATTTTGAAACTAATGTTAGTTTTTATTTGTATTTTTTAGGGATTTAGGCTGGATTTGGCTAGTTATAAAAGTTATGAGGCAATGAAGAATACTCTAAAGAAAAATGTTGTGTACCTACTTTAAAATCTATGGATTTGGATTTGACCACTTTTGAAAATTACCTCCTGATATATACTGCACAAAAATCTATGGGTGTATTCCGTTATGCACTGCGACCACTGTTAAGGTGTGACGTCAATTCAGTATACTGTGAAGCCGTTCCTTTATAGCCAGTTATACTGGTTACGATTTAAAACGGAACGCAATCCAGTATACTGTCAGCCGCATTTTTTGACGCAGCATTCAAATGAGTGTATTAAAGTTTTCTAGAACATAAAAATAAACTGTTTTGGAGTACTGTCCAATTAAAAATATTTTAATTAATATTAATTGTAAATTGAATTTATAATATAATAAAAGTAAGTACTTTTTCATAAAAAAGAATAAAAAAGAACTTTCAGCTCGTATTGAACATTTTCAACACAGTCTAATAAAGTTAATTTTTGCAATTCTTCCATTGTTTTATTTATTAATCCAAACTAATAACAGAACTTTAAAATTTTCTGATTATACTGTAGCTTTGTATAAGACGTTAGGCACTCGAGTGGTTTTGACTGATCATATTACTTGCTCTGTGGACTGATCACGTGATCAAAGTACTGCGAGTACCTTACCTCGAAAACGCCAGTGCTCACAGTAGAATATGGCGGCGATTAATGACGTCATAAATTTCCCTAGGGTACTGCGGCAGTATACTGGCAGTCCATAACGGAACGAATTTTTCTACAGTGATAGCACTGTGCAGTGGTTGCAGTGCATAACGGAAGACACCCATAGTGATCTATCAACGCACAGCCCAAACCACTGGACGTATCGGGCTGAAATTTGGCATGCAGGTAGATGTCATAACGTAGGCGTCCCCTAAGAAAGAATTTTAGAAAATTCATCCCCTAAAGGGGTAAAATAGGGGATAGAAGTTTGTATGAAACTTTTTATTCCTTGGATGTATTTGCATGAAATTGGGCATGTAGATATTGGATTAACACATAGGATAGGTTTTATCCCGGAAATCCCACGGGAACGGGAACTATGCGAGTTTTCTTGGAAAACGCGGGCGAAGCCGCGGGCGGTAAGCTAGTATTAAATTAATATAGATAGAATAGATACAACTCGCCACTCGAACTCGTCACACATGATAGGGTTCTAAGGCCGCGTTTCCATCTGCAAGAAAACTTCCGCAAGAAATGTCCGACAGTCTGTCTGACAGCAGCTTGCAAGTCTAATTCCGCGTTTCCACCTGCAAGTAGACTTGCAAGCTGCTGTCAGACAGACTGTCGGACATTTCTTGAAGAAGTTTTCTTGGAGATGGAAAGGCGGCCTAAGTTAAATTTTAAGATATTTCTGGTTATATTTTTAAAAGTTGATATTGTCATTTTACTCATTAGTTAAAACTTAAAGTACTTTCGATATCAGTTTTAAGTTTTTTGATATATTATACCAGGCAATATTTACGGAATAATCGCTTGTGCACACTAAATGCATCTACAGACGCTCCGATTTGGTTGGTGCCAACCATCCGACCACGACCAAATCGGAAAGTGTAGAGAGCGGTCGGTCCGACATAATTATTATTAATATTGGTTTGACGTGGTCGGATGCGCCAGCAATACCGACCAAACCAACTTCCTATCCGATCCAACCAAATTGGAACGTTTGGAAGCTTTGTTCCGACCAAATCGGCTCATTCCATAGAGTAATAGAGGTAATTGGCTCATTCACATTTGCAACGCCGCCGGTGTAGGACGTCAACATGAACGCCGAGGGAGTTACGGTCACCGAACGTGACATATTAATAAAATTACTGGAACTATATAAAGACTTTCCCTGTTTGTGGGACTTAAGTAACAAAGATTACGCAAATAGAGATGCCAGAAATCAAGTGTATTTTATTATGTTAGAAGTATTAAAAAAATTGACAGTGCGGCTACATTAAAAACCTTAAAAAATAAGTTATAAGAGCCGCATATGACTGTAATTTTCTCTATTTCTATAGTAGAATTTAGCCCATTCTCTTCGTACTATGGTCAACTGACATATTACTCTATGGTCAACTGACAGTTGGAAGGCCAACCGTCGGACAATCTGTAGCAATGTTGGAATGGTTGCCATGTCGGTTCCAATATGGTTGGCACTTGGCACCAACCAAATCGGAGCGTCTGTAGATGCTATAATAGCATACGATACCAAGAAGCTTATATCTAATACACTGGAGATTTCGGTATGAACATTGACGTGTAACAAGAAAATATTGCCCAGTTCATGTTTTTTATCACTTTCACACCTAACTTGGTATTGCCACTGTTAATACGAAGTTTTCCCAAGGCTACTATGTATGCTGTAATATTCTGTGCAAAAGGTTAGTTTTTGTACATGAGTTTGTTGATAAATTGCCAACAACGTCATTCAGAAGCATTGTTGGATGAGACAATTATTATTTATGCTAAATAAAATAAGTATCTGAACCAATTATTAAAAAGCGATACTCCCTGATTATGGGTAGTCACCATAATAAAATTGTAGCAACTCTCACTTTGTCAATATGGCATGTGTGTCAAAAAAATTGCGTCGCTTCGAATATTTAAGTTAATATTGTTGCTTATTTAATGAATATTTTCCGAATATAAAGAATGCATTGTATTGTGCAAAATTGCAGAAGTGTTTGGACACCAAATTCTGGCATAGAATTTCACAGGCAAGTGTATATTTACGTTATTTACAATATTCCTCAATACTCCTGCATTTACCTGTTTAGAATCATTTCAATAGCAAAAATTGTCTAATTTAGCATCATTTTAGTAAGCAGTCATGTTAAATTTGTTATTTCCCTAATACTTTATCATTTTTCAACAAGTTTTCAATAAACAAATTTAACAAGTAAGGTAACCATGATGACGAGTTTTTATGGATAGGTAGCGAAGAGAATATTTTGTAATAACAATATTATGATGAAAATTTACAACACCATTTTAAAGATTGTTACTAGTAATGAAACAACACACGACATCGGTATTGCACTCACATCTTCTATACATATAATAAATCTGTAGAAGGGTCAATTCTGTACATTGAAAATATTGAAAAAATAAATAGCAGGGGGTGTTACTGGATCGATACCAAACCCAAATATGTGATTAAAAAATTTTTTGTCTGTCTGTCTGTCTGTCTGTCTGTCTGTCTGTATGTGAAGGCATCACGGGAAAACTGACGGTTCGATTTCGATGAAACTTGGTATAATTATACCTTATTATCCTGGGCATAAAATAGGATACTTTTTATCCTGGGAAAATACGTAGAAAAAAAATAAATCTTAATTTTTCAGTTTCCTCCATAGACGTCGTTCTGTAGAACCGCGAACACACGGTCACATACGGGTCTAATATTAATTTAGTGAGAAACGTCTTCCCAGTTCAAAATGGAGAAATAAACCATCCACGCGAAGACCGACATCCGCGCGGACGGAGTCGCGGGCGAAAGCTAGTGTAGTTATAAGATTGTTCGTTTTTACATTGAAATTTATACTTTTTTAACTTACCTTATATTTTTTGTTTTACGTATTTCAGCTTTCCAAAAAGTAAAATAAAAAGAAATCTATGTGCCCATCAAGGTTACTGAGGATAACGACCCAGAAAAAAATACCTTTTGAAAAATAAACTTTGTAAAGTTAGCTGAAATTTGTGCAAGGCTGCTATAAACAGTTTTTCTTTGATGATTTTGGCTTGAAATTGACCCGTCGAAGCAACGCATTTAAAAAGAAGATCTGAGTAGCTTACAATTTGGTAAACAGCATCTGATGCAAAACACAACTTTCCTCTATTTACAAAGGATGTTAATGCTATATATCGGTTCATATCCAAGCTTTGTATCCAAAAGTTATTTAAAACTATCATTCTATACCAATTAAAATTGTATGTACCTATAAAGTATGACCATAATATTATAATATAAATACTGTTAAAAATATACCTATGTCGTTATTATTTATAGACCATCATTTTTAGTTTTTTCTATTTTGAAAAATCCTGAATTTACAAACCAGCGTGGTCACTCGACAGAAAGAGACAAAAAACATGACTGACGTCATTCTAGGTCATATTTTCTTGTTACAAGTTAATGGTCATAGTGCAATCTCCAGTGTATTAGATATAAGCTTCTTGTACGATACCAACGAATACCTTAACGATTACCTCCTGTATATTTTTCAGCAAGATCAGACAATCGTACTCGAATGTACGAATATTCAGGAATACTTCTTGTACGGGCGTTTGTCCACTACAAGGAATTTTACGGTCCGGCATTCCGATTTTTTACGGTCCGGTATGGCACGCCATTAATCTATATACTAGCTTGTGCACTATACGTAATTTTACTGTCCGACATTTTACTTTTCCCTATTCCGGATGGTTTTTTTGTGTCTACGAGTCGCTGTAGGTATAATTGTTTTCGAATGCCCACGTGTGCCACACAAAAACAGTAAAATCCAAGATTTTACTGTTTTTACTGCATATGCCAATTAAAAGCAAGCTCTTGTTTTACTTTCTTTTAGTTGGCAATGAGATTTGAGAAGTCGGTATTGTTATTTTATATACATTGACCAAGCATTGACCTATAATTATTATCTAAGTAAGTGTTGGTAAGTTAAAGTTCAAGTGGGAATAGCTTTAGCTCCTCGTCACCGAAATAAATAAGTGAAACACGCATTTTAAATCTCTTACGGAACTTTACTTTTTATTATAACGAAATAATATAATATTTCACCTTCTATATTTTTTACTCGTTTCTTGTAAAATGCAAAAACAATCATTTATGATAGCATTATACCGCCAAACTTCCTTGAACTGTACCGCACTGATCCGAGTAAAGACGGACAGGTGCACAAGCAATTCATCGGTTTTTTCATGCCACACCGGACCGTAAAAAATCGGAATGCCGGACAGTAAAATTCCTTGTAGTGCACAAACGCCCTACGTCTTGTATTTTACTGATTCTGTGACAATTTGTACACTCTGTGGTGGTTGCATGTTGATGGCGTGTGCGTGACACTCGTTTGACAATTTATTGATGTTAAAAATTTCGTTTTATCCGTAAATTAGGCATTATTGCTAAAAAAAGACTATAAAAGTTGAAATAATCAACCGAAAGATACAATTTAAAAGATAAAGCGCATAATATAACTCGAAGAAATAATTGGCGGATAATGCCAACATTTCTAGCCCAACAAAGTGCAAAATTTAGTAGCGATGCATACTAGTATGAGCGCGCAGCAAAGCCCGGCAAATATGCAGACTGTTGTGGACAGAGAAAAGATTTACACTTGGATATTGGAATTATGCAATCCAGAAACTCGTGAAAATGCTCTATTGGAATTAAGTAAAAAGCGGGAAGTGGTGCCCGACTTAGCTCCTATGTTATGGCATAGCTTTGGCACGATTGCAGCTTTGCTACAAGAAATTACGAATATTTATGTAGCAATGATTCCTCCTACATTGACAGCTCATCAGAGTAACCGGGTCTGTAACGCTTTAGCTTTGATGCAATGTGTTGCTTCCCACCCTGAAACTAGATCTGCATTCTTGCAAGCTCATGTACCATTGTTCCTGTATCCATTTTTACACACGGTTTCCAAAACTCGCCCTTTTGAATATCTACGCCTTACTAGTCTAGGAGTTATTGGAGCATTAGTTAAAACAGATGAACAAGAAGTTATAACATTTTTATTGACCACTGAAATTATACCTTTGTGCCTACGAATAATGGAAAATGGATCAGAACTATCAAAGACTGTAGCAACATTTATTTTGCAAAAGATATTATTGGATGACAGTGGATTGTGCTACATATGCCAGACATATGACAGATTTTCTCATGTAGCTATGATTTTGGGGAAAATGGTATTATCATTAGCAAAGGATCCATCAGCAAGACTGTTGAAACATGTTGTTCGTTGTTATTTACGTTTATCTGATAATCCTAGAGCAAGGGAAGCTCTACGACAATGTCTTCCAGACCAACTTCGAGATGCTACTTTTACTGCTTGCTTACAAGAAGACAATTCCACAAAACATTGGCTAGCTCAATTGATAAAGAACCTGGAAGCTCAGCCCCCACCTGCTAGTCCTGCACAACCGAACATGTGAGAATTGGCTTTATCGAGTTACACCCTCTACAAAACATTCAAAAAGTGGTGCAACTCTAGCTAAATTTACAGTTTATTTATAAATTTAGCACTGATGAAAAACCATAGATATTATATGAACTAACATGATGTCATACTAAGTGTCACTGGCAAATAATTAATATAGCTAATTGAAACTACTTATTTTATATTGATAGTTGAATGGATTCAAATTAATTAAATAGTTAAAATAAGATGGTTCAAATCAAAATATTGCTATACAATGGTCCATGAGGACATGGTCTATGGTTTTTGTATTAAAAATGCATTGTAGGTACCTAATTAAAGGCTTGTTACTTCCTTTCTCATATAGATAATGTAAGAAGTTTTGATTTTGTAGTGGGTGTGTAAAACTCACTTATAATGGATAGCAGTCAGATATGAACAAAGTTCTTAATTGCAAATGAATTGTGTAGCTGTAAAACATTTATTGGAATATAATATGATAATTATTAATTCTAATCAAATTAATAATTACTAATACTCAAAAGTAGAATAATCACAAGCTGTAATTGTTTTTTTCTCCATTGTTAACCTCTAAAGCAAAAAAGAGATACTGTAGAATAGTGACCACATTTATTTCAATGCATAAATAAACTGCCCTTTAATAAACAATAGTTTGGTCTCATTTTTGAAACATTATTTTTTAGGTACAAAACAAGATGAAAGCACTTATATTTTGTGCTGATGTAGTGGAGAGGATAAAAGAAATAAACTTTTTCAAAATTTGCTATTGTGGTTTTATTTCATCTTTACTAAGCTACAGGAGAATGTAAGGAATTGCTAAAAATCGGGACCTCGTATTGGATAGTTGGATAATGCCCACCTTTTTCCACCCAAACAATGTGCTGAAAGGTTGTGATATGATGGTTCAGAATGTTTCCTATTACAATTAATGTAAATACGAGAGGATTTTCTTTCATCATGAATAGAGTCCAATGAATCCTTTGGGATAATAAAGTTGATATTAGTTTTAGACTTAGGTGCTCTTTTAGAATTGGATTTCAATATACTACTTTGCCGGTCAAGAAATTGCGTTCCACAGTTAACCTTTTGAAGAGATTGAGCACAAGCTTTATCCATAAAACTGTTTTTGTATAAGGTTTGAATAATTTTGCTGCTTGCTTTCGGCTTAACTTTTTGCTTACTACATTTGCATGAGTTTTGGTCCCTTTTTCGTACCATAGTTACGCAGTAATTGTCACATCTCAACGGCCCAGTTGCTAGAGTATTAACGGCTATATCAACGAAACATTTCTTTAAAATAGTTTCTTTTGATTTTAAAGTTTTGGATAAGCTAGGTCTTTTATTCTCTGATGGAATTATCTTATTAATCACACGTCTCTTCTCAAGATATACTGCTCTGTTTGGCTTTCCACTGAAATTTGATGAACTTTTTGTAGGTTTTTTTACTTTTTTAAATTTTACATTATTGTTAATTGAGGAAGGTTTAAAAACAGGCTCAACGAGGTCTCGGCAAAGTTTTTCTGCTACGGTGGGCATGAGGCCGATGAGAGTGACTTTAGGTGGTTATACTATAAAATATTTACTGCATGTTGTATATTTATTTTTCGAATTTATAATTACTTGATTGAATACTTCATACTTGTATAATTTCACTGAGAGCTCATTGTGGTGCTCATCATAGTGCTCATAATACTTTATTTTGAAATTGCCACCATCTTTTGTCTCTAGTCTATGGCACAAAAAAATCAAGCATCTACCATAAATAAAAATCTCGTCTTATTCGGCGATGGGAGAAAAATTGAACGTCAACTCCGAAAATACGAAAAATCGCTTATCATATGTACATACATGGAGGTGATTTGGATAGCCCTTTACGTCCTTTACTTCCCAGCTTCAGTATAATATCATACTTCTTAGGATACCTGTATAAAGTTTTCCATGTAAATGTAATTTAAAATAATAAGATATGTTATATTACGGAGATGATGGTGGTTGGTACAATATATTATTCCTAAAAAATAGTTCTTAGACCAAAATGTTAGTTAGCTACTTTAAGGATTCTGTGCCAAAATGCCAAAGCTTCTGTCTTCTTACAATAGAAGAAAAAGTTACGTCATTGTCATTTGTCAAAATAAAAGTCTAGGACTGCTTAAAAAAATGTAGCCTAAATTTTAAAGAATATTATTTTAATGAATAATTGAAATGCATAAAGAATGTATATATTATAAATTAAGTTGAAATTAATATTATAAAAAATATTAAGTGTAAATAATTGTAATTGTAACATAGAAAATGTGGGTGTTCGGATATGGCTCTTTAATATGGAAAGTAGATTTTAAGTATGAATATAAATCTGTCGGATATATTAAAGGGTACCTTAGAAGATTCTATCAACATAGTATCGATCACAGAGGAGTTCCTGAAAAGGTAAAAATCATAATTCATTACAATTTGATAGCAGCTTATAATCATGCCTTCACTCACTTGAAAACCTATGAAAACTTTATAATATAGCAAAAATTGTTATTGTAATCAATTACCTATTTAATAGGCCATCTGTATGCCGATTTTCAGGCAAATCTGTTCAGCAGTTTTTGCATTATAGAGCAATAACATTTATTGATTCAATTAAAACTGAAATTGTTTAGTTATAAGTTTTGGATAGATAGCTTTCGAAGTCTGGGAAAGGCCTTTGTTTTCTATGATTATCATAATATGAAATTGATTGTTTTAAATTGTATATTATATTTTTCAGCCAGGCAGAGTAGTTACCTTGATACCTAGCGATGACCCTAATAGTAAAGTATGGGGCATTGCTTATAAAATAAGAAGTGAAGATGTTGACGAAGTAACAAAGCATTTAGATTATAGAGAGAAAAATGGTTATTCCAAGCAAATAGTGACATTCCATCCAAGAGATAGCAAACTAGAACCTTTTGAATTGACTCTGTATGTGGCGACACAGGAAAATGAATCTTATGCAGGTAGTATAGTTGTTACCTTTAAAAAATTAAAAGGGGTTTAAAATTATTATTATTTATTTTTTTCTTATTCATCTGCAATCAGCGGTTTTTGCTATAAGCGGATGTGTCACAAAGGCAAAGTTTGGCACATAGTGAGAGCCCTCCAGTGAGGACAAAGAGCAAGGAGGTTTAAAATTATGGGAAATTTCTATTCAGTTATTATCTATACAGACTTGAACTTTGAATGATGGACTTTTGACTAAATATATTTTTATAGATATTTATTTAATCCAACATGTTTTAGTTGCTTTTTTCTTTGATAGCATTTTTTTCAATGCCCTTTTATATTCATGTTTTACATTGAAGCCTGCAGCAGTTGTGACATTTATAATTGATATTTTGTAAAAATGCCTTGCCTTTTAAGTAGTGTGTCTACAATGTATGTTTTTACTCAAATGGTTTGCATCATAAGTTCAAAAAGTTTATCGAAATATTAAAAAGTAAACAGAGTAATAAGATGCTTAATACATTCCTCTCATTATTTCAGGTGCGGCATCAATAGAAGATATAGCTAAACAGGTAGTTGTTTGTCGAGGGCCGAGTGGTTTAAATAAAGACTATGTGTATCAACTAGCAGATGCAATGAGGCAGATTGCTCCAGAAGTTGATGACGATCATCTCTTCTCCCTGGAGGCTGCTGTGAAGGAACTTGATACTGATAAATAGAAAATTATAATTAGGATAATAATTAACTAGCTTTCCGCCCACAGCTTCGTCTGTGGTTTCACCCATGGTGTCTAAAACTTAAATTTAAACAGTTTAAAAAACTTATGGAAAAGTGCAAAATCGGCTGCATATTTTTAAAGATCTAAGGTTACTTATGGACAGACAGACAGCATGAAGTAACTTTGTTTTTTACTATGTAGTGATATTAACCCATTGAACCCCGAGCGGCCCGATCGGTCCACGACACAATAGATTTTCTTTTGTGTCTGTGATTCCGGGGCCTGAGTTATAACATAATAATTTAAATTTTTTTTAATGTGTATTTCTTTTATTTTTGTGGTTGTCTTTGTTTTGTTTTGTTAAAACTGAGAATTTTATTGCTGTTATATTAATTTATAATTTATACTAGCTTTCGCCCGCGACTCCGTCCGCGCGGATGTCGGTCTTCGCGTGGATGGTTTATTTCTCCATTTTGAGTAACTCTGACAATAACATCTTATAAATATCTATTGGACCCAAATACGGCTAGGCCTATAATAGTAACCAACGTGTGTTCGCGGTTCTACAGAAAAACGTCTATGGATAAAACTGAAAAATTAAGATTATTTTTTTTCTACGTATTTTTCCAGGATAAAACGTATCCTATTTTACGCCCAGGATAATAAGGTATAATTATACCAAGTTTCATCGAAATCGAACCGTTAGTTTTCACGTGATGTCTTCACATACAGACAGACAGACAGACAGACAGACAGACAGACAGACAGACAGACAAAAATTTTTTTAATCACATATTTGGGTTTGGTATCGATCCAGTAACACCCCCTGCTATTTATTTTTTCAATATTTTCAATGTACAGAATTGACCCTTCTACAGATTTATTATATGTATAGATAAAAGTAATGGATAAAGAAATAGTATAGTAAATAAAATATAGATGATTTATCCAATTTTAAATCCAAATTGGAATTACTTAATAAAATTATAGTTGATGGACATTTTATTCAATTTGTATTCCTACTAATTGTATTTCCTTGTTTTAAGTTTAAGTAACTTCAATTGCATTGTATAAAATGAGGATACAGTTAAAATAATTTTGCATGATTCCCAAATGTATATTGTACTAGCGGTCCGCCCCGGCTTCGCCCGTGGTACATAATATTTACGTTTTCTCTACATAAGAACCATCCTCGTACTTCAAGGAATATAATAAAAAAAGAATTATCGAAATCGGTTCAGCCGTTCTCGAGTTATGCGCTTACCAACACATTTTGCGATTCATTTTTATATACAGGGTGTCCCAAAAAGTAGTGATGAACGGAAGCTGGGAGGTAGAGGACCTAAAGGGCTATCCGAATCACCCCCATGTATGTTATGCGATTTTTCGTATTTTCGGAGTTATGACGTTTTTTTCAATTTTTCACCTATCGCCGAGTACGGTGATATTTTCACTCATGGTGACGTCAATTATTGCGGAAGGTGCTTGATTTTTTTTGTGTGCTAAGCTGAAAGATAGGCCAATTCAGTATGGTAACATTTACTATCGTTAGATCTTTGAATGGAATAAAAAAAAGAATTAAAATGCCAAGAAAGATAAAATTACCCAGTATGTTCTCCACTTCAAGGGCCCGTAAAAAAATAAAATCACATAAAAAAAGTTTTCCATTTGGCTTTTAAAAACTTGCTCTATCTATCAGGTAGCTACCCTGAAAATTTCATTTTATTATTCAGAAGGCTTCAATCGAAAAATTGAAATCTAAATGAGGTAAGTGCAAAAATTGAATTAACATGATGATTAATACAAACAAATTAAAACCAATAACAAGGTGTTTAATTACAAGAAATTTTTAAAATGACCCCGCTATTGCTCAGTGCAAGTGCGACATCACCGTAAAAAGTTGTCTTTTAAATGTCTGAATGCCCTTTTATCATTTTTAATGGTTTCTTCTGCTACTATGAATTTCCAGGTTATTTCGTTCAAATTGTGGCAGTCTCTCGTCTTTGTAGTATCCCCACGGAAAAAAATCAATAGGGTTTATGTCCGGGGACCGTCGAGGCCAGGCTAAAGGGCAAAGATACCCTGAAAGATGGATTGGTCGTTGCAGCCTGCGCATGCGCTGGTGACGCCTGCCTTAAAGCCTGGCCTGCACGGTCCCTCGACCTAAACCCCATTGATTTGTTTCAATGGGGATACTAAAAAGACCTCGGCTACTTGAGAGAATGCTACAATTTGGACGAAATAACCCGGAAATTCATAGTAGCAGAAGAAACCATTAAAAATGATAAAAGGGCATTCAGACATTTAAAAGACAACTTTTTACGGTGATGTCACACTTGCATTGAGCAACAGCGGGGTTATTTTAAAAATTTCTGGTAATTAAACACCTATTTATGGGTTTTAATTTGGTTTTAATGATCATCATGTTAATAAAATTTTTGCACTTACCACATTTAGATTTCAATTTTTCGATTGAAGCCTTCTGAATAATAAAATGAAATTTTTAGGGTAGCTACCTGATAGATAGAGCGAGTTTTTAAAAGCCAAATGGAAAACTTTTTTTATGTGATTTTATTTTTTATGGGCCCTTGAAGTTGTGAACATACTGGGTAATTTTATCTTTCTTGGCATTTAATTCTTTTTTTATTCCATTCGAAGATCTAACGATAGTAAATGTTACCATACTGAATTGGCCTATCTTTCAGCTTACCACACAAAAAAAAATCAAGCATCTAGCGCAATAAGTCACGTCACCATAAATAAAAATCTCATCGTACTCAGCGATAGATGAAAAATTGAAAAAAATGTCATAACTCCGAAAATACGAAAAATCGCATAACATACATGGGGGTGATTCGGATAGCTCTCTAGGTCCTCTACCTCCCAGCTTCCGTTCATCACTACTTTTTGGGACACCCTGTATAAGAAAGAAGATTACATAATATTATGTTCTATAGGAAAAATACTGGCAAGGCTGTGAAAATATAAGCTCTTATTGAGAGTCATTATTATAAATTATATTTAATATATTTACGGGTAGTATCTTATATAGTTGAATTTATATATTTTCGCTTTTCAATAAGAAATTTTCTTTTAGATTTCTGATTGCTGTGGCTATGAATTTGTGATAAAATCACAATTTAAAATAAAAAAATTCAAATGAATGAATTGCATTGTTCAAAAAGAGGACCGTTGTTTTGTATTAAAAAATAACAGTAAAGTACAATAACCTTTTGTTAAAAGCCTTTATATAAAATTAACCATTTTAAGAGGGTATGAAAAACTCCACAGTGTAATAAATATTCAAGATTATCATTTTTTTCCAATTTAAATTTAATTTGCTCAACGTTTTGAACAACACGATTTTATATATTTCATGATAATTTAGAAAAAGCACATTTTTTAATTACTTAGTAAGTATCTACTTTTAAAACTGAAATATTTAATAATTCATTTAAAATATGTACTGAAATGTATATCGAATTGTGAACAATTTTTTAAAGGTGTTTTCAAAAGAAGTAATCCTAATCTTTCTAATATTATGAACATGAAAGTCTGTAAAAATGTATGGATGTATGTTTGTTACTCTTTCACTTCAAAACCACAATGGTCATTCATGATACTTGGCATTTGTGTAGCTTATGTACAAAAATAATAGAAACATTTGCTTTTGCACGAGTGCAACCGCAAAGCTATTAATTACCTAATTATATAACTATTAACTACATAAATGGGCAAAAGATATCAATTATTTGCTTGATATCTGATACAGTATTTGATATTGATTTTATAAGATTGTAAGTAAACTGAAATAACATTATTGTAATAAAGATAAATATAATACAAATGTACAGAATGTTTCGATTTTGTAACAAATGTAGAGAAATTGTCAAGTATATTTAAGTTTAGATAGGATACCATTCAGATAAAATATCTAATGCTTATTGTAAGTATTATTATTTATTATATTTTTCAATATCTATAGGCAAGTGATAATATGAAATTTATGCTATGTATATCTATGTATGTATCTTTTGTTGATATATTGTAATAAAACCAAATAATATTTTAAATAACAATTTTATTATGCAAAGTATTTCCTACACATTTTGTCATTTTAGGAACGTATGTTAACGAATATATAAAAAAAAATCAATTAATAAAATAAAAGTAAAACTATACATATTATATTTAAAAATTAGTTACTGTAACAATTATTTGCATAACAGCATTAATCATATTTTATACAAAACATCATCACACAGATGCATGATTTATAAATAACAATAACACCTATATGTTGATAAAATTTATACATTTAAGTAATTAGTATAATTGGTTACCTAATACTCTAATCGAAATTTAGCAGAAAGGGTGTCACATGCCACTTTTCCTTATCTCTTCACGATAACCTACCAATGCATTAAGATAGCGTGCAGGAAGTATGACCTTCATTAGTTTTATACATTTATCGATACCTAATTGTTTCTTTTACTGAAAATACTATGTAATATTCCATTTGATACCTTAACAGCGATAAGGCAAACCGACGTCATGTGCTTCGACCAACCGAACAGGATTGCAGTTATCTTTGGCAAACGATATCACATCGACCGTTATCACTTGTCACTTTTAACTCCTTTATTGCGTCCAAGAAGTTTATCAAGGAAACTTCTTTTTCTTTTAACTTTTTTACCGTTGCTCTTTTGGTGTTCCAAGTTTTCACCTTCGGTGTTCATTTTGTCGATCAACGCTGGAATGGTTAAATCTACTATTGCATCCTTAGGTGGTCTTTTAGCTGATTCTCTGCTTAATTGCCTTTTTATAGGTGATAATTCGGGAACAAAGTCATTTTCCTCTGCTAGGGAATTCTTGGATTGATCTTTTTGTTCTGAAACATTATTATTTTCCTGTACTTTTTCCGGACCGTTGTGTAAAATTTCAATATGTGGTTGAACTTCCGGTACTTTTTCCTTTTCGACTTCATTTAATATGGTCTTTGGTTCATCAGTTTCTTTCTTTTCAAATACATCATCCTTGTCTATGTTATCCGTACTATCGACACTGTCTGCTGCACTCGATGTCGACTTTGGAACTGAACCCACGACTTTCGGTCGCGTTGGCGGCAGAGTCCAATCCACAGGTTTACGCTGTGGAGAATATCTTTTGACAAGCTCTTCAAATAATTTTTGTCGATCAATTTTTGGTGAGCTCTCCTCATTGGGCAAACTTTGATATTTTCTTCTTTCTTGTGGCACGTGATTTTCTTTACCATCTTGAACATCTTCGTCATCCGTTGGTCCCAAATCGATTATAATACGCCGAACTGGCGTCGGTGTAGTATACGGTTCGGCGAAAGGAAATTTATAAATTTTTGGACTTTCGATTTTGTAACTTGTTACGTTCACGCTTTTAGCGGGCATCGAGGCGCGTACGCCGGTTCGAGTGAATGGACTATCAGTCGGCTCGTGTAGATTTGAAGTAAGAAAATCTCTTCGCATTTTAGAAAGTCGCCTCGTTCGTTCGGCGGTACTGTACCTGTAGTCTGCATCATCACTTTGATTGAGGTCCGATGTAAAGTTGTCGGAATATTTTCGTGGTCGAAAATCGTAATGGTTGCGATCCTCGCTCCTCGTTTCGCGCATACTGGAATAGCCAGCAGTGTTTCGTTTGAAGTTCGAAGTGGTTTTACCGTGATTGGACGTTATAATTGGCTCGACCTCTCTATAGGTTGGTGTCGGGGTCGTAGGTGACGGCAAGGGCAGGAACACCGTGTCGTGTTTTTCGAATACCTCGCGCCGTTGACTGAACTGGTCGCCGCCGATGATCTCCCGCGACTTCACACTAGTTGTGGGCGATTTAGCCGCCATTTCCGTTCGATAACAAACCACAACACTTTTGTTATTGATACTATTTTCCTGTAAACACTGTATTTCTATTTTCGTACGACACACATTATGACTTCACCGGTAACATCGTGCCTATAAAAGAGTACACGTCTACACGTTAAATTGGACAATAAAGGTAGTCCGGTCGTCCGTATAAGGCGGCCCGTTCGCGATATAATGATGAGTGATCAATAGAGTGGCTCCGATAAGATAGCGACGTCGCGTTAGCGCGATACCTACACAGTTTCTTTATCTTTCAGCAGTCGAAACAGTTGTGTAAATAGAAACGAAATAACACAATCATGTTCGTAATTAATAGCGGCCCGAGTGAAAGCAAACTGCGTCAGATCGTCGAACGTTCATTATATAATGAATATTAAATCTAACTCCACGATGCGTTAGAGTGACTTAGCCGGCTAGCGTTAAATGTTACGATACTTAATTCACACTCCGAAGCAATATGCAAACAATAGTTTTTGTATTCGTGTCAATAGAGACCGCGATACACCGAATTTAATTACTGTTTGTCCTATAGTTAAAGTATAAATTAACTGCCAATCATAAAGATAAGATATGCTTAGGAGCTCTACTTTGAGTTAATTAACAAATAGTTTAATTTAAAATAAAAACATTCTTATAAACACGTTTTAAAGACTTAATCACATAAATAGGTATGTTTTTAAATACATAACTACTTGAAAGTTAAATTATGTAGCCGATTTAAAGAGCAACCGATACGTACCTAATCAATGCTGCTCTACTTAAAACAAATGTATTATCTATAAAACGTCTACATGTATTTTACAGCGATATTAACATTTTAACGACCTAAAAGCTAGACTACACAATGACACACGTAAAATGAAATCGACAAATAGGTATCCTGAAAAGTAGGTACGTATGTAATTACCTATAGTATTTGCAGATTTTTGAACCGGCGCGGGCGCACTGAGAACTGAGAATACACTTATAAAGTAGTACAATAACCTAAAATTTGTATGTAAACAACATAAAATATATCCACACTAAGCTAAGGCGAAGTACATATTTCACCACAAGACACGGCTTAATATCTATTGAACATAAATATAGAGTAAGTAAGGGGATACACTCTGTGGTTAGTAATTTTTAAACGCGGTTTCGAATAAATCGCATCGTGTAAACTAAAATGTTCTCGTAACGACTATTAATACGCGAGCGAACGTATGAATGAATCGAGAATTTTTCAATATAAGCAAATCACTTTTCAAACACACCACACTATACACAATAAAGAAGATTAACCGGACACAACTGATGATATGCACATAACAAAGGTCAGCGAAGGAATAATAGATTGCGAACGATATATTTGTAAACACAAAGCGAATCAGCGAACTATTTTGAATATGCGTACATCCAGTGATTTCGTGAAGCGTGCCATGTGCGTTTTATTTATAAACACTTGTTTTTTTTTTCATTTTAGCTGGGATCAGACGCTAATTTTACATGTATACTATGAGTATGTAGGAACACTATTTGTGGGAATACTCGGTCGGTCAGTGACATTTAGAATATTTATATTACTAAGGAGCAACAATGTCGATTGGTCCTTACGAATCCTGCCCGAAAACTGCTTCGTAGATTGAGTTTATTCGCGTATGTGGTACCGTCACCGTGGACGTAGGTATGTTTATACGTTCTCTTCGAGCTTTCAACACAGCTAGTAAGTAAGTAGATATTTAATGAATGAAATAACAGTATCTATGCAATATATTTAAATTTAACATGTTTTATCTCCCTGGTAATTCTGGCGAGGGCAGGCGGAACCGGAGTCTGGAGGATAATAAGAAAATGTCAATACCAACAATTAAAAAATAAAACAATTTCCTGATGAGGTTTCGGAAATATACTTAAGTACTTTACTTAATATATTCAAAAATATTGTAAGTATGTACCTATGTCCTATGTATATTCTAATTTTCAAGGGTGGGAAGCATCCGTTGAGTGATCATATGGAAGGAGTTTTGCTTAATATTTTAAAAATAAACAGGGCGTTACCACTAGCCGGGTATTTCAACGGTGATCTCATTCAATTTACATGCAAGCTCGAGGTAATCTCCAAACACGGTGTTGTGTGAAGGTTTAGTGGCAAAGCCAAATGTGATTTATGTTACAAAATATTTACATTGAAAGTCTGGCATTTAATGTTCTCGAACAACGTGATACACTTCGATTACTTGAGAGTGTGCAATAAGTTTCTTGTTAAAAATTCCCTCTATTTCTGATAAAATTAAAACAGATAATTGGGTAAACTAAATGAATTTTTAGTCAAGCACGTACGCCTGACTGCGCCCAGTTTCCAAACTAATGAGCACGCGGCCTAGAAATGATTCACGCTCTTAGTTTGTGCTTCCGACTCATTTTGCGCCATTGTCTGTATTCTTAGTTTGAAATCAATTTTTAATTAAATTTCAACGAGAAGTTGCATAAAATGTCTGCTACGAAACGGTTCAAGAGTCAAGACAACGTGATTGACTAAAACAAAAGTTAACATTCCCAAAGTTCAAAACCGCGAGTGAGTCACCGTTCCACTTCGGCGGTCGTAGACTCGTAGTCATAGCTTTCTTAACACCTGACTGGATTCTAAATGACTCGAGACAGAGTTATCAATAATTCAATACCTCTATAAGCCGAGGTGTCGAGGTATAGCCAGATTAGCATAACGAATTAAAATGAACATAATTTATAATTAAATTCAAAGATAGCGATTGTTCGCTCTACACAAAGAATGACGTCAAGTTTCGACTATGAGTACAATATTTTTTTTAAATATAACTTTTTATTTATTCATTTGCAAAAAAATAATAGCCAGCAGCTCATAAAAATACCAAATCTGCTTATTGGCACAATTTTAGCAGTTTTAAATTATTTCAACGAAAACGGGTCACGATATTATAACGATTTTATTTAGAGGCTATGTATGTAACCTTGCAATGCAGCAATTTTCTGCACTTGTTAAACCATGTTATGCTTATGCTGATTGTAAGAATATAAAAATAATACTTTAGTAGGTACCAACATATTATTGTAATTAGTAATCATTTAACGAGGTCAAGATTTTCTCGACTGCGCGCGAGTTGCAATAATAAAGGTTATTTTCAGACCCATTATTGTAGAAGCCTGTGCGACATTATATTATTTCGTAATTCTTTAATTTCATGTAAGTATCCTGTAGTGTTCAAACTTAATATAAATAAAATACATATCTGAACTAAAACCAATGTCTCTACCACTGATAATATAACACGTATAGGTACTAACTAGTATCTCTACCACAATCTCTACCTTCTGCTATTTACATCATATAACAAGACACAAAAGCCTTTTAAAATGTATGATGTATTTCCTATTTTCCTGGGCGGTGGAAGCAATTACCACGAAATTTTCCTGAATGATAGAGGAGTTTATAGAGCGGTATATACCTAGTAGGAAATTTATCGTACAATATGTGAACGAAGTTGCAGCGAACTGAAGCATTTAGATACCAATAAAAGGTAATTAAAAGTATGTAGACACTAGACAGGTATGTATCAGATGTAATGATAACATGAGTGTGTTTACGTATCAATTTACTATGAACAATAATTAATAATTTCAAATGCATCCAATGATAACGGAACACAACTTATGTTGCAGCACGCCCGCTCTTCTCTATATGGTCACCGTTTCTTTTTATTTGGAAGTCTCACTTAGGTTGCAAAATGGTTGCAAAGGATTTTGTCATTCTTAACGATGACTCTCTAATTACTGACCCACTTTTACGATTTTCCAAGCAAGAATTACTGTAAAATTTAGGAAATACTGAGCATAGTTGTTCATAGCTGTTGGTCGCCATCCGTAAAGTCATCCTTCTTAACCGATAATAGTGTTTCTACCTACTGACCAATTAGTACAATTAGCCATGATTACCTCATATCCAGATTTAACACACTAAGGCTAATGTGTTGTAGGTTGGTAGGTAATATTATGTCCTAATGAAAGGAAATGCTATAAAATGGTGGTTTTATAAAATCCGTGTCTCCGCACAGGACTAAGTATACCGATAAGGCAAATGTGCGACGTCCTTATTTACCATAATTGGTTCTACCTAGACAGGCACTGACAAAGCGGGTTATTTATGCATCACAATAAAGACAGGATAAATCTAATAGGTGGCCTTTAACTCTTTAATAGTACCTAATTGACTGCCTTTGTTACACGTCATCTATAATTGGAATACTTTTTGTGTATTTGCTTTTGTATTTACCTGCGCTGCACTGTCTCTAAGAAAATGTAAAAAATACTAAGAGTATAATTTAATTCTTTAATTATTTATGATATAATATTTCATAGCCATTAACAATAGTTATGGTTTGCTATAATTCATATCAAATGCCAAGGTGAGCAATTCTAACGAATGGGGAAAATTATTGGTCTAATAAGATGCGTCGTTTTGAACAACAAGACGAGAGAATTGAAACAATACTTGATTCATGTTGTTTTTATAAAAATAAATCTATGTGAGGCTAATTACGAAGCTCAAAATTTAAAATACATATTGCAAATAGATATAATATAAAATTCACTTATTTGCAGTTTTGTTTTGCGTTTGTGGCGCGTTGAGAGTAAAATTTCACGGTCGCGTCATGACTCATGGCAATGTGGCAATACCGTCACATCATGGAGTAAGGCGACGATTTTGGTTTATTTGAATCTTGCCAAAGAAGTTTCACTTCTGACTCGTGAGCTCGGCACACACGCTCGTATAGGTAATTGTGTATATTTTGTTACGCATTTAGTAACAAAATATACACAATTACCTATATATACCTACATAGTATATTCTTTAAATATCCATCGATTACGTTATCACAAAATTTTCAACTCAATTGCAGTTGTATTCATTATATAAAATGACCATTGATTACAATATTAGCTTATCATTTCAATGAAATCATTTATCAGTTAGGTACATCTGAGTATACCTACTGCTTGGACCGATAATAATATACCGGCAATTATTAAGGTGTGATATTGATGTTTTTATTTCTAGAACATTTTTATACTTATTGATGGACTATCAATTTATAAAAGTTGATCGTAAGATAACTTTCATTTAATGAAACAGCATAATAATTAAGTTTTTAGGTAGAGGTTACTAAAAGAAGATAGAGCAGTAGAGCATATTGATGTTAAGTTGTAAAACTATGTTTTATAGGACTTTTCCTGTTTGTTCATTGCTTGTGGTTCATTTGAAATATGATTTATTGTATTTTTTTAATTGATCAAGGTCTTCCAGCTTCCTGAACATAAAAATATATTTGAACCAAAGGTGTTTATTAGTAACTATTTTTTTATATCTAAGGTACCTACCTAACTAATAGGCGTAAGGCGGTAATAGTTTCCTTTACAAAATAGCAACAGCAAATTACATTAATTCCACAATCGTTTTGTTGTTGATTCTAATGATTGATGATTGTTTCGTCCGAAACAAAAACAATTCCAAATATTTTTATTTTTTACACATACTTAGGTACATAGGCAACCCTCCGTCCTAGTCCGCGGATCTTTCAATACGTATACGTACCTTTATACCACATATAACTTATTATGTTGTTATTATGAACCGTTGTCCCATGAATTAAGGCCTGGCTATATCCCTCAAAAAAAATTTGTACCTAGGTACTTATGTAAATGAACAGGTGCTGGCTGCTGCGACTGGAACGCGAGCTAAATTAAATCATACTGTATATAAGATTGATACATATTTCTTTGAAAACCATTGCGAAGAATAGGCTCTTCTGTAGCTAGCTACTAGTTATTATTCTGTGGTTCAGGTTTGAATAGGCAATAACAAATTCATAATAATTTTATTAAGTAGGTCAAGTTAGAACCGTATTCAAGGCGTAGCATAGAAATATCTTTGCAAATTAGCACTGAAAATAAAAGACCGGCAATTAGGTAAACGAGTCTGTCCATCATTAAAATTTGCACACAAAAAATTACAATGTTTTACACTAGACGCTAGTCTCTTCAGTCTAGAGCTACTTTAATTAAGGTGAAGGGTTGAATGTTGGTTGTTACAGAAATAGGAATGTTTTATTCTTATTTGTTATTAATTATTATAGTCGTAACCACAGACATATGTCTGTGGTCGTAAGTAACTAAGTATGTTATTTTTTTAATTAAAAAAAAAATAGATTTCTAGTTCAACTTTCAAGCTTATCTGTTCTAAGGTTATCATGGTGACCTTTTACTGATAATAAGTATTAGACTATAAACATTTCCTGTCTTCGTTTAGTAAATAAGAATATTGTAAAAATAAGGTAAAGGTGCCTACTTACATCGAAATCAGAAATACTACTGTAAATCATAAAAATTCGTAAAAACCGTTAGGCGTTAGCGAATAACCATTTCATGCATAAATCTAAAATTAAAAAGAAAAATAATTTTATTAACGATTTCGAATAAAAGCATAATACCTACGTGAAATTTTTGTTTTGAACTTGATAATAATTATAATTCTTTCGAAGTCATTACATGTTTGTCTCCATACAGTGATACAGTCTAGCTTATCAGATCAATCTGTAATCGATTGCCCTTGATAATTACTCTTAATTGTATTCTAATGTACCTACGCTAAAGTGTTTCACGAATTACTAATGTTATTTACATAACAAAATGCTGACTGATAAACTTAATTGCTCCCAATGATTCACTCGGTGAGTTCATCGCTATATCGTACTAAACGTTTAAGATTCTAACTATTCATTAATATTTTGAATTTAGGATAAAATGGTGTTAGAAAAAACAGGAGAAACTACTGAAGCCTATTGATATGATTAAAATTTGTTAATTTGGTAATCAGATTACAGGCCACCTTCCTTATGTTTGAATATTCAGTTTTATGGCATCTACAAATGATTTTTTTTAAAGAATAGAAAAAAATTGTTTGATATAGGTACCTATTTTGATCGATCAATAGTTTTCGAGAAGCCAGGACGAGCTAGTTATCAATAAAAAAAGTCCGGTTCGAAATATAGATAATTTTCCTAAAATTTGATCACTATCAAATCTTTCGATAATTTAATGACGTTTATAATCTTCTTTAAACGCGATAGAGATTTGTTATGAATAATAAAACATAGATAATGTCATAATACGATTTATTTCATAATTTCTATTACATAAACATAATCAATAAATACATAGATCTATGTTTCCTTAAATTACTATTAATACATTTACGACTTAGACATAATCTCCTTCATAGCTAGTTCAATCTTCAATTGAATACACGCCACTCTTTCTTGGAATATTTGGTTTACTAAAGCGAGTCGTTTTTGCTCTAATAAAGCATTTTCTTTGATCAATCGTTGCTTTAATTCCTGGTCTTCTTGGCTACAATTCTCTTTTTCCTTATGTAGACCACCTTCTTGTTTATTCTTCAAAGCAACATGACTCCTAAGTTTAACAATTTCAAACTGTTCCGAGTTGATTTTGGCTTGCAGTAGCGATTTGAGTTGTAGATATTCCGCGTTTTCCAATTGCAGTCTTAGTACTTTCAGTTCTTTTTCCGTAAATTTCGGTTTCTCTATGACTTCTATTGGTTCTGATTCTTTTATTTCTGGTTTGAAGTTGAAATTATCTTCGAATTCTACTGGGAATGCTTCAACGTTGGGTGAATCAAAGTCTACAGGGAATGTTGGATCTTGTTGTATGTCTGGTTCTTTACTATCTGTTGCATCATTGCTTGGAATTTCTTCTGGTTTCTTTTGTTCGTCTTCAGTTTGTTCGTTTGTTTGTGTTGGAGCGTCTTCCTGTTTGTCATCGATGGATGGCTGCTGAGTCGACAACGAGTGCGGCTCAACGGATTTTTGAACTGCCCGTAGTTTTCTCTGTTAAATAAAATAGATAAGTTAAGGTTTGTGGCCTTATTCTTTATAGTAACAAAACTGCCATGAAATATTTTATGGGTCTATTGTTTTACAGTTCGTTATTAGACGATGATGAGAGGATTTTTCAAGAGACTATAGTCATGCCTATAGGTTGGTTATACAGTAGGGTGGAGTGATAATGTATGAAAGAAATTTTTTTTTGTTTTTTTTTAAAGGCATAGTGACAGAAAGGTGCCTTTTAATGAGTGAATTCAGCATACAAAATATTGTTTACCTGTCTTGATGTTTTGAGGTGCCCCAACCCAATTGAAAATTAGAAAAGTATGATTTTTTCGCAAACTTTGATTTATTTTTTAATCACAGTATTTTAATGGCCTTCAAGTCTATTATATAACAAACTTCTTTGTGATACACTAAATAATAGCCTAATTAGTTGTTTTAACGTATTTCATTAATGAAAATGATATTATAGAGGAATGAAAATATCAGAAATAAGTAATTATTTAGTACTAGCTGCGCTTGCGGTTGCCTCGCGGTTTCACCCGCGTGGCTCCGCTCCTGTTAATCTAAGCGTAATGATATTCAGCCTATAGCCTTCCTCGATAAATGGGCTATCTAACACCGAAAGAACTTTTTAAATCGGACCAGTAGTTCTTGAGATTAGCGCGTTCAAACAAACAATATCTTCAGCTTTATAATATTAGTATAGATTATAATATTAGTATAGAATACGCTGTTTTTTTTTTTTCAAAATTAGGCATTAGCAGTCGTGATACTGATGCTCTTGCCATTATAAAATCATTTTGTTTACTTTCTCAGCAAACTGCACTTGAAGCTTATGTCACCAATTTGATAATATGCTTTACGGCCTGGGCAAGGCATAGAAAATCTTTGATATTCTGAAACGTAGTCAAACCGCTTTTCACGATGTCTTTTAAGGTTTCTTCAGATAAATTAGAAGTCAGAGGCTCAGTTTTCTTACATTCTTGCCACATAGTTAAGTCGGTATAATCTTTTGAGCAAGTACAAGAGAATTAAAAAAAAATGCATTGGCAAATTCAAATATCAAATAACCTTTGGTACTGAGTGACAAAATACTTCAGTTATCTTTTCTTATTCTTTTTTGTTAGTTTTTCGGTCTTGATAAGGTTTTAATAAGCGTCTATATTCATTGAATATGGTGTGTCGAATAAGTTGCAGTACTCTATTAAAGCTAATAGTGGGAAGCGATGCTTTTCGCCACACATCAAACATTTCCGTAGCTAATCTTTCGGATAAATCATGAATTTTGTTATTTTATCAGGTTTAAATTCATATCTAATAAATAAGTAATAGTTTCTTAGCATCAGTATAAGTTGGTAATTGAGACACTGGGTACTTCTCTGGCAAACAAAATACAGGACAACATGTCGTTTGTCGTATTTTGACTTCCAACACTTTACTGTAACAAAGCGAAATTATAGATAGATCTCACATCAAAAATATTAAATTATGATCTTAATTGTATTTACGTGTAAAATATAATTAAGAAATATTACTAATATTAGTGTTATTTCCTTAACGACACTGTTCAAAATCAACGTTTCCTACACTAAGAGATCGGCACAAACGGGCCACCGACCAGAGCCACTGGTAGCCAGCGATACCCACTTTTTTATATATTGAAATATTATGTATTCTGTGTCTTCCCGTTGGCAACCAACGAGATAACACAGAATCTGATTAAGCGTTAATTTGTTAAAATTAAACTTTAATGATTTTCGACTAAATTTTTTGAATTTCTGAAAGTTCATGATGTTGGGGGCACCTCTAAATGTATCATCTGCAAAGTATAATTTTGCATGTGTATTTATGAGCAATAATGACATCTTTTTACAGGTATGCCGAAACGAAAATGAAAAAAAATATTTTTCACTCCACCCTATTATACAGTCGTAAATACAAAATTTCAGAACAAGTAAATTGGCCATAAAATATATTTCATTGAATAATTATTCTATATGTGTGAGAAAGAGGAGGAACATAGCTGCAAATGTTAACTAACTTTCCCACAAAGGCGCGGTAAAGCATGCATCTCTGAGAATATGTAAGAATATGGAAGATGGAAATCCATGAGGGTTGTCGCGTAAGAACCACAGGATAGTTCTTTAGCATATACATTAATGTATTATATAGTTACATATTACTATGTAAAATAAATTGTAATATTGACATGATTTTAAAAGAGCAACTATGGAGTTTCTTGCCGGTTCTTCTCCATAGATACTGCTTTCCGGAGCGGTGGTAATTGTTAAAAAATGTTATGAGAATTCAATAGTGCTTTTATAAGAAGTCTAATTGAATAAATAAATGTTTGAGTTTGAATTTGAAATTGTATTTTTTATGTGAAATAAATAATAAATTATTATTTACCTTTAATTGCGTAACAATTCTCTGCGCCTCCCAAAGCTGCTGGTCCCGCGCTGGTGTTGTGAAACCGGCGTGCATTTCTGAATGTATTTGACTCAAGAGTGATTCTTGCTTTCGAAGTTCTGAACTGATCTCACTCGCTGTGTCCGGGAAGTCGGGGGGGATCGATAGGAGTGGGGGCACGTATCTGGAAAATTATTGGTTATAAATATAAAAAATAATTAATATTACTAGTTTTTGAAGTGAAAACTTCCTTAGCGGCGTTGGGTATAAAATCTTAAACTCTCGTCAGGACACGTGACCTGATCGAAAAAGCGTAAGACGGATGGATATCAAACATGCTCAACGTTAATAATCAAGTTTTCACTTCTGCCGGCACTCCCGGAGTGCAACCGGTCTTTTTTTTTATCCCGGGGTGACAGATGTAGGAATGAAACGGAAATTCGGCTATCCGGTATCCGGCCTATCTAACACTAATTAATATTCGTATCCGAAACATAGATACGTGGTTGGCTGAATATCCGGTATCCGGTATGACTACATAGTACAAAACAAAGTCGCTTTCTCTGTCCCTATGTCCCTTTGTATGCTTAAATCTTTAAAACTACGCAACGGATTTTGATGCGGTTTTTTGTAATAGAACGAGTGATTCAAGAGGAAGGTTTTAGTATATAATTTATTAGGTTTTAGACAAAGCGGGCGAAGCCGCGGGCTTAAAGCTAGTATTATATAATAATTAAATATACTAGTTTTTTTCTATCCCGGGATGACAGATTTAGAAAAGAAACGGATATCTGGCCTATCCGATGGCCATTACACTTTACGGCTGAATACCGGATAACTAATATTGGAATCTGGCTAACTCGGCATGGATGGCCGAAGATCCGGCATGGTAAACTGCTATCTAAATAAATAAATACACACGTTCTTTTTGAAGTGAAACTTCTTTATCGGGGTTGGACAAAAATTTAGTGTAACATTTTTGCGTTACGCCGTACGCGTGACATTTTTTGCGTTACGCCATACTCGTGACATTTTTAAGGTCATAAAGAAGTTTCACTTCATACGTGTGTACTCTAGTACACGCATACATTTTTTAGTATCTCATACGTTACACCATCTACAGGGTAGAAACTTCTCTATGAAGCGTTTTATAAAGGTTTATAAAATTTCACATAATATGATAAAATTTTACTTACTTAGTCAAACGAACATCTGGGAAGAGTTTATCTGCTTTGCTGATGAGGTAAGATAGTAGATTCTGTGACATGTTCAACGCTGGACCCATCACATTTGATAAGAGTTGAATATTTACGTGATTTACCTGAAAATTGTGCATTTTTATATTATTTTTTGAAAAAAAAATATAATAAATTAATAAATAAAATATTCAAGAGTACTTCTTATGGCCACGGATTTTTCACGGATACGACAATTTTAAGTTGGTTGACGTAAATAAAGGTCAGAACTCATTTTTCAGAATTCGAGTTTTTTGGGGGGGAGATTTTAATGTGCAAAAAACATTGCCATACCATTCTAGATATTCCTTATTGTGAAAGTAAGTTTGATCCCTGTATTATTATTATTAACTGATATTAAAAAATTACCTGTTCATTAGCTAGAACACTCTCCAAGTGCTTCATAAGCCAGGCCAAGAGGCTATAGTTGACAGCTGGTAGTTTGTGGACGAGGGATAGCAAGGTATGTATAGTATATGTGGGCAGTATACTATATAATCTTTTTAAGCTATTGCATAGCTTCTATCGAGGGCCTTGAGCGCGGGGACCGAATCCAGAAATTCCGTAACGAAAAAACTTCACGCTCCCCACTCCGACGGGCTCGGAGGTGTGGCTTGAAGGCATAGCATGCAATAGCTTTACCGCGGCAATTCCCGAGTGCTACACGTCTTTATTTTTTTTAGCTTTTTAAACATATTAATAAATTACCTGTTCATTAGCCAAAACACTTTCAAAATGCTTCATAAGCCACGCCAATAAGCTGTAATTAACAGCTGGTAGTTTATTGACGAGGGCCAACATAGTGACTTCACGTTGTGGTTCTGCTATAGCCGTGGCTTGTTCGAATTGCCCGTGAAGCTCTTGGGTGAGAATAGATTCGGGGAGTTCACTGAAAATTTTAATATTAAAGGTAAATAATAACGTCAACAGTTGTTTAAAGAAGGCATTGACTTAAAATTGTATAAGTACAGTAGCACCTCTATAAGTCGAATATCAAGGGAGACGCCAAAAAATTCGAGTTATAGAGTTTTCAACTTATGGAGGATTTCGACTTAGGCGGATTTTGATTCGACATGAAGAGTTTGAGGTTTATTCTTATAAATTTTGAGTTAGAGAGGTAAAGTACATTAAAATTCAACTTGCAGAGGTGACAAACATGTTTTTATTTATTATAAATCAACATTATTTCAAATCATTTTAAAATAAAATAATTTGGAAAATCCAAAAGTGCACGCCTCATAATTTTTTTTAATACTTAATTATTTATTAATTATTATTTTTGTTTATTTAATAACAATTAAACCACATCGAATCAGACCCTGAAAAATTAAAGGGTTCTATTCCTGAGCATACTCAAGCGTAAGAGAAAAAAAAAGACTCGATTAGTAAAGTATTTCGGTCGCTATCGTGTTAACAAGAAAATCCTCCGCACATACAGACACACGGACGTCCAAGACAGAACTTTTTTAAACTGTTTTTTAACTAGTTTAAATAACAAAAATGCCATCAAAAATATCATGAATGTTAAAAATAGTGTTTTTTCTTAATATGTGTGTGTATGTATTATCTTACAAGTGCAATGTATGATACATAAAGACATTTTAAGTTTGAAAAATCAGATGTTTTGCGCGAAGTGACAGTAGTACCCACCTCAACGCTTCGCTTATGAGGCGTGCAAAATGTTGTGTGGTTTTATGAAACCACGGTAAAAGTGAAACTTAGGCACAAAATTACCGTATTTGTACGATAATTATCGTACGGTTCCGAACACTGCTTTATACCTACTCGGCAGCCGAGCGTCACGCGACATGCGCTACACAGACCAAAAAGTTTGAGACGATGTAATAAAAGTTTCACTTTAAAATATGGCATTAAAAAAAGTCAGTATTTCTTTTGCTTTCGATAATTTGGTTGTTCTCTAGCATTATTTAATCTATAAAGAACAGAAAATTCTTCTTCTTCAGAGATACTGGTTTGCTCTATAAAATTTCGTAAGGTATTCAATGCGGTTCTTGCCTCTTTGATGGAAACGCATGGAGCGCATGTACTATTCACGTCTTCTATGTCATCTTAATCATTAGTATCGGTTTTCTGAGCTACTAAATCGATAATTTCGTCATCAGATACCTACTTAATGCAAACACGTGTTTAGTTGAGTCATAAATTTATTATCGTATACTCCTAAAATGTTTTTTTCTAAGAAACAATTAAAAGTCCAAATGATCAAGTTATAAAGATTGTAAAATAAAATGTTGCAATGTTCGAGATACAGAGGTCAAATTTAATTTTTCGAGTTATAGAGTGAAAATATGTACCAAAATGGCTTGGAGGGACTCGGTGATTATTTCGACTAACAGAGGGCCAAGATTTCAAGTTACGGAGGTTTTCGGGTTTGAAGGGAAGGGAACAAGACATTTTTTCGAGATTTGGAGGTTTTTGACTTATCGAGGTTCGACTTAACGAGGTGCTACTGTATATAGATCGTCTAAATGTCTGCCTAATAGATGAGTAGGCAGAGTTTTTCTTCAGTCTTTTTTAGGTGATTGTAAGTGCAGTTTTTTTATTATAAATACGTACATGTAAGTTTTTATTGTTTATATATTACATCAATGGTAAATAAAATTATAGATATGTACACCAATACATTAAGTAGGTACATTAAGTACCTATTTAAAACATTTTCATCATTTAAACTTTTAAGTTTCATCTAAATCCGTCCAGTAGTATTTTCGTAACAGTATCAAACATACATCCATCCATCTTCATAAACAATCGCTTTTGTAATATTATGTACATAAAATAAATAATGAGGTCTGTGTCCTAGCAGTGGGAACATATTATATGGGCTGATGATGATGATGATAAAATAAAGACATATTCACCTAATAAAGCTCTTCAACATAGCACAAGCAACTGCTACATCCCAATGGTAGGGGAATGTTGGCCCGCGGTCCGTGTATAATTTGCGTAGTTGTTGCAATTTTATCTTGTCTGGCTCTGTACGATACATTTGGTTGGATTTTATACCGTGCGCCTGAAAACATAAAAAAGATAAATAAAAATCGTGAATTAAGAAAGAACAAAAAAAACCTCTTATTGCTGTACCTTGTCGATGCGTTCTTTATCATCATATACAATTTAATCTCTTCACAGATCTCTCAAAGATATAAAGATATCAATTGATAGAGTTTTGTTACAGTTTAAAACTACAAAAATACATGAATGTCCATAACCATGTCATTAGTTAATCCATATTTAAGATATTTTATATAGAGCAAAGCTCCGACAATATTATAGAACTAGAGGAATGGGAGTTTTTAACACGATTCTAGTAGCTTCATAAACCGACTTCTTTAGATTCGATTTTGATTCACTTTAAACGGACAGATTTATTTAAAATTTACACATTTATCAAAGACAATAAAATTAAGCGTGTTTTTTATGTATTTTTATTATCAAGTCTCAACGTAAAGAGTTACCTATCGTACTATTATTTACATAACATCCCACTGCATTATATAAGCTGTCCTCGGTTTTTAGTAACAATACCAAATACGTATTTTGTGTAGCGATTAGCGAACCATTTCAATGTCATATCCACTGCTACATAATATACTATTAAATGTCAACTTGCATTTGAATGCCTTTATTATTTATTCGATATATTTGCATTGTGAATATTTTATATTAATTGCATGTAAGTATATAAGTGTCCTTGAATATAATCGTAATAAAATCATATTGAGTTTATAACTAGTAATGTTTGGAGTGGACATTGAAAGTTTATAGATTATGATATATAAGTACGAACGTCGTATTTATATGCTACACAATTTTACGATATAATTGACTTTAGTGTTTACAGTAAATAACTAAACAAATAATTTTATTTGGTTGGTAAAACTATATATGTATAAGTTAGTATGTATTATATTTTCTTTTGAGTTTAGAAAACCTAAAATTACCCAATACCCTAACATTGGGGAAAACCCGCGAGTGATATCTGCTTTATTATTTGAACATTTCTTGAAATAATGGAAAAAACAACCGAAACATTCATACATCTATGATTCATAGACTATGAACGAAGGTCTTCTTTTTGCAGTGCCAGTTATTATTCGAATACATTACGAAGATTAAAAATAAACTATATAATGTTGGTTTATTTAGGATTAGGTACCTATGATTAGAAACTTTTCGTCATAGGTATAGTGGTTTCGAATTTCTTTTTTTCAACTTTCATTTCAAATATGCAATACATATTTATTTAGAAAGCAATGTTCTCTTGTAACATATAGACAATACTTACTTAAATATTACAAAGTTGAAGAATTTATTTGTTATAACGCACTAATCTCATGAATTTCTAGTTCAAATTGATTTTGTTGGATAGTCTATTTATCAAGGAAGGCTATATAATATCACGCTACGACCAATAGGGACGAAGCGGCAATGAAAAATATTGCGAATATAGTCTTTAGGAGCATACGAAGTTTCGTAGGTAGGTATAAGAAAGTGTAAATTACTTATTGAAGTGAAACTTTTTTATCGGGGTTGGAGAAAATTTAATGTAACTTTTTTTCGTTACGTTATTTTTTTCCCATCCCTACCACGCGTAATTCGAAGTATTTTTGTAAAGTTGCATATAGTAAATTATTTTTTGAAAAATAAGGTCATAAAGAAGTTTCACTTGTTACGTGTGTACACTAGTACACACACATTTTTGTATGTATAATACATACTCTAAGGTAAATATTATAAAAAATAATAAACCTGCAAATAATCGATGCTGTCCCTCACGACCAGCGGCAGGCCGGTGTCGTCGTGACATCTCGAACGTTCCACGGACTGCTGTAGTGGTACTCCGAATATTGGCAGAGCGACTGGAAAAGAACGATTAAAAAATATTTTATATGCTACTTACTTCATCATCACATAGTTGAAAATGGATGTAATAAAAAAAAAGACGGGTTGCACTCCGGGAGTGCCGGCAGAAGTGAAAACTTGACGTTGAGCATGTTTGATATTTTGGAATGGTATCCGTCTTAGTTCTTACGCTTTTTCGATCAGGTCACGTGTCCTGACGCGAGTTTAAGATTTTATACCCATTACAGAAAAAGTGCTCAACGCCGCTAAAGAAGTTTTCACTTCAAAAATATTTTTATTTAGTTATGAACAGGAAAAGTTACATTTTATGATTGGATAATTTGATGTTACAAACCTAAGTAGAAAATATTGTTATGTTTTACAAACACATTTAACTGTGTGTAGATTTTCGTTTCTATGATATTCTGAAAACATCTATCTACATTCTATACTCTATGAAGTGCTACTCGAATGCAGTAGGTATCTTTCGCACATATCGATAAGACGCTAACTAATCCACCGAGAAGACAATCTATACTTATAATAAATCTGTAGAGAGGCCAATTCTGTACATGAAATATATTTAAAAAAAAACTATGAAGGGGTGATAAGGGATCGCTACTGATGCCAAAAATGCAATCAGTAAAATTTTTGTCTGTCTGTCTGTCTGTCTGTCTGTCTGTCTGTATATTCGTTATAGAAACAAAAACTACACGACGGATTTTAACGAAATTTGGCACAATTATTCTTCATACTCCTGGGCAGGTTATAGTAAAAGAATCATGTAAATCGGTGTAGAAACACCAAAGTTATACATGAAATACGCTATAAGTCATCGCGCGTGAATACAGAATCATGCCATAAGGATTATTTTTGTATGTCAGTTGCCGCGTTCGACGCGCTTCGCGGCGGGAGCTATAAAAAGGCGGCGGGTCCGCACACGTTTCGCGTTGTCACGTGTGAACGGTTGAACCGATTTCGATAATTCTTTTCTATTATATTCTTTGAAGTACGAGGATGGTTCTTATGTAGAGAAAACGTAAATATGTACCACGGGCGAAGCCGGGGCGGACCGCTAGTTACTTATATAAAACCAGTAATTCTATAAAGTAGTGGAATAATTCTAATCTCTCTACAAGATTATATTACAACAATAGTTTTATATTGCATTGTAGTGTTAAATACCATTTATAGTTGATGCTCTTTATTAACAAACCAGTCGTTACATTAGATATACAGAAACATTATTAAATAACTAGTAAAGCTTTCTACAATATTTTTTTGAAGGACCTAACCTTAGGGCTAACAAATGATCGTCGGGTCGGATCTCTCTCTGCCCTCCATTGTTAGCGCAATGGTGGGCAGCGACAGATCCTGGCGCGCGGTGATCACGTTCTCCGAGGACGTGATCTCGCGGAAAGAGGAGGCGGAGCGGGTTCGCGAGAGGGATCCTCACGCGGACCCGATCCGGCGCCGACGTCCTATTGGGCGTCGTCTTCGCGTTGCGGCTGATTTACGCGGCCGCAACCAGCCTCCTTGACGAGGGGCGCCGGGCAATGGAGTGGGGATTTAGTCCATTGTCCGGTGGGATGAGGCGGCGTGAGACGTGTTCCGCTCACGCCGCTCCATGAGGGTAGAGCTGGCAGGCTCTTAGCTTGTTTGGGCCCGGTGACGGGCTGCCGCTGATGGGGTCACGGATGAATTCTACACATACCCGTGGCCCCGTCGTTGATGCGGCTTGACGGAACACAGTGGGGTTTTGGTCGGTAGGAATCCGACATAACCCACGGCCTCTTCCCCAGAGGCCGTGGGTATCTATGCAAGATTTCCCCACTAAAAAAAAAAAAAAAAAAAAAAAAAAGGGCTAACAAATGAAAAATAATAGTTTTTCCTACATTATTGAATTCTCTTTAAAATTTTAAAAACAATTGATATTTAGATGTCATTGAAAATTACCATATAATATAATTTTATAACGTGTCTTAACAATTAAAACATAAATAAACCATTACCGAAAAATTGTGAGCGAATGAGAGAACGATAGCGTAATAAATAGAGATAGTTAGTACGCGTTTTTGTAATTTTATCCGGATTGAATTTAGCCAAAATAATCTCAAAATGTAATTTTTAAAATAATAAGAATAAACTTATTATGAATATAAAAGCAGTGGTATAATACCATCTATATAACCATCATTTATAAAAAGCAGTGTTTTTGCGATACTTATAAGTATTGAAAATGATAATAGCACAGATTAATAATAATATACTACGTATACAAATAATAGTAAAAATTAATCATACAACGAACCTAGTATTGCATCTAATGAGACGAGTGTCATTCGTTGTAACCTTGTTTTCGCTTATATGTACCTAATTATGTTAATTCGTATATTATTATGAATGTCAAGCACATTGTTCATTCATATTAATCTTGTAATTATAAATATTTATAATCATTATCCTAATACAGGTAAAAGAAAAGAATAATAGGTATAGAAGTAAGTGTTATCTTAAGATTTAATGCAATTTAAAATAATTTGGAAAATCCAAAAGTGCACGCCTCATAATTTTTTTTTTAATAAATATTCATTAATTATTATTTTTGTTTATTTAATAACAATTAAACCACATCGAATCAGACCCTGAAAAATGAAAGGGTTCTATTCCTGAGCATACTCAAGCGTAAGAGAAAAAAAAAGACTCGATTAGTAAAGTATTTCGGTCGCTATCGTGTTAACAAGAAAAAGGATCCGCACATACAGACACACGGACGTCCAAGACAGAACTTTTTTAAACTGTTTTTTAACTAGTTTAAATAACAAAAATGACATCAAAAATATCATGAACGTTAAAAATAGTGTTTTTTCTTAATATGTGTGTGTATGTATTATCTTACAAGTGCAATGTATGATACATAAAGACATTTTAAGTTTGAAAAATCAGATGTTTTGCGCGAAGTGACAGTAGTACCCACCTCAACGCTTCGCTTATGAGGCGTGCAATTAACCCATAAAATAAATTAGGTAAAATCTGTGAAAAAAAAAAACAAAAATTTTTATATTAGAGCATGCCTTCGAACATTCTGGACATAGATAAGTTAATCAAGGAATATCATATACACCCTTACCTTCACACTTGTAGTCATTTAAAAAAGGATTAGTGCAAAACATAATAATTATAATATTGCTATTGTGTTTTTGATAGCTACACAATTTTAGTTAACTTTTATCACTAGTCGCCTTGAGTTTTGTTTTGTTTCGTTACCACAGATAATAAACTTGACGTTCTTATCGCCATGAAAGCGGGGCCTCGTTTAATGCAATTTTAACAATGCATACCTTACACCTACTGCTTTTTTTGTCTACTCATTATTTTATTGATAAATGTTTATTTAGAGAGATTTATCATGTTTTTTTTTAAGATGAAGCCGAATTATAGTAAATAAAATATTAAGTATATGTGTTGCCATCTAAAAATGTACGATAGAAATAGGAAAAAAATGCATGTAATAACTCCATCTTATCTCCATTGGTACAGTGGAGCGCTCGTAATAATAACGAGTAAGTTAGGTTCGATTGCCGGTTGTTAGTATTGCGTACAATAAGGTGTTATGTTGTTATCATACTAAATGTGTGACTATCAGTCTGCAAATTTTTGTTCAGATTTGAGATATCTATGTCTATTTATATACATAACATTGCATGCCTACACTTTATTCTATACGTGCATATGATCAACCATTTAAATTTTGAAGTAATATAAATTAATTAATGAATAAAAAATATAAAGACAGGTGACTCCTATAACGGTGCATTTACATCAAACGAACATATAGCTTGAGCTAGAGCTATTCTTAGTTATTCCTATTCTTTCGGGATCTTTTAGTGTAAACGAAAACTCGTATTCAGTGGTTTTCAGTATTTAAACATTACATAAAATATTTTCGAACGCATCAAAAACAACGAAAGAATGCTCTACGCCTGTTTACACTCAAATAATTTGACATAGTGGGGTTAGAATGAGCATTCGCTCGTTTGATGTGTGTGTGAATGCACCGTAATAATAAGAACATAACATTAAACTCACCTCCAAGGGTAAAAATTTCTTCAAAAGGCACCCCTGTAGTTACCGTCGACGGAACTTTCGTCAACTTCTTATCTTTCTTATCCTTATCCTTTTCTTTCACCTTCTCCTTTTCTTTGTCCTTAACCTTTTCTTTGTCTTTATCTTTTACTTTTTCTTTCTTGTCATCTTTCAATTTTTCCTTTGATTCCAATTTAAATTTCGCCTTTTCTTCTTTCTCCTACAAATATATTAGACAATAGAATAAATTTTTTTCATAAACACTTACGTTAAAAGCCTAAATGACCAAATAGATTAAGAAAAGATAAGTCGATAAATAGGTTAATGAAGTACCTAGGTAAGTACTTAATTACGTATTTAATTACAATAGTAGTATTTGATGTGTACGAACAAAATGATACCTAATTGGCAAAAATGAAACAATTCTATTGTAATTGATAATGTTATATTTCAATTAAGTCTTAACTCTTAAGTTAGATAAATCTAAAATCTCCTATACGATCTGCATCTCAAATCAAACAAATTACTTACATATAAATTGTTTATACTTTATTTATTATTATTTTATGTGCATAAAATTGCTGTGGCATAAACTAGGCAAATAGGCTTTATTTGTCACACCGAAAATATTCAAGCAATTTTTTGCGGTACCCACTGACCCAGATTGAATAGGTCACAATAAGTAGAAATTACAAGCGTCTCGTTTTTAATTTACAATCGATTAATTATTTATGAGAAATAATAATATCGATTGAAGAAGTGTATTATTATCATTGCCTTATTTTTATCTCACCATAAGTTAGAATACCCACATTAGAGCACAATAATAATTAATATAACACTTAGTTATAACACCGATACGCGAATTTCAGTACAATGTTACGACGCGATAAGGATATCTATCTAATCGAATACAAATAAATCGAACCTTGGTAAACACGCTACGCAGGTGATGCATATCGCGATTTCAAAACAACTGAATAAAGTATGACTGTCCGCCGTTTATCCGCCAAGGCCGTGTCTGACTACTTAATAGTGAAATTATGTATAGATTCAACCAGCCGTGAAAACTCATGGTGACGTTTATGGGAGTAACAAAACATCGCAAATTGAGCGTAAACAATATTAAGATTCCAATAAACGTCGCTCAGTGTCGTGTTCATAAGAAGAGACAGAACATTATTCTGACTGAGAGCGTTTTCACATTATCCGATCCGATATCGGATATCGGACGCCGATAGCCGATATCCGATATCGGATACAATTTGCCCTTTCACATTGTCCGATAAAATAGTTCCGATATCATCATGAGTGTTGCCAGAAATTTTTAGAAAAAACATAAATTGCCAGTTGATAAAAAAAAGGTATAATTAAAAAAAAATCAAATTTGTTATATCATAGTTGTACACTACTACAACCTAGTATTAGTTAATAGTTTTAGTAATACATATTAGTATGAAAATACCTTTCAAAATCTATTAAATGTATTTTTAGCAAGACGCACCTAGTCATTTAGTCATTTTTTCACTACATACATTTATAAAAGTTCATATAGTACCTATGATAAATTTATTAAGTGATACAATCTTTGTTCACATTTTCTTTTCTTTTTCTTATTACACTGTAATATCCTAAAATAATATTGTCACTCGTTCAAATATATTTGTAATATGATTGTTGTAATTTCCTGTAAGTAAAGATACATAAATTATTTTATTGTCATAAGCAATTATTTTAGAATTAAGATTTTTCAATCTTTGTATTCTTTGTTGTAAATTCAAAATAAAAATAAAATCCGTGTGAAATCTCCTCTTTTTTTTAAGTCGGTTAAAAACAAAGCACTCAATGACAACAATACAATAAACAGCACAACCAACATCCGAGTAGGAGGAGGAGAGAGGCAGAATGAGATAAAAATATAAAGATGATAGACACTAATGTTTTCGAAGATAGATATTTGAATTTAAGAACGCAATATATTTGTGTTTACTTCAGTTCAGCCAATTGCCGTATATTTTAATACGGCAAATAAAAATACCTGCCGTATAAATCGTATTTTAAATGCCTATAAATACTTAAATGTGTGTTTTCTTAATAAAAAAAGGTTTCTTTTAATAGAAAGGGTTTTAGGTTAAAAGCAAATAATTTTTTTAAAGATTGAGCGCCCTATAAGACTGAAAATACACAAACTAGTGCTTTTTTGCTGTTGGTATACTGCCTTTTCGAAAATTGAGTTGGCAACACTGAACATTATCGTCCGATAGCCAGTGGGAATATCGGTGTCGGCTCCGATATCCGATATCGGACCGGACAATGTGAAAGATACGTACATATTTCATACATTTTACTTCCCTCCGATATCGGATATCGGCTATCGGCTTCCGATATCCGATATCGGATCGGATAATGTGAAAACGCTCTTACTCTTATCATTTAGATTTTAGGCGTACGAGAAATGGATTTTCATCTACTCGTTATGCACACAAAAATTGGTCCAGCCGTTTCGGTATAACCGCGACACGACAATTATGTTGTACTAGCTGCGCTCCGCGGTTTCAACCGCGTGGCTCCGTTCCTGTTGGCCTTAGTGTGATGATATATAGCCTATAGCCTTCCTCCATGAATGGACTATATAACACCAAAAGATTTTTTTTAATCGGACCAGTAGTTCCTGAGATTTTCAAACAAACAAACAAACTCTTCAGCTTTATAATATTATAGTACAGATTATAAAAAATAGGAATGTAGAATGTCATTTACATGGAAACAGGTATAAATCCTTTCTGTTTCAGCTCGGTGGTAAATTATGTATTTGTGGAATTTCGTAGAAAAGGTAGGTAAAGGAAGGTATGACGATTTAACGGCTTTAAATGCGTGTATATCTCGTCAACTATTTATTTTAGCAAGAAAACTATTTCTATGTAATTTTAAAAGACCTATTCAGACCTATTATCATTCAACTCATATATTTTAATCATCACCACCACCGCCACCCCTAAAACTTATTTTTTTAAATGTTGCTCTATTTGAAGTCGAAATTGAACATATATGTATGTGTGGCACCTATACAAAATTTTGAAGTTAAGATTTTTTCATGGATGAAAATGACGTAATGAAACCGAATGAGTTATAGATTTTATTACAAAATTTTCAAATTAAAGTGGAACAAATGAATGTTTCTTTAAAAAATCTAAAGTATAAAATGCAGTTTTATCAAGAGATATTATGTATAAGGATAAATAATATATAATTTTGTATATAAATTTGTTTTATACAAAGTATAAATTTTATATAATGACGCTTGCTCTAGCTGACGTCGAGCAAACGCACTAAGAACAACAAAAGAATTCTCTATACTTGTTTACACTAAAAAAGAATTTGGCATAGTGGGGGTAGAATGAGCATTTGCTCATCTGATGTAAATCGATAGTAACACAAATTCTGTATCCATTTGTTATACATTACATTTTTTACATTAACAGTGAAATTTTACAGAAACATGAAAAATTTCTTACCTTATCCTTCTCTCTCAATTTCTCTCGCTTCTCCTTTTCCCTCTTCTCTTTCTCCCGTTCCTTTTCTCTCTCCTTTTCCTTCTTTTTCTCTTTTTCATTTAATTCCTTTTGTTTAGTAACATCTTCAAGGACCTTCTCCTTATCTCTTGACTTTTCCCTTTTTTCTTTGCTCTTAGAGGGAAATTTGAAGGATTTTGTTTTTTTAGATTTTGAGGGACTTCTACAATTAATATATTTGAATTATTAAAATAAATAGTGTTGTGATAATTAGGTATTTAACACAGATGACTTTTTTAAATCATAATATAGGTACTCATACATAATGGTATACGGTCAATCCAGGTTATTGTGAACAGGGGCGGTTTTAAGCAACTTCACTTACACTTTAAATACCTATTCTAAATAACTCTTCTTTTACAACTGTAAATAATATTTTCATATCTGATGCCGGGTTTCAAACGGTCAAACCTTTGGAAATATATATACAATAGAATCCGTTTATTACGACTCCGCCTATATTGACCAACCGGTTATTATGACGTATTTGCACTACGAAGTTTGGTTTTCATATAAAATTCTTTATAAAAAAGTCGGTTAAATTGACTTCCCTTACAGTGACATGCCGCTTATTATGACCCATCATCACTACATAGTATAAAACAAAGTCGCTTTCTCTGTCCCTATGTCCCTTTGTACGCTTAAATCTTTGAAACTACGCAACGGATTTTGATGCGGTTTTTTTTAATAGATAGAGTGATTCAAGATGAAGGTTTATATGTATAATAACATCCATTAAATAGTGGAGAAGTACTGTTATTTTTGAGGTTTCTAATGTGATGTCGTAAAAAATTACATTTATCAAAATAATGTACTAAGTACTATACACATTGAAAAGGTCTACAGAAAAGTCAGTGATGGTATATGTCTATCGCTTATGGATAACCCACAATAACTTTTTTTGTCATTTACTTTTTACGACAAATAATGGCTAATTTTCGAAGCGATTTTAACCAATACAGCATTAATCCTTAACCAATTAAATACCTTGAATACATTGTTCATTTAATATAGATCTATATGGCCCTTTACACCTTATGATTTAAGTGAATATTTTCGAAGATATTACAGATTTAAAAATTGCGGGACGTAGCGTTTGCGGCGGTACCGGCCGGCCGCCCGGCCGCCCGGCTATATATTTTATACCCGTGCGAAGCCAGAGCGGGCCGCTATGTTTTTATATACAACGTTCACAGTTTTTCTGTAGTGTATTTAGTATCAGCATTGAACCCGTGCGAAGCCGGGGCGGGTCGCTAGTATTTAATAAAATTATGTCTGGTTATAATGACCGGCATGATTCTTTACACCTTCGATAATGTTCGTTGATTCTCGACGACGTTCGGTATGTGGCTCGTTTTTGTTTTGAATCTCAGTGAGTATTTTTTTTTCATGGCTGACGTTCGAAGGAGCTAGCCGCAGTCATGAAGTTGAACGTACCTACCGCAGAAGAGGCATTAAAAGCTGCTGAATTATTATCACGATTTGTTCACAGCAATATTGAAAATGATAATTTGACCATAGCTATGTCTTCTATACACAATAGTATTAGAGACTGTTTTTACAATAAAATGAAAAAATAAAAGCAGACAAAAATTACAGTGTCCTTACAGTAAAAAATACACTTGTAGGTTATTATAATAATCTGCTGATTATGTGCAATTTTGATTTTGATTAAATATGTACGTATACATATGCAAGTATACTATGTTTCTATATTAAAATACTTAAATACATACATATTTACATAAAAAAGATTTTTCATTACACACAATTTCACATAACGCTTTGTATGACGTCCTCTTATTATGACATGTTTGTCGATTCCCTTCGATGTCATTATAAACGGATTCCACTGTAATTGATTATAGAAAAAAAAATCTTGTTAGTTGTTTTCAATCACCTCTGTTCACAATTACCCAGATTAATAATGCAATTTTCAAAACTTTTATGTCAATTATATTATTAATTCATTCTTACAATATGAATTGATCTTATACACTTACTTAGTGTCTGTATCCTCTTCTGGAGAACTTTCACCTTCCAAAGCTGCGTAGCCTCTATCTTTTTTCTCTTTTTTATCTTTTCTACGGCCTAACAAGTCTTTTTTAGACGGCTTCTCGTGATCACCACCATCACTAACTAGAAAAAGTGTAAAATAGCAACAAATATTATCATTCTTTGATGTTTTAAAAGATGAACAGGAAATTCGAATTTAACAAAGAACAAACTTACAATCACTTTCATTGCTTTTTCGTCCAGTTTCTGAGGCATATAAGCCAGGAAAATCCTTTTCAACATCTGGACTTTCGAAATCCATTTTCGCAAATAAATTTTACAAAATTATTTTCAACACTATCTATATAAATCGACCATGTATTAATGTTTATTTTTGCATGTAGCTTTTATCACAAACTTTGATTAGATCAATAAAACTGAGAACATTAAAATATCAAAATCTGAGATCAAAATAGTAATATTCTACAATTTAAGTCATTGTCACTGTCAGATCTAGTCTGTGATCTGTCACCAGTATATTGTACTCTGTGGTCTGCTGTCTGTCAGCTCCGTGTAATGTGAGCGTGAGAGAAATACACTATTGACTATAAAGCTAGGAGCAAGCGAGACAGAAACATTGTTTTTTGTTTCTCTCATGTTATGCGATTTCTTTTGTTGGGGACAAAGGCAGTTTGTCCCAAACAAGCGGCTACAGTCCATTGTTTTGCTAGTTTTCTGTTTTTTCTCGCTGTTAAGTGACTTCAAAGTTTAATAAACGTTGACAGTGATCTGTTTTAATCCGACTTTAAGTGAAAATATGGTGCGTTGTAGTGTGATTGGTTGTAAAAATCGGCCGGAACGAAGATTACCAAATATTACCTTTCACACGTAAGTAAACTTATTTGAAGTATATTGTTTTATAGAACTGGATATAGTTGATACATTTTCATTAACACTAATGTGAAATTATCTACAAATATATAATATTTTCATCGAAATAGACGTAAACATTTTTTTGTGTTATCCGACTAAATTACGAAGTGTTCTTGTTGTTCAGGACGCCATTTGTTTTTACGTAGTTTCAAATTTATGGTATAATCATGTGATTAACATTAGGGATACCAGTACAGGGTAAAATTTTCCCCAAAATCGTGAAATGTTTTTTAATATTAAATAATATGTTTTTTAGGTTTCCAAAAGAAACAAGTACATTAAACAGATGGATTCGAGCTACCGGAAGGAAGAACTGGTTACCAGGAAAAAGTCACAGAATATGTTCTATACATTTTGAGTCGCGTTATTTTCGAAAAACGAAAAAAAAAACCTATTTGATGCCCAATGCAATTCCAACACTTTTTACAACAGTGAGTAATTTTTGTGATGCGTTTAGTTTGGATTTAAATGTTGTAGTTTAAATATTCATAGACCAATTTTGTTGCTATGTCTACATAATAAACAAAACAAGTTATTAATTTATTTTTATAGGGGTATATTTTTTATTTCTACTAAATTAAATTTTATTTTTTTAGGATATTATTGTTGAGCAACTGAGTACTGCCCAACAATCAAAAATCCATGGACCAGGTCTTAAGGTAAATTAATAATTTCATTGCACTTTCCCACGAGCAACGACACTGCACTATTTTAGAATTGCACGACATACCGTGGAGAGGAAGTTTATGTGGTGTTGTTGTGTGTGTACACGGCTCATATGAATGTGTGAAGCCTGGATTAGTCACAGGTTTTTTTACACCTTTTATTTTGTACGTGGATGTTCTTAGTATTATCTGATTCAACTAACTTAATCTTTTCAGGATGTTGTTGAGCTACCTAATACAAGCGAACAGTCAAAAACCCCTGAACCAAGTCTTGAGGTAAATTGATCATATTATAAAATTATGGTGAAATATATATCTTAGATACTAATATTATAAAGTTGAAGAGTTTGTTTGTTTGTTTGTTTGTTTGAACACACTAATCTCAGGAACTACCGGTCCAATTTGAGAATTTCTTTCGGTGTTAGATAGCCCATTTATCGAGGAAGGCTTTAGGCTATATTATATTATCTCAACAGACCAACAGGAGCGGAGCAATGCGGGTGAAACCGCGGGACATAGCTAGTTAGTAATAATTTCATTTGGGTACATTTTGTACATTTATGTTATTTGAATTTTCTGGTTTACTGAAGTTAAACTTTATCTTTTCAGGATATTACTGAGTTATCTAGTACTAGCAAACAGTCGAAAGCCTCTGAACCAAGTTTTGAGGTAGGTATATCATTATTTCATAAGAGTACAACAATAAATTAATGAATGAATACATTTATTTCTGAAACAATGAAGTAGAGTATAGTAATAATTTCATCACGCCGGTGCCAGCGCATGGTGACAGCGCCGGTGGCCGGTCACGAAGCCAGGAGCAGGAGCCGCCGTTGTGAAACTTTATAGTGCTCGCACAATAACTAAAACCGTAGCAAATGTTAAAGAACAGCCGACGTGATATCTTTAATGGCGTAAAGGAAATGTTGCCACAGCGTGGTTTTATAGCGTGACCAAAAAATATATTTTGAAGAGTTACCGTGGGAGCACTGTAACTGTTTAGAGTTATTTGTATAAGTAGTATATTTTGTCTTATTTAGACACATCTGTGTGGTCTTATATTTTTTTAAATTGTAAAATTATTTAAGTTGGAAAAGGCATCAAATCTACTAAAATTGTGAGGGGAATCTAAAGCCTGTAACATAGTTTTGAACTAATACATGCTTTAATTTCCCCAAATATATAAACTGTATTATTTTAATACTTTTTAATTATTATTTTTCTATTCTATTCTATATTTCTGTTTCAAGTTTGCAAAAAATAACTTAATATTTTTTTTCCAGGTACCACCGAGAAAAATCAAATTAATAGAAAAATTAAAAAATAAAGAACGTGTAGCCGAGCAAAGAAAAAAGAAAATTGCAGTATTGAGGACAAGGGCGTGGCGGTTAAAGAAAAAGAATGCAGAATTGTGCAGCATATTAGAAGATTTAAAAGCCTGATGTTTAATAAATAAAGAATCTGCTGATGTTTTGTCATCTATATAAACGGCTAATAAGGACTTTTTAAAAAGATATACATTAAAATATGGTATTGGTGCTTTTTAATAGATGGTATTTCGGCATATCAAAAAGCCAATTTAGTTCAGACCTGTATTAAAACCGTTCATGATGAATGTGGAGTAGAAATTTTATCACTTACATTCGATGGCTGTCCAACAAACTTTGCAATGACTAAATTATTAGGGTGTTGTTTACAAGAAACTCAAATAGATCCTACTTTCCAAGTAGGTGACTAAAAAAATTATTATATACCCAGATCCATCACATATGCTTAAATTAGTACGGAATACTTTGGCTCAGAAAGGACCCATCATTGATAGGCAGGGAGTAGGGACGCACTATTTCCTGGGAATACATCAAACATTTAATTGAATTGCAGGAAAATGAAGGACTTCACCTAGCTAATAAACTGAAAAGATCTCATATGAATTTTAGGCAACAGATCATGAAAGTAAAGTTGGCTGCTCAGACTTTCAGTAATTCTGTTGCTGATGCCATAGAATTTTGTAACGAAGAACTTAAAATAGATAATTTCTCAAATTCGGAGGCTACAGTAGAATTTATTAAAAATATAAATGACTTGTTGGACATATTAAATTCAAGAAATATGAATGCATATACACACAAAAAAACCTCTATTCGAGGGAAACTTTTCAAATACTAAATTGATTCTTGAACAAATATATCAATATTAATTAATGAAGTTACATTTAGGATGCACTATGCAACAAAAAAAATGTCTGAGGTGGATGACAAGGTACGCAACTTTTATAACAAGTTAATTTTATTTAAAGGTCAATAATTTTTGAAGGTCAAGGATTCAACACCGTCCTTAACTCTTAATTATAAGATTTTTTTTTATGTTTGCATTAGTCATCATCACTACATAGTATAAAACAAAGTCGCTTTCTCTGTCCCTATGTCCCTTTGTACGCTTAAATCTTTGAAACTACGCACAAACAATAAAAAAACGGATTTTGATGCGGTTTTTTTTAATAGATAGATTAATTCAAGAGGAAGGTTTATATGTATAATAACGCCCATTAAATAGTGGAGAAGTACTGTTATTTTTCAGGTTTCTAATGTGATGTCGTAAAAAATTACATTTTTTCCACTTACATTGCAAACGCTGGCTGAACCCTACGAGTTTTATCAAAATAATGTACTAAGTATTATACACATTGAAAAGGTCTACAGAAAAGTCCGCGATGGTATATGTCCATCTCTTATGGATAACCCACAATAACTTTTTTTTGTCATTTACTTTTTACGACAAATAATGGCTAATTTTCGAAGCGATTTTAACCAATACAGTATTAATCCTTAACCAATTAAATACCTTGAATACATTGTTCAGTTAATATAGATCTATATGGCCCTTTACACCGTATGATTTAAGTGAATATTTTCGAAGATATTACAGATTTAAAAATTGCGGGACGTAGCGTTTGCGGCGGTACCGGCCGGCCGTCATTGCACCCGTGCGAAGCTGGGGCGGGTCGCTATGTTTTTATATACAACGTTCACAGTTTTTCTGTAGTGTATTTAGTTTCAGCATAGCACCCGTGCGAAGCCGGGGCGGGTCGCTAGTTAATTTAATAAATAACAAAATCTTTTCAAATCTGTCTTTTTCTTGATAAACCTATCTTACAAAAAAATACCCAAACATTTACAGTCTATATTTTGCCAGTTTTTCGGATAAAAAGTTTTTGTTATAGTTGGCAACATTGACGTAAGGATTCGCCATCTCGTTCTGCTACGGCCACACTACCTTACCGTCTACCGGGCTGTTACCACAATAATTACTACCGCAATAAAACTTATTTGGAGGAGTGAACAAAACACCAAATACAACACCAGGGATGCTGCACTGTGCACATAAACTTAGAATTATACTACGGCCACACTACCGTGATATGCCAATAATTATTACCACAACTTTAACAACACCTAGGTGTAACCACGACTTATGGCCATAATTCTACAATGCCAATCAATATGACAAATGGCGGTAGGCAATAGCTCCGGCGGCGGTATTCTTTCGCACATCAAAGAAGATTACCGCCGTAATTATTGCGTATGCGGTCACACTACCGTTTGTCCAGTGTGCAATATGAGCTCACCGGCGACGCACGTATCGACCGACATGGAGTGGTCAAATGAAAAAGCGCTCGATGGCGCAAATTTTTGGAATTCTTGGAATTCTTCTCTTTGGGATCTTGGGGATACCCAACAGAAGAACTATAAACATCGCAGTGTACACAATGATGCGTGACGTCGGATCAAACAAAATTTATCATTTCCAAGTACAATAGATGATTTGAAAAAGAAAAAATCCTTTTTAAAAAGAAAGAATCCTTGATGAATTATTACAGAAACCATATTAGTATATATTAATTATTAACTAATCTTTTTTTTGCTGCGGTAAATGCCAATAATTACCGAGTACCGACATATCTAGGTAAACTGTAGTGTAACCACACCAGTTCATGCAGTAATTTAGACGGTAATTTAATGCCATAATTATTGCGGTAACAGCCCGGTAGACGGTAAGGTAGTGTGGCCGTAGCATTATGGCCATAAGTCGTGGTTACACCTAGGTGTTGTTAAAGTTGTGGCAATAATTATTGGCATATCACGGTAGTGTGGCCGTAGTATTCGGGTATACGCCGATGTCGTCTCTTTAGTTCATTCTCCCTCTACAGTCAGCTCAATGATCATAATTTAACGTAATTTATAGGCTATCAATGATCTTATTTGTGTTTTATTTACCGTCTAAACTATTTTATAAAGGCGCATTATTAATTAAGACCAATAAACGTAAATAACCCACTATAGGCTGTTTTGATAACACTTCTCCTGTACAGATAATTAAATATAATGAGACAGTTCGACAAGAATGGCATGTGTGGCATATTGGTGGCATACGGTTTTTGACAACATGATTGAGAATACTTGATAATTTAATAATGTCAATGTCACCTTGTAAATTGTGTGACGAGTTGGGGAAAAGATTTAAATTTTTGTGATTTGGAAGTTTTCTAATGTTTATATACTTAGTTTTGTAAAACCTGTTACCATAAAGAGTATAACAGATAATTAATGCATGATTAAATAAAAACTTCACAGTTAAGTTTGTATGACATGTTTTGATAAAAATTATTTATTTACACTAAGTAAATAGTAAATATCCATAAATGTCATGGTTCGCGGACATAGCTGGCAAGGCTGAGACCCTGCTTAACAATTTGGATGAACAGACTGGTGCTGTTTTGGGAAATAATGGTGGTGTTGTTAAATCAAAAAGACATGATCCCGTACCATTTCCTGAACCCTCTTTGGGGCAGAGGAGACGTCCAATACCGAAGTATCTTAAGCGAAACAGTATGGAAACTAAATCAAATCTTAGTCCAACAAGAAAGCTGTCACCTACCAATCACCAACCACGATCCTCGATCAAAGGCAGCCTTGATAATGTGAGGGTAAATCAGGAGCGGCGCAAGAGATCGCCACCAAAAAAGCTACCGCAATACTCGTTACACAACTGTCCTAAAACTTTAGTTAATGATTTTGATAATTTTGGATTAAAGCAAAGGAGTAAGTTGAGTATCTCACATTTATATGTGTTACTGTTTTTAAATAATATATTTTTTTTATCACTTGTTCACTGTGATAATTTGTGTGCCAATAACCACATTGGATGGCCACAGACATTGCTGTATGGCATTATAATATTACATTTTCTTGAGAATTTCTCTTCATCACACAATTTCTTATCTTGATGACACAAATTAAAACTAAATATCATATAATTTATGTAATTATACATGTTTAGATATAACTTAAATCTAGAAAATAAATCTTAGTAGTTTATTAGGTGATAGTTGATACCACCGATTGGTACATACAAGTAACAATTTTAAGATGAACCACAGTTCTTGCATCAATGGATTATTTTATATGTAAGGATCAATTTAAGTTAACAAAATCAACTTAAATTTAATGATTTGGCACATTTTAATTTTCTTTCAGGATTCAGTTTACCCACAGATTTGGAGATTATTAATAATGAAAACCTAACATATGACATGCAAACTTTAGAAGTAGAAAATGCCATGTTAAAAAATGAACTCAATGTTATGAATAGAGAGGTCTCTGATTTGATGGAGAGATTAAGAAAAACTGAAGATGGTAAGATTTTTATAAGAAAATCTATTATACTGTGTAATAGATTTTCTTAGAAGCAATATATTATATGGGAGATATAAATAGTTTAATCTAATTAAGGGAATTGAGGCGATGTAGGTAACATAAGATTTAAAAAATAATTCACAATGTGTTTAGTAAAAAAAATGCACAAAAAATTTTTACACACCTCAGTATCTGTTTATAAAATTGTTTATAACATACAAGAGGAAAGTAAAATATTATCGTACTTTACAGAAGTAATAAAAACGCAAGTGGCTTTAGAAGCAACAGAAAAGGTTAATCACAGATTAAGTTTAGACAAAGAAGGTTTATTAGTTCAATTGGAAGACGTCAGAAATAAAATAGAAGAAGTTAGCGTAGTTGAAATCTCTCAGTACAGAACTCAAAAACAGGAAATGGAGGCTGAAATTCAAAAGTTAAATATGAAAAATAATGACTTAGAAAACATGTGAGTATCTTATTTAATGTGGTTTGAAAATTCTACAGAAAACTGCTCTGAAATGTCCATTTATGGTATAATAAAACAAAGCCTAGCATACATAATAACAAAAACAATCTTATCCTATTATTTTGTTTATAAAAAAGAAAGCTAAACTAACTTAAATTTAATGTGAACCATCATTTATTTATTTCAGGATTTCAAACTTAACACAAGAATTGAATAACAATACTTCCATACAGAACAGACTTGACAACGATTTACGACATGCTCAATCGCAAATTTCGGAACTAGAAAGTGATTTGGAGAAACGAAACCAAGAGTGTGAGCGAATAGAAAAAGAATGGGAATCTTATAAATTGCGAGTTAAGAATATGCTGGTCTCTAAAGATGGTGAAATTAAAGCGCTCAGGGAAGGAAAGAATATGACCGAAGAAACGAAACATCTTATTGAACAGATAGATGCCTTAAAGTAAGTTTAGAAATGCTTTATGTAAGTATTATTGTTGTATACTGTCGAAAAATTTGTGATTTGTAAAATAATGCATTATTTTTGATACATCATATTCGCGTAACTACGCTTGCTATAGTGCTCGAAACGTCGCTTAAAATAAATCTCGCTTATAATCCGTTAAAGATTTCTTTACTTGCAAAATGTACAATACTATTAAATTAAAAATAGAAGCAAATTTAAACATCCCATTGTGTAATGTCGAGTAGCGGTTCATTACTGTATTATTTACTAAAAAATTTCGAACTACCTACATTTAGACCTTATTTTGTTTCTACTTATTAGTTTCAGTTCAATTGAGATTTTTTACAGTTTGATTAGCACTTTTAATCAATTTAATAATAATTTTTTTTTCTAGAGAAGAACGTGACGACCTTACCCAAGGTATATCACGTATTAAAACCGAGTGTAGCGAAATAAAACAACAGATGTCGCTACTTGAGTCTCGGCACACGAACGCAGAGAGAGTTGTCGTGGCGCTACGGGACGCACTGAAGGAGGAACGGGCCGCCAGGAACAAGGCTGAAGCACAGGCTAGTGGTTTGGGAAAGGTATGTGTTTGGTGATATGATTTAATTTATTTTATAGTATATTTATTTTATAATATACATAATGATATTTTGTAAATAAGAAAAAAAAATCGATTGAAAAGGCACGGTTTCGAATCCCGCCTCAGGAATTTATGATATTTAATTTAGTAAAAACAATTCAATTGGTTGCCTTTTTGGTTGTTAGTGGAATCATAAATAATTAAGAATGAATGTGATCAATATAGAATATGTATTATATTTACGTCAGACTGTCGGTCTGCTTGTTTCAACACCTATATTTATTGAAACATAGACTATAGACTCGTCCATTCCTATCAACATTCTATTTCATACCATTTTTGACAGGAGCTGCAAGCTGTACAACTACAAAGCAATCAAACAATAGCTAATCTTCGAAGTGCATTGCACAAAAAAGACGAAGAAATTAACAATCTAAAAGAGATCAGTTCTCAAACGTCAGACTCAAGCGCATTGAATGTCGGAGACTATGACGTCATGCATTCCATAGACAACGAAAAGATTCAATATTTGACGCAGACATTGATACAAAAACAAGGGAAAATAGACTCGTTGCTAGCTGATAATAATATACTGAAGATACAGTTAAATAAATTAGATGTGAGTATATTTAAATTTATTTTTGCGATAAAAACTATAGATATCAAATCTATGTTAAAACATGTTTTTAAAGATAACTTTGTTATCATAAATCTGTATTTTTTTTAAATATTTCTTTGATTGTTACGATAAATATATACATACATATTACATCTGTATAGTCAGTTATCAATTCTTTATGAATTCTAAAGTTAAAGTTGTTGGTTGTTCTATTTAAGAAACGAACACCACTATACAAACACGACTAAGTTAATATTATACAAACACTTCAAATAAATCTTTAATCTTTATTTTTAAGGACACATGTTTTTTTAATAACAATGAAATATTCGGTTTATAAGAAATCCTTTCGTTAAAAAATATATAATACTCAAAGAACATTTTTCTTATAGACTAAATATAAGAACGAGATAGCATCACAACGAGCTAATTCACACAGCGTGATACATTTGAACGATGACACCCGACGATCCCGTAACTATTCGCCGTCGTCATTGTCAAAATTATCAGTGCGGATTGGAGTAATGATAAAAAGATACCCGATTTTTAGATTATTCATCTTCTTTTATATGGTAAGTTATTTTTGTTTTTTTTGAATTTCAAAAATAGCTTTAGGTTATGAAGCAGATGGGGAGGAGACATTGCTTGTATATTTAAACAAAATTACTAATTATACCTTCAGTATTTTAATATGTATGATAAAGGTTATACAATTTGGCTTCCGCTCTGGCCAAAATATGTTAAAAGGTATATAAGCACTCATGTATTGGAGTGTATACCGGCCACATATTATGTATTCCTGTATAGATTTTTTGGCACAAATCAAATAATTTGCCGCAATCGCTTGCCACGCATCCACGGGTTTGTGTACGGTCTAACGTATCATCATCATAATCCTTGGTCAAGTGTTTCATGTCGTCGAGCTTTTTAGCCGACTTCAAAACAAAGGAGGTTATCAATTCGGCTGGTATATTTTCGAGAGAAAAGATTTTCGAGCAGTGGTGATGTTATAACATGCGCAGATAAATTGAAAAATAAATTAATTTCCTGCGCGATCGCCTAGTCTCGAACCCCTGACTTATCGATTTGAAGTCCGAGGTCCTTACCGCTATATATGCTATCACTCAGTTATTTCTTCTCGAAACTAATAAAATATCTTAAAAAAAATTTCGCAAATAGTTAGATAAGTACTAAATTATTTATTTTTTTACAGATTGGTCTTCATTTCTGGGTTCTTACCGTTCTGCTCACGAGTACTCCTGAAAATTATATAAGACCAACTAAATCATGATTGTACGTAAAATATGTTCATTTTATATAGATTAATTGTTCATAGTTGTGACTGTAATTTAAATCAAAATATGAAATAGAGGGAATAATAGTTAAAATACTACAAAAATAACCTTTGTAAAAAATTTAAATATTGACAGTCTTCCTAATAAGGCAATATACATATTAATTATTATATAATTATTAATTAATATATTATTTAAAATAGTTATTGTTATGTGAAAATTTATTGGTTTAATACGAAAAAAACTTTCCAGTAGTTATAATAACGTACCTTTATGATATCTGTACCTGCCTATTAATATTATATTGTGTATGTTTTTATTATAATCTTTTACGTTTTTAAGACAAGAATTATTGTTAATATACCAATACCATTGAACTTAAAATTCCTACTGTGTACAATATTTTTATAATGATTATTGATTTCAAAACCTTTAAGCCTTTTAATTAGTTCAAATATTTTTAAATTATTGCATGATTTTATCGAATCTTACATATTATAATATGCATCGCATGGTTGGAAATTTTACTTTGTATATTAAAATTAACGGTAGGTATTGGTTGTAAATAAATTCTTGGTTAATATTTTAAATTTAATGAAATACTGTCTAGTGTATATAATTATTATTTTTTATGTAAATGGAATGTAATATTTGTAAAAATACATTATATTTTCAAAAAAGATTTTTATTTTAACAGTAAACATAATATATTTATCGTATTCATAAATGGGTTTTTTCGTAAATAATTATGAATGATGACCTATGGCTATTTATTGTGATGCAAAATAAAACACTTCTTCTGTTTCTTATTAAGTTCTTGATAGAGTAAATTAATAAATCATGATAAAAGGTCATGTTAATTAACAATCATTTTAATTGTGTGTTTTATATTTTTGTCTTATTTAAATAACTACAATGTTCTGGTTTATCCCACATCAATCAAAATTCTTGACGACTTTCTAGCCTGTAATGACTAATATAAACAAATTAATATTAATAAAGATTAGTTATCACAGTACTGTGTATCTTAAGGAAAATGCATTATATTTTATTGTGTTTTTATATTCTTTGGGCTTCGCCCCGTCTCTCATTGGGATTTAGAAGCGGGACTTTCCTTTGTTCATAGTGCAGATTTGCTATCAGGATGTTGTATATGGATATAAAGGATATTTTAGACAATTTACAATAAAAAAGGTACCATGATGATATGTAAAATAATGAAATAATAACGCTGTTTTCAAGATCACGTTCAAAACGAAATACCAGGTATGTTTATTGCAATCTTTTTAAAATTTTAAATGGTTTCGTAAGGCACAAGACCTGTTAAAAGTTTTCTTATCTTTAGATTAATTAACAATTTGATCCGCTTGAAATTTCTAATTTTATAATTTATTATTAAAGAGCTGGACAATGGATAGTGAAGTAAGGATAAAGGTAAAGTGATATTGAGATGCTCTATTAAAATTATTGAAAAATTCAAATACATACATACTTTTTAGGTAGGTATCCATTTTTTTGAGTTTTACGTTCGCGCTATAGGAATGTAAAATCCATTAAATTATAATTTATCTAACTCGTGAGATAAGTAGGTAGGTACCCAAATTAAAAAATATGATTTTTTCACAAAATCTTTCTCGTTTAGTAAATAGTCTTTACAACTTTACGGTGACGTTATCTGCATATTATTGTTTACAATATTTCTATCTGTTAAAGGTAGCATCATGGAATATCCTAATGAGAAGTAGCATGTAGCTACATAATAACTTAGTTCTTTTTTTCATCAATCAGTCATCAAAATCGGTTCACCCAGTCGAAATTTCTGAGGGAACAAACAAAAGAGTACGGTCTCCTCTTTATTGCGTGCCCGAGAGTCGAGCGTCTCTAGTGTAAAAATGAAATAAGCAAGCGTGGTGTCCCTACCTAATTTCAACGCGTACGTAATTCCATGCTTGTAGGATCCGGTTCTGCATATACTTAATATGCAAAATTAATTTGACCACAATATATTTAGTAACAAATCCTTCGCGTAATTAAAACAGAATTTTGAGTATGTATATTATATGGATCGGTTTTACATGAAGATTAACTTTTACACCTTGTTTATGTCAGGAATTCTCATCAATCAAGTTTTTGTTAATCGTTACACGTTCGCAGCGTCATATATTCGATAGGTATTTTATGTGAGAAATAATTTAGATAATAATGCTATCATCACGATGAACCGGTCTCGGACCTCAGACCTTCCAATATCATTATTCAGTGTCGGATTGTACTCCGTCCACATCACACGCATTTAATAACAAACAATGTACACAAACAAATAAAATTTATGTGAATTGACCATAAATAAAACTAATGTTTTGATTGAGACCGCGACTTCCTAGCTATCACCGGTTTAATAACCTTGCGTCAGAGGATTTTTTCTGCGATACAACAACTATTTTAATTTTCCTTGTTCGTAAACAAGTGTCAAGATGAGATTACTTCTAGTGATATTTTTAGGTAAGTAAGTTTCGTTAATATTATGTTCTCCAACAGGTTATAAGCTTTTCATTGTGGGTATCAAAAAACGTATTTTGTGCGACCTTCAATTTAATATTGTGATTAATATACACTAACACTTGGTTGTCATCGAGGATAACACAATAAAATCTCTTAATTTTAAGTACAAACAAGTATATTTTTAGATGACATTGAATTAAACACTAGGCAGGTAGGTACTTACCCAGAAGATCCTGCACGGGTTAAACAAACACCAGTTTGTCAAATTATCCTTTAATCAATAATTTAAGTAAATATACGTGTATGTACTTACGCAGGATTTTTTTATAATAAATAAATATATAAGTTAGGTAAGCTTACATCATTGAAAATTGACGAGCCGTGGGATTCCCAAACGCGAATGCTACGTAGGTACAAAATATTATTTCTTTAACGTTGGAACCTTGGATGCCTTTGAGCTATTATTATCAAACTGCAAATTGAATATACATTATATTGTAAGAGCTTTAACGTTAATAACAGTTAGATATTAGTTAAAAATCAGTAGGTATTCTCTGTCTACATATTTAAGTTTATCAAAGTTAATGATATAAGATCCAGATATATAAGATCTCTTTTAAAATGCTAGAACTATTTATAATTTTTTGGACTTTTTATGGGATTCAAGAAGTTGAAGTTTATAAACAGCCTAATAATTCCGTTACTAACGGAATAGGCAATTTTAAAATAATAATGAGCCTCCTTAATTTCGCCATCTGTCTTAACTCTTAACTCTTAGAGCAGCTCTCAGACAGAAAGATATACGGACAATGAAATAGGTAGGTACATATAAAAAAACATACGGATAAATAAATATCTCATATTATGTGCATGATAAAAACATATTGTGAAAAAGCTACCTGTCATGTCGATGTATTTATCTAATTAGAATATCCAATATTGACATATGGGTCTTTCCGACTTAAGTTTACGAGAATTACCTATTGTGGTTTTGTTTTTAAAATATGGGATCGTATAAACAATTTATGAGTAATGGATAACCCCCTGGCCTAAAAATTATTTTACGCACAATATTTATTAATATTATTATGATATCACAAATAATTAAATACTTACACTTATTATATCTATTACAACATACTTTTGTAATAGGTAGGTATATCATATTTACACTTTACAGTTCCTTCATAATTCATATCTAGGGGAATTCAGATTATTTATATTCAACCGCAATTTGTTATTAGATGTGTAGACCATTAAAAATTTATTTTCAAGTTTTAATTGCATTTAAAATCTTAATATTACATCTTCATAGATGTATAGATATTTGTACTGGTCATAGAATACTTAGGTACGGTCTAGTTTTAGTTTTCGTTGAATTAATTTTAGAAGTAAGTAGGTGGTAGGTCGATAAATCAAGAATACAAACATATATCTAACATGAAAAGAATACAAACATATATCTAACATGAAAAATTGGCCTCAGATATTAAACAATTATTGTCGACATCAGAAGTTAGTCCAAGTATCATTTTTTACTATACAATATAAATTCTGTAGTGCTTCTGTAATTATTATCTAATACCTCTATAAATAGTAGGTATTTCTTTGAATGGCGATATCGTAGAATTATTGAATCATTTACTTAATGGATTAATTGTTAAGTAACTTGAAGAACTTCCAATTATAACTGCATAATACCGTTACATATGGAATATCCTGATTCTTGACCCGGTTTTAAAGGGGGACAAAATTATCTTATTCTGCCAGGTTATAAATCGTGTTTGTAATACGATAAATTATTTCATTTTTATTTAGTCACCCTGCGATGCCAAATTGTGCAGGTAAATGTTGATGCTTTGTTAAATTTAACGGCGTAGTTATTGCTATTTTTTTTAAATCCCTTATATCATAGCTGGTGGAGAATAATGTACTTACGTAATAAAAAAATAGCTCATGTATTTTTCGCGGGCTTTTTAACTTTATAGTTCAGTTTCTCTAAATAAAAAAAAATCTTTTTCCAGTTCCGTGTGTACTATGCGGCACAAATTATACAATTACTCAGGATCTGTTGGAGGAAGTGTTTGGGAAGCCTCAAAGTATCCTTGCTGCAGCCCCACCCTCATCGATACTGCTACAGGACAGCGCGAGCGTTAACTCGACCATTGATCTAGGCGACCTGGACTCTATCGATGTTTATACACCTTCTGTTGCCGATTATGACAGATTTGACTGGACCCTCACTAAGGTATGACAAAATAATATGTATTTATATTAAAAATGTAAAGGGGAAAAATTTTTCTATGCATTTTTATCAAAAACCTCCAAAACAACTCCGAAATTTTCGAAAATTCAATATTGTGATGTTTATAATATCTCCGGAGTTGACAAAAAAGCTATGGAACGGAGAGTAGTGAATCAATTGTAAATATTCTTATGAGTACTTAAGGATCTTTTGTAAAAATGCCAAGTCTTCCGCATTCTTTTTTGAGGTCACGTGAAATAAGCACTCATCAATATAGATGTCACTTTGCGGTTTTTATACGACTAAACGCAAAACAAAAGAAGAAGCCATGCGTTTGATGTGTACCTATAAATTACGAGGGTGTTTTATTGAGGATATTTTAAAGAACCCTCAATATTATATCCTAATTATTAGTAGCAAATATAATTTTTTTATCTAACATCCATACTAATATTATAAATGCGAAAGTAACTCTGTCTGTCTGTCTGTTACTCAATCACGCCTAAACTACTGAACCAATTTGCATGAAATTTGGTATGGAGATATTTTGATACCCGAGAAAGGACATAGGCATACCTTTTATTAAAATAAATAAATATGTACTACGGGCGAAGCCGGGGCGGACCTCTAGTTGTCTATAGACTATATATAATCATGTTTAGTCTCATATTTATTTAGTCATAAACATTTTATAACTTATCTTCATAAAGACTACTGTTTTTATTTTATTATTTGTACTTAGCATAGTTTAGTTAAACTTTGTCATTAGGTTGCTGCGAGTTGTGTTTTTTTCTAAGAATTTTATATTTTGTATGCTGTATCTAATAGTAACCTACCTATTCATATTTTGTAATGTTAAATGATATGATACAATGATGATAATCTAGTATCATAAACATTCATAATCAAAATCATAATGAAATGAAATGAATTTATTCGCAAGAAAAGTGGTAATACATTGGTGTTATGAGAAAACAGTTTCATATACTCTCTAGACTCTAGTGGTGTCTAGTAAACTTGTCTCCATAGGTAATACGAATACAATATAAAACATAATCAATGAAACCTTTTTTAGCGTGTAGCCGGAACATCCAATGAGAACTTCCTGATCTCACCTCTGGGCCTCAAACTTGCGCTAGCCATATTAACGGAGGCTGCATCTGGACAAACTCAGGCCGAAATTGCATCAGTGCTTGGTTTGGATTTGGACTACAAAACAGTTAGACAAAAGTTTGCCGCCATTCTTGACTCTTTAAAGGTAAGCTTTTGAATTATAAATAGATAAGGATATTTATAAGTCAGCAGTAGTGTAAAGTAACAAGATAATCTCAGGAACTACTAGTAATCGAATTGTAACAGTTTTTTTGGAGGGAATTTGAAGGGTTCAAAATCACACTACAATCAATAGAAGCCGACCATTGATGTAAATTATTGTAAAAATAGGAAGAAATATTTTTTGTTCTGATCAACAAATAAATAAATGATTTGATTTGATAACTTTTTAATATAACAATGTTCAAGGATAAAGTTCCTGGTTATTATAAAATTATAGATTTATTTATGTTTATACGCGAATTTAATTATTTATGGCCATGGTTTCGATTTGGGTTAATATGTTGAGAACACTGTTAAATGAATAAATTAAATATGTATTATTAATAGTATTTTAATTGCAATTACGTCATGACATCATCGTTTCTAATTATTTCCGTATAAATTAGATATTTATTGTTTTAATAGTGCTATAACTACCAGAATTACTTAATGTTGATTTTCAAACTATGTTTGAACAGCAATAAACAGTACGGTCTGTAAATTGTCTTACCGACTCTGAAGTTTTTTTAATAATTAATTATCCAAATATGTTTTTCAAAAGGATAAAATCTTTTTTTTGCAGACTAAGTCATCACAGTACATCCTAGATTTAGGTAGCAGAATATACGTAGGCGCATCTGTACAGCCCAGACAAAGGTTTTCAGCCATTGCCCAACAGTTTTATAAGACTGAAATTACTACATTGGACTTCAGTCATCCGATATTGGCTGCACTGAAGATAAACGAATGGGTGAACACTACCACACAAGGAAGGATTCCTAATTTGGTTGATATAGGTTCGTTTATGTACTCTCTTCTACTGCTCTACTCTTACAATTTTTAAATTCTAATGAAAAACAATGACGGCATAGTTAAGAGACTACCAAACTGCTCATGTTTATGTAATAAGATTTATTTAAGCCTTGACTAACTGCTGAGTAGATTAGGGTTTTTAAACGATTCCGTAAAAATGGATAAACAAAAGGAACTCTAACGATAACAATAAATTCGTAGCTATCTTTTAGTGTCAATTACCATCTAAAGATTTACCATCGACGCATATTGTACTGATTTCTTAGCAACTAATTATCAAGGTCTGTAAATACCATTAAGAGTCATCACGCCCACTAATGTTTAGTGTTTTTCGACTCACATAGTGTGTTACTTCATTTTCCTTATGTAAATCTGTACTTAGCTGTGTCTATAACTACTAAAATAAAACAGTGACGTGATGGGTTATTTTAAAAGTGTGTCGATTTTTAAAGGGAAACTTCTTGAAGCGCATTGAGAGTAAAATGTCAAGGTCACATCATGGCAATACCGTCACTTCATGGAATAAGGCGACGATTTTGGTATCTTTGAATCTTGCCAAAGAAGTTTCACTTCTGACACGTGTGCGCGGAACACACGCCATTTGTATCCTGCAAATATCTGCCTTCCACGTATAAAGAGTAAAGCTGTTATTTAGGGCTACATAATTTCATGATTATATCTACATTCGTATTAAAAAAATTGGTTATCTGTAAAGTCGGTTTACTGGCGATAGTTGAACGTGACAACGTCCGATTGTGCTTCTTTGTCGCTCGTTCCGCGCTCTCGCTCGCACTTCAAGCCTTACATGGAACGCCTCAGAGCGAGGTAACGCCGCATAAGTCATATTTTTTCGTGCGTGCAGCCGGCTCTATCGAATTATAAGACGTTGTCACGTCAAAAAAATACCGCTCATAAAGACCTTTATTCATTATTTCGTTATTAATATAAAACGTTTATATTTTGCCCTTCAGATGACGTAGAAGGCGTGGTAGCCCTTGTGTTAAACACGCTATTCTTCAAGGGTACTTGGTGGCATCAATTTACACCTAATGATACGCATTTGGACAACTTCTATTTGAATGCAACGACTAAGAAACCTGTAGAGTTCATGCATGTGAAGAATAAGTTCTATTATACAGAGTCTTTGAAGTACAATGCGAAGATTTTGAGGATGCCTTATCTGGTAAGTGTCTTATTTTATAGGAGAAAAATACACATTAGTGAATTTGTAAATTTCAAAACTTTCCTAACTATAATAATTATGTTCATTTTGTGCTTATAACCAATTTGTTAAAATGCCTGATTTGGTTCTGATCTCTGTGATCATCAGAATAGTAAATGAAAGGTAAATCGACCAGAGTATTGCACACTGGCAAAACGTCTTTATGCATGTTAATTTGTAATTTGAAATATTTGTGTTTATTCCATGTATTTGGAAATTATTATTTGCATTTAATACCAACCCTGATATACGAGACCTGGTAGTCGGGCCCAATATAGGTAATCAGAAATACTTAAAGATATCTTTTAACTTAAATTACAATTATTTTATAGGGTAACAAATTCGCCATGTACATCATAGTACCCAACTCGTTGACGGGTCTGCCAATAATTTTCAACGATATTAGTGGACTAAGAGCAGAGCTATCTCATCTCAAAGAACATCTAGTTGATGTCAGCTTACCCAAGTTCCAATTTGAATATACGTCAGTATTGGATGGAGTACTTAAAGAGGTGAGTTTAGAATATTTAAAAGAGAATCACTATGAAAATGTATTAAAAAAACTAGGTTAGGTAATTGTTATCGAAGCATAGAAATTGAACTTTACGAGTGATTCGATATGCGATATATGAATTATATTACGATGACCCGATTGAAGACGTGGTAATGCGAAAGCTATACCTACATTTCTACTTTCGACTTCTATTTAATCATAATAGGGGCTGATAGTGTGTTTTGTTATTGATTTTATCTGGTAAGCTCTGTTATGGATAAGCTTCACGTTGATGATAATGTTTGAATGTAGATTTGAATTTTTACACCATACAATACGATATATGGAATTTTAAAAATATTTTATGAATAATGGATGGCAAATTCGTGCAATAAACAATAGATCACGTCTTTTCCTTTAGGTACTTTGTTGACGTAAAATCGATTATTCACACCAATTTTCCTTCTAAGACCTCCTTGAATATTATGGTTTGCATTATTTCTTGGGTATTCCCAATATACTATGTAGATTAAGTTGAACCATAAGCTGCAATTAATAGTTTGCATGCTGTCTGCATATCTAGAAGTGTTTTAATAGTTTACCTATACAATTCCTTATAACTCTTGATCATAACGGCTTCAAAAAAAAATCAGCAAATATTATTTCTTACTGTATTTTTTATATTATATGTTCCTCGATTTATCTGACAACTATTTACAACTGATTAAAAAAACATCCATGCATCATTGTTATTTGGACCCTTAACTTCTGAGATACCTACACCAAAAATAGAATATTTTATAATTTACGGTCCTTAACAACCATAAAATAAATATGAGATAAGATTATTACAAAAAATATGTTACCAAATCTAAAATCAATTTAGCCAGTGTTACAATATTTTATAACATAGAACCCACGAGGTAATCCACCACGCAATTGGTAAATAGGTAGGTAGGTGTTGACCATTTAACACTAAGTGTACTTCATGCATTTTTTTAATATGTGATTGTTTTTTCTAGCTTGGAATCAGACAAGCGTTCGAAGACACAGCGTCTTTCCCAGGAATAGCAAGAGGACAAACTTTAAAACAAAGAATGAAAATATCTAAGGTTCTGCAAAGATCTGGTATTGAAGTCAATGAGCTTGGAAGTGTAGCTTATTCAGCTACCGGTAAGTTTTAACATTTGTTACATTTTTTAAAATGGCGACACATTTGCCGAAAAGATAAAATATTTTTTAATGAAATAGAACATTAGAAATAAATGAAATAATGTAGTTCGATTAAAAAAATAACATTAAAAAAATAGATTCATAATATGTTTATATGTCAATAATTGTATGCATTCGAACTGTAAATTATATTTTCCATTGAAGATAAAATATTGTTGTGGTGGTCCTATCTAATTAGGTAGACTACAAGCCCGCATAGGACAAAAATATGGGTCAAATGAACCACCAGGGGACATATCTAGAACGATAGCAGAGCAAAAAATAATAAGATTCATCACTATGCCGTCACTTGTAAGCTGTCCAACTGAGTGCAGATGAGAATTGAAAAGTACAGGTAGACTCGGTAAATTTTGGTCATATATTTTTGTACGGCATTCTTAACCATCGATAGATCCATTAAAAATAATAAGGAACCGCTCAGTGCCGTACAAAAATGGTGGTCCACCAAGTCGGAATTTTTATTTAATTTCCGAGAGTTACCGGGGGTAAATTTGGTCATTTGACCATGTACGGCATCTGTGTCATACTATTGCTATACTGCTTTTAATCCATTATTCCGCAACGCCGTACAAAAATCATGGGGACAAGGGGAAAAAATCGAGAGTTGTAATCCCCTCTCTTTCCCCACTCCAGGGGGTCATTTGACACAACACGAAATAAATTTATTTTTAAAGTATTTTATGCATAGATAATATTTTTTCATGTGCCGTACATTTTCGTTGGTTCAAAGGGGAAAAATCTGAAAAAGAAAAAAATCCATATAACGAAATGTTTGCTTTATATTTTTATAATAAAATATAAATATACATTAATATTAAGAAGCTCGAGGTGGTTAATTATCACCTTGGAAAGTCGGAGTCAGGTGGAATGGACTCCGTTAAATTGATGAACTAATAAAAAAGCTATGAACGAAAAGATGTGAATTATATGCAATCAGCCCATGAATACAGGTAAAGTCACAAGCAAATGCTAGTAATATATATATATATTCAAAATGTACAAGTAAAGCGCTTTCAAATGATACCAAACACTGCATATTTATCTTAACTTTATTTTTTTACTCTGTATGTTTTGTCCGCTAGAGGGCGCCACATTAGATTTTGTGAAACCCCATATAGCCTTTAGCTAGCTGGTCGCTGGTTATCCAGTGAACAATTCAGACGCTTCTAATGATATGTCATTTGTCGAATTCTGATAAGTAGTTTAGAAGTTACGAGGGAATAGATGAACATACATACATGACCTGTAAACAACCATAACCCTCCTTTTGCTTTGCCGTAGTTGGGTAAAAATATGTTAATGCCGTACTGTATCAAATGGCCATAAAGCACCCTTAAAATTGTAGCTTTCGTCGCTTTCATCAGCCTAAAAGATGTGGTCTGCACAAAAATGTACGGCATCGTTTTTTCCTAATTTATCTATGTTAATACTATTTAAAACAACGGATAAAGTGTAGAAAACTATTATATTTCATTAATCTACGATGTTTAAACTTTAACAAAATTTCTGGTTTTGCATTTCTCTATAACTTTTTTTAGAACGGTTTCTTTTGAACGGCAATACTATACAACAATTGAATTTTACAATATCATGTTAAAAAAAAAGTTCCCGTACAGGGTCAAATGACCTTACAGCTCTTTATATTAAGAATTCGATGAAATTAAGATGATTATTGGTATACATTTAAAAGAACAATTATTTTTTGACGGCATTGCTTTTAATAGTACTTTTGAGTGCTAGATAATGTTTTGGAACCGAAGCCGTACTTAGTCAAATGACCCCCTGGAGTGGGGAAAGAGAGGGTATTAAAACTCTCGATTTTTTCCCCTTGTCCCCATGATTTTTGTACGGCGTTGCGGAATAATGGATTAAAAGCAGTATAGCAATAGTATGACACAGATGCCGTACATGGTCAAATGACCAAATTTACCCCCGGTAACTCTCGGAAATTAAATAAAAATTCCGACTTGGTGGACCAGCATTTTTGTACGGCACTGAGCGGTTTCTTATTATTTTTAATGGATCTATCGATGGTTAAGAATGCCGTACAAAAATATATGACCAAAATTTACCGAGTCTACCTGTACTTTTCAATTCTCATCTGCACTCAGTTGGACAGCTTACAAGTGACGGCATAGTGATGAATCTTATTATTTTTTGCTCTGCTATCGTTCTAGATATGTCCCCTGGTGGTTCATTTGACCCATATTTTTGTCCTATGCGGGCTTGTAGTCTAACGTTTCCATTACGTTTTTTAAGTACATGAATTTCATTATTTACAACATAAACATATGACGATCTACATACAATTATTTATATTCAGCCTTATCTGTCTAAATTCAGTTATTCAGGAGTGATAAAACAACGACATTTATAAATAATGATACTTAATACAATTTTTTTTTCAGAAATATCGCTCGTGAACAAATTCGGTGAAGGAGACGAGCCAACCGCCGAATTATTTGCAAACAAGCCGTTCATGTTCTTTATCCAAGACGAGCCAACAACACAGCTGCTTTTCACTGGACGAGTATCCGATCCCACACTCGTTGATGGTGCTTTAAAGAAACACTAGGAATAAATATTAGTGAAAATGTTTGAGACTTTTATTTTTACTTATAAAGAGACTTTTATTGAATCAATGAAGCTGCAGAGCAGTTTTTCGTCGCAGCTTTTTAATTCGTCCCACAGACCGTTAAATTGAGCAATCAGATATTATACAATAATAGTATGGTATTTTTGAGAGATTTTTACATAGCTCTTTGCATAGACTGAGATTTCCAGGAGTCAGCGGTCAAAAAGCGATAGTTGCTTTAGGTATTTTGATAAGAATAGAAGAAATTTTTTTTTAATAAATAGTGATGTACAACCGCAAATTGAGCATAAGTACCTAACAATAGGCTAAAAACTAGCGCCGCAAAATAAATTCAATCTTAGTTATCACTTTTTATAAGACAAATCGTATAATTAATGACTCACTTGTATTATTTCCCGCTGAGTGTTGACGTAATTTGAGTAATCATATCGAACCGGTTCATCTCTTGTCTGCGTTCAAACCATTCTTTTCATTCGTTCACGCGCCTCCAAGGATTTTATTTGTTTACAATCATTCATCATTTTTAACTCTATAGTGGTGCAAAATGCACGTCGTTTAACATTCTCTTTTTTAATTACGTTGTGATAGTTTATTTTCTTTCTATTATAAATATTTCTGCATCATGGGCTTTGTGTTTTTTATTGGTGAGTACAATACGAATGCATTGTAGGAACTTAAATTTTAACCTTGTGTTTTATACGATTTGTGTAAATAATAATTCGGAGACGCTAGACAGGTTTTCGGCATATTTTTTACAAGCAAACGGAACGTAAACTTAAAACAAGATTTACCTAACTACTTTGAATATTTTAGATTAAGTCACTGAAAATAATATACAATGGCCTTCTCGTTGCAATTGTACTCGTTTGTTGTAATTAAATCGTATAACGAGTGTTATTTACGTTTATGATTTAATAATCAACATAAATGTTTCTGACCTATGTTATATTTAATTTTTTTCCTTCTGAATCATCTATACTAATATTATAAAGCGAAGAGTTTGTTTGTTTGAACGCGCTAATCTCGGGAACTACTGGTTCGATTTGAAAAATTCTTTCGGTGTTAGATAGCTCATTTACCGAGGATAGGAGGAGGCCATAGGCTATATATCATCACGCTACGACTAACAGGAGTGGAAACACGGGGGTGAAACCGCGTGCAGCAGCTAGTTATAATATAAAGTTAAACCCTATTATTCATTTATATACTAATTAGTACATAATTTATTTTTGTTCATAATAAGCATTGTTATTATTATTTTATTATCTAGTAAAGTAAAATAAATCTTTGTTCCTCATTATGATTTTCAATTTTCAAACTCCGATCGTCAGTTAAGATAAACAACCTTATAAAATCTGAAACTTATTAAACTATTTATTTGTTGTAATTTTTGTGAGTCTCGTTACGATAATTTATTATTGAATAAATTCAATTTAAATACCTACGCTGAAGGGAAAACCACTCATAATATTTTACCTACCTAGTTTCAAGTTTACTTATGTAATCCTAATAGTTTAAGAATATTTTGGCGCCAAACTGGTGTAAGCCTAAATAAATGCAAATTGATTACTTAGATACAAAACATTTTGTGGGTTTTTAAATCTGACCTTAGAGATTGGTGTGATGTTATTTAGTATTCAAAATATCAAGTTTTTCATTTATTTTTACAAACGCTTAATCATATTTTAATATCATATTTGGTCCTTTTGCGACGTTGGACTTCACAGTATAAAAAAAGAAAAAGTCGTTGGATAACATTTGGTTAAAGATAATAATTCGAATGTTATGTCGAACGGAAATGAATTTGTTTAAGTATTTCAAACTTTAAACGGTTCTTGCTTGCTCTATTTATAAACTTCTAAGAGGAAAGATCAGAATTAACCATGATAGAAAGAAAATATAAAAAATTACCCGGGAATTATTTTCAAATCTATTATTTTCCATGACCATTATTTAGTAGATATAACTCATATGGTTGAATGCACTTTTATTGTTGTAACTAGTAGATATTCTTTATTATACCTATTTTTTAAAAGGCAATTCTTCTTACTATAAATGTTAAAAGATTTTATTCTTGATAATAATAATTTATCGGAACTGGTTTAACCAGGAAAACACCTTGACGTAAGACGAAGCGGATCAGGGATGGCCGTTCATCATCAATCGTATTTTTATTCAAAGTTAATCATTTTAATAGGATAATTGTTATTTGCGTATAAGTTAATAATATAGTGTATGGACCTTATAATCGTCGAATAACATCAAAGTAGATTTGATTCGAAAATAACAAAAAATTGAACGTTTTGTAATGTTTGAAAACTTTTAGATATTTGTCGGTAGGAATATATTTGTATAGAAACTCAGTATTTCTTAATTCAGTGTCTGATTGTTCAAATAAAGAAGTCAATGTTGTACCCAAGCTACATAAAGTTAAATTATTTTCAGCCTTATTCCTCCTACAAATCAGTAAGTTTGACTGTCTAAATGGAGGTTCTACAGATTTCTCTCGTCTCAATTTCTTCGATATCGATTTGCTTCGATACACTGCAGAAGACAAGCCAGGCAATATTATGGTCTCTCCGGCGAGCATAAAGTCTATTTTAGCTATGGTGTTGGAAGGAGCACAGGGAAGTACAGAGGATGAAATTAGAAGTGCACTAAGACTGTCGTCTCATAAAGACGAATTCAGGGAACATCTGAATGCGTATCTCTCTTTGCTACGAGTAAGTGCTTTTATGTCTTTGACCATCATTATTGAATAATGGTTCTTATTTAAGTTATATACAATGTGAACAGTGAACACACTATTTCAACGCACGTAGAGATACTTTAAGAATAATATTGTATACTAGCTTCCGCCCGCGACTCGCGCGCGCGCGGATAAATTAAGATTTTTTTTTTCTACGTATTTTTCCGGGATAAAAAGTATCCTATTTTATGCCCAGGATAATAAGGTATAATTATACCAAGTTTCATCGAAATCGAACCGTTAGTTTTCACGTGATGCCTTCACATACAGACAGACAGACAGACAAAAATTTTTTTTATCACATATTTGGGTTTGGTATCGATCCAGCAACACCCCCTACTATTTATTTTTTCAATATTTTCAATGTACCTACAGAATTGACCCTTCTACAAATTTATTATATGTATAGATACCTAGTTACCAAGAGTTAATCATAAACAATTGTAATTCTCATTAGGTTTATTATTGTTTGTTCGTACAGTCTTCAATGACTAAAGTAATACAAAAGTAAGGATAAATAATATTTTATTATCGATATAGACTTAAATAGGACACGTTCGCATTATAATTATGCGTTTATGAGGCATAAACTATGTCAAGAGATTATAAATAAAATATATATCATGTTTACAAAGAAGTGTCTAAGAAATTTATTTAATATATCTACAAATTCAAATATTTCAATGAACTTGTTATCTTATTCTGATCTGAGTATATTATCATATGTTATTTACCAACCTAAAGATCCTACTAATATTATATGTAAATGCGAAAGTTTGTGAGCATATGTATGTGTGTGTTTGTTACTTTTTCACGCAAATACTACTGAACCGATTACAATGAAATTTAGCACACATATAGAGGGTAACTTGTATTAACACATAGGATAGGTTTTATCCCGGAAATCCCACGGGAACGGAAACTATGCGGGTTTTTCTTTGAAAACGCGGGCGAAGCCGCGGGCGGAAAGCTATAGTATCCTATAATAATATGTTCACTGTTTTCCGATAATTAAGTACCTATTACAGCTATGAATGTAAAGAATGCGGAGCATTTATTTATAGCGTAATTATACACAACTACCCATAACTAGGTGTTAAGTATATTATATTTGAATTATCTATTATTGCTTTTATAGTAATTTATTTAAGAAATGTTCGGCTTGTATTTTTTCTTCCCGTTGGGTACATCCGCTTATTCGTATTCATTTAATTCCTAATTATCAGTTAATTATTATCCAATGTTATTGAATTAATTTTCCTGGCACCTGTCTACATAAAATACTTTAATTTTTCATGTCTCGGTTTTTCCCAGCACCAACATTCACTAAAAGTATTTCTTCTATTTTATCTGTTTTTTTTTTTATTGGAAGATGCCCAAACCTGCAATGTAAATATTAAAATTCATAAATAAATACATATCTTGATAACTTTTACAAATATATTTCCAGGTAAACAGTCCAGGAGTAACAATAAACAATGCAAATGCAGCATTTGTGTCAAACAAACTGAAGCTAAAGAAGGAATTTGGTGTTATGCTCCAAAAGGTGTACTTCGCCAATGTTGGATCAGTGGACTATAGCTATCCGTATAATGTATCAGAGATAATCAATCGATGGGTTAGCGATAATACGAAGGGGTTGATTCCTGGAATCGTGGATCCTGGTAAGATAAAAGTATAGTAGAAAAATAACAAATTAACTGTTTTTTGGAAACCAGTTTAGGTGGTTTTAAATTTGAATCGAGGTCCGTTAAGTTGGTGTATTTTCCAATAATTCTGAAAGTAATATTAAAACGCCTTAATAAGACCCATTTCCTAGAAATTGCCTTAGAACCAAATAGTAAAAGGAAACAGGGAATCCTCACAATTTTTAATTTAAATCTATTACTAGTAAATGATAATGTAAATTCACTTTTAAACGATGATGCATCAGACAGGAATACGTAATTGGGTGCAATATTTCTGCAAATGCACGTCTCAGTTTCTGGCTTTTCCAACGGAAAACGCGTGACAAAGTATTTAAATTTAAAGGCCACTGACCGGTCTCTTCTTTGTTTATGTAAATTATTCTTAAATATAATAAATATCACAAAATAGGTAGGTACCTATATAGAGATGACGCAGTTATGTAGTATTTCTTGATATTGGGCGTTGAGACTTTTTTTATAGGAATTCAATCTAAGTAATTGTATTAGCCCACGGTGATAATTAAACGAATATGACTGTAGACGATTCATAACAAAATCAAACATGATTTGAAATACAGATTTTTCTTGAGTGACATTATAGTAGGGGAGGCCAAGAGGGGATTTTGGGATTTACTCGAGCGCGTCAGATTACTATAAGGGACGGTACCTTAGCTATTCATTAGTACCTCTAGTCAATATGAGCAGTTATGGTTGGTGGGTGCGCTCAGGGGCCCCGCTGGAAAATTTGAATAATCCATAATTCCCTAAGGTTGAGCTCGAATCGTCAGATTAGCGAAATGGGGACTTCTTATATTGTAATTAACCCCCCCATATATTAATCTGACGCGCTCGAATAATATTACTTGAATTTTTTACCCTTTCTTCATAGCGATTAAATCGCCACTTAAATCGTCAGATTAACGTATACTTTTTTTCAGTGACGTCCTGGAGCATGCAAAATATCAATATCTAACGCGCTTGAGTATTTCCAAGCCAATTTTTTTCTTTTTTAAATTAAAAAAAATCAAAAAAACCCTTCCCCACCGCTAAAAGTGAAAACATTATAGGACCTTTTTTTCTCGCTATGGTCTAATCTACCAATTCTAATAGGTTCCCGTGACGCTCGAGTAAATCCACATTTAGCATCCTGGGCTCCCCTACTATTAGGTATATTTTGTCACTGTAAAATTGTAAAAACTGTAGAAACATTAGCTTAGCCTTAACTTGTTTATTTTTTTTACAATTACTACATGTTTTATTTAAGTCATGTCAATCTTTGTCTATTATTTTCAGGCAATATAAGTCCAATGGCGGATATGATACTCGCAAATGCGATATACTTCAAGGGTTCTTGGGCAAACGCCTTCAACCCACATTACACTCGCAGCGGCTGTTTCCACCATCAAGGCAAGTGCAGGAATGTGGCGATGATGGAACTCCATTCTGAACTTAATTACGCTTATGTTGATAATCTGAGAGCTCATGCAGTGGAACTACCGTATGAGGTAAGATTAAGGAATAACGTTTAAAGAAACTCAGGTCTTGTTTTGCCAATATTAAAATAATAATCATAACGTAGAGGCACCGCTGCAATATAGAAGCCATACCAAAATATGAAAAAAGGCCATTGTAGTTAATAAGTAGGTAATGATCTGTTCAACAATAAACATTATGACAATGAATTAGTTAAGGAATTGATAACTTGATAAAAAATTAAGGAGTAGCTATGAATAAAAAATATTAGAGTAGCAAAACTATCCATCACAGAAAAAAGCTCATAAACAACAAAAAATAATAAAATCTTAGTCAATTTAATGCTGCATAAGGTAAAAATAGGCATCAGAAGTAAAAACGAAGTTCATATAGTTTTCAACAATATACTCGTTTCTGGTCCCTGCTTTATCTTTATAATGTGATTTTTTTCAGGGTGGACAATATTCAATGATCCTCTTAGTACCTCTTGACCGAGAAGGTTGTGGGCAGTTAATCCGTGACTTACCCTATATGAGCTTACCGCAAATTAGCATGCTCTTTGAACCCACAGACATCAGGCTAATCATGCCGAAGTTTACAGTTGACTATAGCGAAAATATGGTGGGGCCATTGAGAAAGGTACGTATTTTGTGGTTATTAAATCGATTTTGGATGTCCATGGCCTGTTTATATGTTATATTACCTTTATTGTTGTTTTAATAGGGGCTAAATCAATAAGGTTTATATATTGAAGGTTATAAATTATCAACAGCCTTGTTCAGTACTTTGAACTTCGATTAGTTACCTGTTTCAGCATGATTGGAAAACCTTCTCCTGTATTTAATGAAATAAATTCAGTCTAAATAACTCCTGGTTGCCTGGTAGAGATCGCTATCTAGCGATAAGGCCGCTCTTTGCTTATTTTAAATTTATGGTCTATTGCTTTTTTGTTTTTATGTCTATAGCAATAAATGATTTTTATTTCATTTCATTACCTAATAAGATACCTCTGTGGTATAAGGTCTAACTTATTTTGAAGCGAAACTTCTTTAGGCGCGTTGAGAGTAAAATTTCAAGTTCGCGTCGTGGCAATACCGCATCTTTGCATCTTGTCAAAGAAGTTTCACTTCTGACACGTGTTCTCGGCACACATGCACTTTTTTGATGCAACGTCTGAATTTTTTTCCAGCTGCGAATTGAAACTCTATTCACGAGAAATGCGAATCTCTCTGGGATGTTCGAAGGTATTTCAGCCCAAGTGGATAATATTATCCACAAAGTGCACATGTCAGTAGATGAGAAAGGTACAGTAGCTGCTGCGACATCCGTTGCCATGGTGATACCGTTAATTGGTGCTGAGGTTTTGTTACAAGTGGACAGACCTTTTATATTCTATATACGGGATAATAAGAAGGGCTTGGTGCTGTTTGAAGGGAAGATCGATGAACCGAATGGTGTTGATGATGCTGGTAAGTTTTAGTTTTAATTATTGCTTAGAAAGAAAGTTAATATATGTTGTTCAAGACGTTTACAATAACAAGAAAGTAAAGTCCCATGTCCCGTAGTGGGGTAAGGGGCAGATGCATTATACATCTGTTTCACTGATCGATTTTCTTTAGGGACAAGTAGGTGATCAGCCTTCTGTGTCCTACCAGACCAAGACATTTTTTTTTCTTCGTCTCCACCGCGAATCGACCCAGAACCCCTCGGTGTTACGCTCACGCGTCAACCACTGTACCGAGGAGGCGGTCACAATAACAAGAAAGGCCTGCTTATAATTCGCTATAAAATCAACAAGGCCAAGAATTTTTAACTGCTGGAAGCTTACCAAGCGATTTTGTACATTAATTCACAAATTGACATTAATTTCCGATAGGCTACTTTCAATCGTCTTAACTTCGTCTTGTAAGTTGAATTTTTTGTTGACAGTTAAAAAGTCCGGTATAATAAGAAGTTTAGAATATTAATTTGGTAACATAATATGAGAATGTCATATGCAAATTTTTTAAAACAATATGTGAAAGTAAACTCGCTTTCTTAGTGAAATTCGTACCAAAACCGGTAAAATTTGTTTATTTACATTTCAGAGCTACAAAAGAATTTGAAGAACTTTGTATACAATCATGGCAGAAGAAATTCTAACCCCTACTTTTAGGTTTATCCAAATTATACATTTATACGTAAGTGATGAACTAAGGTGTTGAAGTTCAAAAATGTTTTAATAAATGAGTTTACCTCTTTTATAGTGTTTTATTTTATAATTTACTGCAACTAATATTTTCATATCCCCTCCCTTTTCTTCTATTAGGACAAATCTACCGACTTACAGTTACGAGTTACGAGTTCAACAAAAACAATTTATATATTTTTGTAATGATCATTCGTCCTTCATTGTATTATGAATATAATATTCATTTTTTTTACCCACGGCCCCCGGGCATTGAGCCATGGGTTACATTTTTACAGTTATGCTTTCTGAAGTTGATCTACTTTTATAAAAGTTAGGATAATAGTTAACTTTGTGGAAACTACAATTTTAGACTTATAAAGTTTTGCTTATGTATCTGATTAATAAGGATCAATGATTGCAACTAGCGTGCATAATTTTTTCTACGGTAGAGCAATAAAGGGAGCAGTGGGTCTGATGCTAAATAGGTACCAATATTCCGCAGAGGAATAGTTTCCAACTTTTATGCCTTAATTAACTATTATTTTCATATAATTTACCCACTTTCTTGTGAAAGTAAAGGACTTATTAACATATATTCTCAGAGTAAAACTGGATGTGCATAAGTAGGAAACGAGGTGAATCTCGATCGCTGTATTAACGGTGTGGACTAATCAGAACAGGTTGGTACTGTTGTTCATTTATATTTTACTAGCTTTCCGCCCGCGGCTTCGCCCGCATTTTCAAAGATAAACCCGCATAGTTCCCGTTCCCGTGGGATTTCCGGGATAAAACCTATCCTATGTGTTAATCCAAGTTACCCTCTATATGTGTGCTAAAATGCATTGTAATCGGTTCAGTAGTTTTTGCGTGAAAGAGTAACAAACATCCATACATCCATACAAACTTTCACATTTATAATATTATAATAGGATAGGATTAATGTAATCACAATAACAACTAGATAATTGTATTGATTATGCGCACAATCATAAACCAATTACCTACCCAGTTTTTAAGCAAATTGCAAAACACTATTTTTGTAAAATATTTAGCACAAAGTACAATAAATAAGCCAGGTATGGCTAGATATTCGAAAGGCACTAATTAATATATGTTTTGTAGTTTTTCTTTCAATTTTGCTCAGGATCTATTAAAAAATGGCAAACCTAAGGTTGGGATAACAAGATTTGTTGGTTCTCAAATCCTGTATCATTATGAAAGCATATAAGAAAATAAACAAAGGAAAAGAACTTGCCTAATTAGCAAATACAATTATTTAAAAATAAGCCGATTACATAATTAAACGTAAACGAGAGAAAAATAATTAACAACCTAATATGGCGCTTGCTTTGAAAACCACATTGAATGTTGCCATAAAAAAAGAACACCATACTTGACCATACTCAACCGCGACCGTCAGCCACTGATTGAGTTTTAGGGCTCTCTTCACAATGGGCAGCGTTGGCCCAACAAATGATCCGCCGCCTTTACGGCGATTACGAATAAACATCTACAATGACGCCCGATTATAGTCATTTAGGCTCTCTACACTATCGTGATTGCTTCAACTCGCCCAACGCTGTCGCCTGTCCCTTGTGAAGAGGGCCCATTACGATGCTATATTGACCTGTTTTCATGTGTTTTTAGTTATCCTATTGGTATATAGCAGTGAATTGAAAATCCTGCTGTGATTCCAATCCAAAAGTCTATTGATGAGAATAATATTATGTAATTGCTATCGCAAAAAAATTATGCAGATTGTTTTGGAAATAGATTATTATGATTGACGGAGTTCTATCTTTTGCAACCTTCCATGTCTTTAAATCACATAATAACTATTGTAAAACCGTCAACCAGAGTGCACAAAGTGAAGATTTATCAATACCAAGAAAAGCAAGAAAATATATATTACAATTTATTAATAGTAATTTGTTTCTTTGCGCTGATGAGCATTGCTTCAAATGGTCATTTTCATAACTTTCTTTGAAGCGTGTATACCAAATATATAGAAAATAATATAGTATAATATAATCTGTGCTTCCAAGATAATGGACCATAAATGACAATATTTTACGACCTTTAACACATTTTATTCCAATGGTAAATTTTATGCACACGTATTCGATATCCTGCGGGTGCAATTACCTGCAAATGGGGATCTTAAACTAAAATACGAATGTTTACGTTGCTAATAATAGTTATTGAAATAAAGTAAATATTGAAGACAGTCTAATGCTTATTGGGATGCAATATTGAAATTTTAAAATGTAGGTAATATAGGTAAGGGTGCTATTTATAAATGGCCATATTTTAGAGAATTAACGATAATTAGGTACAATGTACTTTAAGTAAGTATATTTAATGCCGGTTAAGATTCACTGGATACTTTAACTTCATGCATTTGCTTTTGCAAAACTTTTAATTCCCGCAATTCTGCTCAATTACTTTAAACCACTATGGAGAAAGATTAATGTCTCGACTTTCCCCTTTATCCTTGATCTTGAATTTTATTTATTTTACTCTTTTATAAATCAGTTCGAGTAATCGGTCGTTTATTGTTGCATTCATATCATAAACACAATAATTTATTAATACTAGCGGCCCGCCCCGGCTTCGCCCGTGGTACATATGAAAAATAGATGTTGGCCGATTCTCAGACTTACCCGATATGCACAGAAAATTTCATGAGAATCGGTCCACCCGTTTCGGAGGAGTAGGTATGCAGACTAACATTGTGACACGAGAATTTTATATTTATGAAGATATTTTTTTGGTGCTTAAAATATTTTATAATTTCATTTATTTGACTATAAAAATGCTTGCTTTCGGATTTCATTTGTGATTTTTAATTTTTTTATTAGGTACTTATCTGTTAAGAAAAAGAAAATGGTGTAATTTTTAATATAACGCGATATTTTCCTTGAGTTTCTACCGCGGTTACTGCGACGTCAAAGAGAAAATCTAAGGGAAATAGTAAAACCTCGATTACAAATATATTTTTTTATAAAATGTATAATATTTATATGCCTAACACATGTGTATATTCTGTTTATTCAAGGGGCACCAGTACTATATTGTTTTTTAATCCTAACTGTTAAATGTAGATATAAAGTAAGGTGCTATAGCTTCCGCGCACGTCATTCCCGATCGAGCAAAGCGTATACGCGGCCGTGTATTGCCGCGCTTTTTGAAAAAAAAAATTATAATTGTCATTTATTTTTTATTTGTGCATCTGTTTTGCGGCCAGCACGTAAGTATTTTTTTCGACCACAACACTTGTGTAATGTAGGTCAAGTTTGTTGTAATTGATGCCTCACTGCGAAAACGATACGAATAAACGTGTTCTATATTATCTGTGTGTTGGATGTCCCACATAGCGCAAGAAAAAAAACATGCAAATCTTGCCTTATTCAAAGATAAGGTCAAACTTTACGTGTTTTAGTGGTCGCAGATATAAACTTGCTTTGGGTCGCATGTTTAAGGATTATCAGAAACATTCAATAGGGTTTTTTAATTATTTATTTTTATATGCTTACAAATATACATATACTGATGATATTATTAACAAATTTAAGTACTTTTATGCAAATATACAGTTGCTATGAACATCTATATTATATGAAAAATTATCTGGTATTCTGTTTGCAAAAATAGAAGAATTTAAGTATTTTCGGAGATGTCATAATCTAAAAAAAACCGGCCAAGTGCGAGTCGGGCTCGCGCACAAAGGGTTCCGTAGCAGCAAATATAATAAATTACAGTTAAATCAACCTATCTCAAAAACTATAAGAGATACTTTGATCAAACCAAAAATCGTTGAAAGAGTTAATTAGCATGCATCACCTCTATTTTTTTTAGAATTTTATACCCCGTAGTTATAAAAATAGAGGGGGGGGGACATACTTTTTACGACTTTGAGAGCTGATATCTCAAAAACCGTTCACTTTAAGAAAAATGTTTTTTAGAAAACTTTATATCATTTTAAAAGACCTTTCCATTGATACCCCACACGGGTATGTACATCGAAAAAAAAAATTTCATCCCTCAGTTACATGTATGGGGGGCCCCACCCCCAATTCTTTTTTTTACTATTTAGTGTCATATTTTTGTAGCGGTTCATACAACACATATTCCCATCAAATTTCATCACTGTAGTACTTATAGTTTCCGAGTAAATCGGCTGTGACAGACGGACAGACGGACAGACGGACAGACGGACATGACGAAACTATAAGGGTTCCGTTTTTGCCATTTTGGCTACGGAACCCTAAAAACGTGTGTTTACTCGTGTATATATCTTAGGTATATATATATGAAGGTCAAGGATTAGTGTCCAAGAAATAAAGTTAAATAAATAAGAAAGATGATATCACTGCTAGTAGTTTATTAAAATTATTATTATATTGAAACGTAATAACCAGTACCTAGCTAAGCCTCGTGCGCACGGTTAAAAAATATATTTAAAAGGTATTTTAGATAAAGTATTATTTATTAATTAATATATTTTAGATAAAGTACATACGTTTTTAAAACATACTTTTTATTTTTTTTCAGGTCTGAAATGAAGTGGTTTTTACTAGGTAAGATATTACATACTTGTACATAGATACGTATTATAAGGTAGTTCATAAGGTAGCTATTAATTAGTATTATTATGTAACCTACAGTGAACTAAAGGTATTATTTTATTGGGTCTTTGCCCGGGTTGAAAAGTATTTTCCAGTGAAAATTTGTATGTCTGAATAGCTTTCTGGTTCTTCAAAGAATTTTTATGAACGTTTCATATTTTCGGAGATTACCTATAGGTAACAAACATACAAAAGCAGAAACTTTACCTCATTAAAATATGTAATTAAGTAGGTATAGATAGATACTTATACGTGTAGGATCAGATTTAAACATTGACTATACATACCTACATACTTAAATATTTTGCGATGAAGATGTCCTAGATATCTAAAAAAAGGTAGGTACCTATTGCGACTAACACAAAAAAATCTTGCCAGTCACAAAAAACTTCTCTAAAATACATATATCTCTAATATATGTATATAGTTATCTAAAATCACTACATAGTATAAAACAAAGTCACTTTCTCTGTCCCTATGTCCCTTTGTATTTTTTAAATAGATAGAGTAATTCAAGAGGAAGGTTTTAGTATATTGTTTATCAGGTTTTAGATAAAGCGGGCGAAGCTGCGGGCGGTAAGCTAGTATAAAATAAAGTGTACCTAAGTAATGTTTTTTAAAGTAACTAAGGTAATAATTGTAGTTGAAATACATAAAATACATTTGAGGTGGGCCGTTGCGTTGTTATAAAGCGATACATTTACCTACTTTCATTGCTCTTTATTGTATACAGAAAATATTCTACATAATATATTTCAGAAAAGAGTAGGTACTATACCACAGACATATAATACTATACTAGTAGCTATAGTTATAGTAAATAATCTCAATATTGTTATGTCAGACATGTTTATAAATATCCGTTTCGCGCGCACTAATGTCGGCCATCTTTACGTGATTTCAATAAAAAATCCTTCGTGAGTAACAATTGATTTTTTCCTTGTAATGCATGTGCAAGTTCGTTAGTTTCAGGGATTATTTTTCCTAAAAAATATGTTTTATTTTATAGAGTTATTTCACGTTACATACGATCAATATTAATTGCAAAAAAATTTAGGTCTGTGTGTTTAAATGTTATTTCCTTGTTATTTCCTTGATAGTTCCTTGATAATCTATGACAAAAAATTAAAGCGATGTTTTAAAAAATTAAGACAAATTTTGTTTTTGAAACAGTACTATTTTGAAAAAAGCGCGGGAAACTTCGAACGAGGCGGGAGCGTGTTTTAAATTTTAATTTTAAATTAAACTTAATTTTATGATCAGAGGAGTAATTTGTTGTAAATATTATAGTATTTAGTGTAAATAGTTATAGTTTTATATTATATTGGTAAGTTTTATTGTTAATATTACTTTTTATGTAATGGTATGGTCGCGCCAATATAAAAATATACGTAAATATATTCTCGATATGAAAGTGGACTGTATTCAGATCTACGTGGTGTTAGCAAAGAGGGATAGACAGGATCATACGGCACATACCTCGTCGGAGGGAGTAGCGTCCAGAACACACGCGCCGCCACGCGGTCAGGGTCCTCCAGCTCGCGGCGGGCAAGAACGGCGTCCAGTCCCACACTCCACACAAACACACACGCGGCGGTGAGCGCGACCAAGGGCCGGGGCACGGGATACCCCGGTGGTGTTACAAGGGCACAATGCCTGATGATCTAGAGAGCCTCGTGGAAGCTCTCCGGCGGTGGCCGAGTCCCGAACCTCGCGAAGGAACGGAGCGAACTCGACTGACTGCAGCGACACGAACGTCGCGTTCACGCCTTATTGGACGTGTCACGTGGTTAGTGACCACGCGATGATTGGTTGTGCTCGTATGTAGGGAAGGATGAAGGAACACACCACAAACAATAAACGTTTAATTTCTACATTTACTATTTTAATTATATTGGCGTTACCATATCCACCCGCCCTAAATGGGTCACCATTTAAAACCAATCATAAGATACAGCGAAAAACTATGACTCTAGGATCGCATAATGCGCGCGGGTTGATAAAAGTCCTAAGAGCCACGGCGGTAATATAAATAACAAGTTCTATGGCTCTAGGAGCGCAAAATGCGAGCGGGATAATAAAAAATCCTAAAAGTCACGGCGGAAATATAACTAACAAATTCTATGACTCTAGGATCGCGAAATGCGAGCGGGGTATATAAATTCCTAAAGTCACGGCGGTATTACAACTAACAAATTCTATGACTCTAGGATCGCGTAAAGCGAGCGGGATATAAAAAATTCCTAAAGTCACGGCGGTATTATAACTAAGAAATTATAAACGAAAGCGGTGCAAAACTTAAAATTAAACTTAACTAACTGCGGTAATATATTAATTATTAATGCGATATAACTATTGTCTTGGAAGCGGACATAAACGAACGACCGGGCGAAGGTAAGTTCCCTTGGCGGTTCTAACTGTACAAACGCGCGCGACGTCGTCCTTTGAAGGATGTACTTTCTCTACGACGGCTAAAGGCCAGGTTAGGGGCGGTGCATTATCATTTATTACAACCACGACCGTTCCAGGAGTAATAGGTGTCGAAGGCGTATTCCATTTCTGCCTAACCTGCAAACCGTGTAAGCATTCCATTCTCCAACGTTTCCAAAACGACTGAACTAACTTGTCCAGTAGCGAATGCCTATCAAGCAAACTGACGTGATCAGGTTTGACTTGCGGCGCGGGTAAAGCTAATAAAAGCGCGGTAATTAAAATAACACGAAACAAATGCGTTATGATATTCATATGTTTAATATGATAATAATCAATGATCATGATAATTATGTGATCATTGCGCGGTGATATCACTGGATGCTTATGTGCACATTCCAGGGCGGAATCGCTTAGACGTCCGATAAGGATAAGTCTGTTGCGAATAAAAGGCCTCAAGCGATTGAGAGCCTGCGAATAAAATTTATAAAAGAGTATATTATAATACTCCTCTGCAAAATAATTATTTTGCAGGGCGGGAATAATTTTATTCTCAGCGAAATTAGGTTCCTCTACGGTCATCATAACACCGCGGCGGGGTAATAATATAAGGAACCTATAAATATAAAATACACGACGCGACGAGACGCGAAGGGCGGTATCGTATAAAGCGCAATGCTTTATAGGCGGGCACACAGTGTGCGCTAATAATTTTCGTTCGGGAATGTCTACAATAGACTCACCATCGAGACTCCTAAGAGGCCAATCAGATGAGGCCGAACGAGCCCACTGGGGTCCGTGGAACCACAGAGGGTGCGTTACGAGATTTTGTGGCGTAATGCCACGCGAAAGAATGTCAGCGGGATTTTCAATACCAGAAATATGGTAGAAATTATCTGATGGGATGTTATACACGACTGTGGGAGCAACGAAGCCCATCATGTCCCACAGACGGGCGGTAATTGACAAGATGGAGTGCTTAGTGCACATCACATCGGCGGGAGCGGTAATTTTAAAATAAAAACAATTATGAACAGTAGACCAATGCAGACCAAGTAATTTATGTTGCACGGTCTTATCAAACTCCACCGCGGAGGGTAAAAGTTTGTGCGAAGCGGGAAGATTATCTAACACATTTTTACTATTACTATTCCATTTAACTAGATCCCACTGAGCTCCCCTATACAAATCGATGAGCTGCTGCGACGCGGAAACTGCTTCACATTCCGTGGGAATAGAGAAGGCGATATCATCCATATACAACGAGGAAGACGCAATGCCACTCGCGAGCGGATATTTCGCGCCGTCATCTTCTACGAGCTGTCTTACCGTGCGCAGTGCATGATAAGGACTAGACTTGATGCCGAAGCAAACTCGATTAAATTGATAAAGAAGCAGCGGATCCTGCGGGCTGAAACGATATAAAAAACATTGAAAACGACGATCAAACTCACGCACGAATATCTGCAGAAACTGTTGGCGGCAATCGGCGGTCATGGCAATCGCGTGGAGACGAAAACCTAAAATTATTGTAAACAAATTGCCTTGTAAATTCGGCCCAACATGCAGAAGGTCATTCAACGAACGCTGGCTTCCAGAAGTTGGCATGCTAGCATCTAAAACCATGCGCAGCTTAGTCGACGATTTATCCTCGCGCAGAACAGCGTGATGCGGTATAATATAAATAGGTGTAGGGTCACGCGGATCATACGGAGGCGCGGGTGAAATATAATTTTTCGTTAGATAATCTTTTATGACGTCATCATATGCCAACCTTAATTTAGGTGAAGCTTGAAGCTTTCTTTCGAGGCACATGAAACGTTTTGCGGGCAATATTAAATGAGTCACCGAGAGTGTAGAAATCATCCTTAAATGGAAGCGAAACAATATATCTACCACTCACGGGGTCGCGGGTTGTAGTTAATTTATAATATTCTTCACATTCAACATCATCGGGATGTTGAACGGGCGGTGCGGTAGGAAGCTCCTCGAGCTCCCAGAAACGCCTGACTAATGAGTCAATAGCGGCGGTCTCTTGAACGTGACAACACGTCAAGGGCGGTTTATGTATGTTAGGTATGGTGGGTACTGAACCCATTATTACATAGCCTAACACCGTGCGCAATGCAGCGGGCGCCGACGAGTCACGAGATGCATGAACTACGTCGGGGAGAAGCAGATGAGGGAACAGAGAAGCACCGATTAATAAATCGATTTTATTTGGCGTACCAAAACTCTCATCTGCGAGCGGTAAATGCGAAATATGCGATAAGACAGAAGTGTCTATAACAGCGGTAGGTAGTAAATCCGTAACATGATCAACAACTAGCGGTGAAATATTAAAAGATATGTTGTTGTCAAGACGCGAATAAAATTTTATATTTACGGAATTACTATTTATAATTTTTTCTGAACCACCGAACCCCTTAATAATAGTACGTTCGGTTTTCTGCGGTTTAATACCTAAACGTTCACAACATTCATTCGTAATGAAGTGACTTTGCGAAGCGGAATCTAAAAGCGCGCGAATAACAAGCCGTTCGCCTTTACAATTATAAGATACGACTTCAGCGGTTGATAATAAAATAGTACATTGTTTATTCGCGGGCGCGTTGCATTGAAATGCGTTATCAGTATCAGCTGTATAGCTAGCGGTACATAGCGCAATGTCGGAGCGGACGCACTCGCCCGACGCGGACGGCGCAGGCAACGGCGGTGTGCTGCGCGGCGGGGGGTGAGACGCAGGCGCGGGAATGGAAGATTCGCGTTTCAAATGTAACATCGTATGATGTTTTAATTTACAAATGCGGCAATTAGAATTAGACGAACAACTAGAAACTCGATGTTTAATACTGAGACAATTTATACACGCGTTTCTATCCTTTACGTATTTCAAACGTTCCTGCGGACTCATTTTGTGAAAACTTGAACATTTAAATAAATGTTGATGCGTAATATTTGTACAAAGACAACTATATGCGGAATCAGCGGTTGTTACGTAAGACTGATACTTAGGCGGAGCAGACGAGATATTATTTGAACTGCGGTTATAATTATTATACTTTCGAGGCGGTTTATTTATTCCCGAATTTGTGGAAGGATGAATGCGTTCTAATACCTTCGCACGAGTTTGAATAAATTGAACTAAGTTATCAAAAGTAGGCATTTCACTACCAAACTTAGTCTCGAAAGCGCGAACAGTATCTGAATCTAACTTCTTCAACGCGATATGAACAATCATTAAATCTGTAATATTATCTAACTTTATATTTTGTAAGGCGCGCACTGCGCTAATAAAGTTATCAGTAAATAAATCAAAGTTTGTTGCGGACGGAGAATGCAAAGGTTTAAAATCAAACATTTGATTTAAATACGCGGAAACCAACATACGTTTATCATCATATTTATCTTTTAAAGTTTGTAATATTAAATTATAATTTTCAGCGGAGGGGGTTATACCAGCTATAACAGTTGTGGCCTTCCCCGTTAATTTACCTAGTAAATAATATAAACGCTCGGCATCTGTAAGGCCGGGATTGTTATGAACAACTGATTCAAAATTCGAAAGAAACAGCGGAAATGAGCGAATATCACCCGAAAATGGTACCAACTCGATAGGCGGCAATTTAGGCCTATTTTTATGCAAATTATTAATATCTCCGTGTGACGGACTTGGTTGCGAATATTGCGATTTAATTCTTTTAATCCTGCTATATAAAGACTCGAATGCAACGAGGCTTTTATAATCAGGTTTCGCGGTAGGTGTTAATAATAATAAGCGAGTATTGTATTCGTCTAAACACTGTTTATAATCATCGCGTAATGATTCTACCTGCGCGGACTCGTCAAGGAAACTTTCCATAAGCGCAGCGTTGTTTTGAATGTTCAAAGACAAATCATACATTTGTTGCACCATTTCGAATATAACTTCGCGTTTAGCTAATAACATGGATAACTGCGAATCATTTATATCTTCCGAATCATTAACATCCGAAGCGTCACTATCAGGTAACTTAGTCATTTTCTTAGGCGGCATTTTTAATAACAAAAGTATATATTCAAACAGAGAATGTTACAATACAAGTTACAATAACAAGTAATACGACTAAATAAAGTAGGTCAGCGACGCAAGCGTAATATGAACCGAGTATGAATTTTCAATATGGTCGGATTATAACACCGGATCGCGGAATGACCTAGATAACGTTATAAATTTCGAGCGCGGGTAGCGGATAAATAAATATGATGAAATATGTTCGATTTATAATGATTTTAGCGTTATAACTGCGGATAAACGATATGAATATAGTTTTAATTAACTATTTTAATAATAATATACGCGTAACTTAATGTTACGGGCGGAATAAAATATATTTTAAGCAAAAAATAATAGATGACGCAATGTCGATCTATGCGGTATATTATAGTTATTTCACAATGAATGTACTATTAAATCGCTTATTAGGGCCTACAATGAGTATCCTAATAAGGGCGGGTTTAAAATATATTTTATATGAATAGTAGAAGACGCATTGTCGTTCTATTATATGCGGTATATTAAATAGTATTTCGCATTGAAGATACTACTAAATCGCTTATTAGGGCCTACACAATGAGTATCCTAATAAGGGCGGTGGAATCATCAGGTAATGTACGGTTCGTAAGGACCAACAATGGTTACTATCCGGCTCGAAGGACCACTCAATGGTCGCGCCAATATAAAAATATACGTAAATATATTCTCGATATGAAAGTGGACTGTATTCAGATCTACGTGGTGTTAGCAAAGAGGGATAGACAGGATCATACGGCACATACCTCGTCGGAGGGAGTAGCGTCCAGAACACACGCGCCGCCACGCGGTCAGGGTCCTCCAGCTCGCGGCGGGCAAGAACGGCGTCCAGTCCCACACTCCACACAAACACACACGCGGCGGTGAGCGCGACCAAGGGCCGGGGCACGGGATACCCCGGTGGTGTTACAAGGGCACAATGCCTGATGATCTAGAGAGCCTCGTGGAAGCTCTCCGGCGGTGGCCGAGTCCCGAACCTCGCGAAGGAACGGAGCGAACTCGACTGACTGCAGCGACACGAACGTCGCGTTCACGCCTTATTGGACGTGTCACGTGGTTAGTGACCACGCGATGATTGGTTGTGCTCGTATGTAGGGAAGGATGAAGGAACACACCACAAACAATAAACGTTTAATTTCTACATTTACTATTTTAATTATATTGGCGTTACCAAGGTACATATGTAAATTATATATTTGAATTGAGTCTCCTTCATAGAAATCTATGAAGGATCCTCCTGATCGCTTGAATGAGGGATCAGGTCTGGGACCTGGTCCCTCCGTCGCTAGCTATGTAACACTATATAGCAATGATGATAATTTTGATAAAGATATACTTGATTGGGAACAAGAAGGTAATAGAAAAAGGAAGCGTGGTAAAAATATGAATACTATTAATAGCCTAGAAAATTTAGATAGTGGTCGCCAGAGTGTTAACTCTAATAGCAACTCTGTATCAGCTAAGGAAAATATTTCAGTTGATTTACAGTCTAATTCTTTAATCAGAAATATATATACTGAACATGACTCTTATCCATTTGTTGTTCATGTCCAAAGATGTGAATCATCACCCGGTGATGGCTCTACTTTGCATCCAATTACATTTGGCAATTTTTTGAAAAAAAATAGTTTTAAAAATATTGTAGCAGGTAGTGTCAAAAGAATAGGCAGGAATAGATGCGTTGTTGCTTTTTCAACTGCTCATGATGCTAACACATTTATTAATAATAAAGCCTTAGAAACATTCAATCTAAGAGCAAAAATACCATCCTTCCATGTTTCTCGGATAGGCTTAGTAAGAGGCATTCCATCAGAATGGTCTCCGGAAGAAATTAAAGAAAATATAGTTGTTCCTAATGGATGTGGCTCTATAATAAAGGTACGCAGAATTAATTATAAAGTTATTATTGATGGTACAGTTACATGGAAGCCTTCACAATCTGTAATATTAACTTTTGATGGGCAAACACTCCCGTCAAGAATATTTATTTGTTATAACTCTTTACCGGTAGAGCTATATATATTTCCAACCATTCAGTGTTATAATTGCTGTAGGTATGGTCACACAAAATCAATTTGCAGATCCAAGCCCCGTTGCTATAAATGCGGGCAAGATCATAGTGGTGAAACTTGCAATGTTGAAGAGGATGGTGCATCATGTATAATGTGTTCTGGTTTACATTTTGCAAATAATAAAAACTGTCCTGAATATAATCGCCAAAAACTAATTAAACTTACTATGGCTCAGAAGAACTTGTCATATGGAGAGGCACTTAAATTACACCCACAGGTTAAAAAACCTTATGCTGAAGTGCTTAACACTTCAACATTACAAGTCTCACCAAAGCATAGTTTACAAAATACAAATATAAATACATCTCATAAAAAGACTGTTTTTAAAAAACAACGTTCGCCACCTAAAAGTAGCCAAGGCTATGATAGAGCTGCTCATGAAGCTTTAATTAAAGAATGTCAGATGCCTACACCTGACAATGGGTGTGCCTTCAAGATATCTCCATCTAATGATACTCAAAATGGTGCTATAATGGAAATTATACTCGCTTTAATCAATTTATTACAACAAGGTAAGACATTAAGACCGTCCAACGTTGCTTTACTTAATAAAATTATTAATAACACAATAAAAAACAATGGCTTCGAACTTAGTACATTGGAATTGCAGGAGCATTCTTCCTAAAAAATCCGAATTAATTCATATCATTAATAAATATAATCCATTAGTAATCTCACTAAACGAGACCTGGCTAAAATCATATTTAAATTTTCGTATTCCCGGTTACATTTGTTTGAGGGATGATAGAACTGACGGATACGGCGGTGTTGCAATTTTAGTTAAAAATACTCTTACTTTCAAAAAATTACCACTTTTCCAACATACTGATAAAAGTTTCAATATTGTCGGAATAAGACTTAATAATACGATTTCCATTGTTTCCATTTATATTCCTCAGTTTTCGAATTTAATTAAGCATGATATACAACATATTTTTTCCACACTTGAAGAACCCTATATTATCTTAGGTGATTTTAATTGCCATCACCAATCTTGGGGATGTAGTATATCGAATTCAAATGGAGTACAATTACTAGATCTGATCGACAATAACAATTTATGTGTAATAAATTCAGGGGAGCCGACACGACGCACTCATATGAATGAGAACTTGAGTGCAGTAGATCTAACAATTTGTACATCGGATGTGGCTTCATGTTCATCCTGGAGTCCCTTACCGTATACGTTTGGTAGTGACCATTTCCCTATTTTAATTACTTTGCCGTTCAAAAATAATCAAAATTATAAACAAAGTTCACGTTTCAAATATAGACTGCAAAATGTAGATTGGGACAAATATAAAAATACAATTGAAAATGAAGTAAGGAAACTTCCTGATGTAAATATCACTAATGGAATAAAATGCTCGGAAGCGTTGGCAAATACGATTTTGCAAGTTGCTGAGGAGTTATTCCCTGTTAAATCGACCTTAAACACGTTCATGTCTTCTCCACCTTGGTGGGATAAGGATTGTACAGAAGCGATAAAGAAACGAAAACTGGAAGAAAAGAGATATGCTGGGAATATGTCCACGGAGAATTACAATAATCTGATTGCTACAATAAAGACAACACGATCACTACTCAAGAGAAAAAAACAAGAAGGGTGGAAATCTTTTTGCACATCCATTTCACCGAATACTTGTCCCTCTGAAGTGTGGAAAAAATTAAAACGCTTCAGGTCAGCATTTGCTGAGCAACCATATAGATTTCCAGAATCATTGGCTCATGATTTTATGCAAAATATAGCTCCCGATACAGTTCCAGAGAATAATATATTACCCGTGACTTCTGTTTCATTTGATCACAACTACTTTCGTATTGATTCCTTTTTTTCTCTATATGAATTGAAGGGAGTACTGTCAAATGTAAAGGATTCCACCCCCGGCCTAGATGGTATACCTTATTCTTTCTTAAAAAACCTTGGAGACAGTGCATTACAATACTATCTTGACATAATAAATAATATAATGCTTTCTGGAAATATTCCGTCCGAGTGGAAGACACAAGAAATTATACCTATACTCAAACCAAATAAACCAGCTGACGAGCACTCATCCTATAGACCGGTAGCTTTGTCATGCGTTTTATTAAAGGTAGTAGAACATTTGGTGAAAAATCGTTTAGAGTGGCATATCGAGCATCACGATTACCTATCAAACAGTCAGTTTGGTTTTAGAAAAGCAAAAAGTACAATAGACAGCATAGGCATTCTCACGACAGACATACGTTTAGCCTTCTCGAACAACAAGTACTTAGTGGCTACTTTTCTTGATATTTCATCTGCCTATGATAATGTTATTATATCTATCCTCAATCAAAAACTTTTTAAATTAAATGTTCCTTGTATACTAATCAATTTCATAATAAGCTCATTAGTGGACAGAACTATATGTTTAAATTTAAATGAATCAAAAAACATTTCACGTAAGGTTCACAAAGGACTTCCACAAGGTTCTGTACTTAGTCCTCTGCTGTATAACATTTATACTTATGATTTGGAAAAGTCACTGAATGATACTGTAAAAATTCTGCAATATGCCGATGATATTGTTATGTATAGTGTAAATAATAGCTTAGAAGAAGCATGCAATTCTTTAAACAGCAATCTGAACATACTTAGTATGTGGCTTAAAGATAATGGTCTTGACTTGTCAGTAGAGAAAAGCTCTGTTGTAGTTTTTTCTCGAAAGAGGTCTTTGCCTCAAGTAGATGTAAGCTATAACGGTAGTATTTTTCCCATTAAAAATGAAGCAAAATTTTTAGGAATAACATTAGATAGTAAACTAACAGGAATACCTCACATTGATTTTGTATCAGCTAAATGTGAGCGTATTTTAAATATAATAAGGTGCTTATCTGGCGTGTGGTGGGGGGCACATCCTTTTTGTCTCAAATTAATTTACAATGCTCTAATTAGAAGTAGTCTAGATTACGGAATGTTTTTGTTGGAAGGTGGTAACATTAGTGCCTTCAGAAAACTTGATAAGATTCAAGCGAAAGCAATTCGAATAGTTGTTGGAGCTATGAAATCTAGTCCCAATAACGCACTTCAAGTTGAGTGTTGTGACGCTCCGCTTCATCTAAGACGACAGTTTTTATCCGACAGATTTCTTTTCCGAGCGCTGCAATTTTCCAACCATCCCTTATTTCATAAATTGAAGGACTTGAATGAATATATATTAACATCTACGTATTGGCGCTCTAAAAAAGTTCCATGTCTGATCGAAAGTTTCCGTAGAGTCACATCCATTACAACACGTATATATCGATCTCCACGCTTATCATTGTTTAGTCACAGTTATGATAATTTGTTAACATATCCAGACATTAAGTGCGATATAGGAATCATCAAGAATGATCCTCTAGCCAATCTTAATTTTAATACAGAAGTAAATAAGGAATGGAAAGATTGGAACCTCATTTTCACTGATGCATCTAAGACGTCTTTGTCTGGGTGCACTGGAATAGGCATTTATCATACACAATACAAAATTATTCAAAAAATAAAATTACCACCTCAAGCATCAGTATTTACTGGTGAATGTTTGGGCATTTTGAAAGCAATTGATTATATATTATTAGCGAAGTTATCACGAACTGTTATTTTTACTGATTCTAAAAGTTCTTTACAAAGTCTTGAAAAATATCCATTTAATAATAAGCCATTTTACCCTTTCATTTTTGAAATTAGAAACAAATTAACACTTTGTAAAAATAAAAATTTAACAATAGTTTTTGCATGGATACCCAGTCACACCGGTATAAAAGGGAATGAAAAGGCAGATGCCTTAGCAAAAGATGCCATAGATAGTGGTGATATGTTTCCATATATCAATTATTGCCACGATCTTAGTAACCTTCCTAAAGTTTACCTCCATGATACCTGGACTAAACTTTGGGAAAGTAGCGGAATGCAAAAGGGAAAACGTTTCTATTCTCTTCAACCACGGATTCCAATGAAGCCTTGGTTTAATAAAACCAAGGGAAGTAAATTAGCTACAAGTATAATCATTCGTATGCGACTTGGACATGTTTGTACCCCTCACCATCTTACTAAAATTGGCATATTAGATAATGAAATGTGTGAGTGTACTCTAGATGTGGGCAACCTGAATCACATATTTTTTGCTTGCCCACTGTATGACCATTCCTCTTTGTATTTATCTCTTGAATCACTTGGTGTACCCTTTCCTATTTCTATTAATTGTCTCTTGCTCAATCCTGTCAAATATTTTGAAGCCATTGACAAATTTATCACTCGAAATAATATAAAATTGTAAATATTTTTCATTTTTTTTTTTTTTTTATCTATAAAGATAATGCAGTATGTTTATTTTTAAAATAGAATTGCTTAGTTTTTAGTGTAGTAGTGTGTGTGTGTAGTTTAATTAATAGATTAGTGTTATATATAATATAATATGTAGATTAGTGTTTCAAATTGTATATATTGCTACTTCTCTGATTATGCGCGTGCGTAAAATTTTAATTGTAAAAATTTTTGTTTCCCTACCTTTTAAAACTTGACACTGGCAAATAGTTTAGTCTTATTGCCATGATAAACGAAAAAAAAAAAAAAACAGTACTATTTTTAATAGGGTAAAAAATTAATAACAAACTTTACCTGTTTGTTCAAATTACATATTATATTATGTTAATCACTACACACAGGGTTTGCTAAGCACTGTATTATTTAAATGTTTATTTGTTTTTTTATTTGTGTTTTGAAAATACGTGCCACAGCCACTTATATATTTATAAGACCATAGCGACTGTAGTGTTATAAAAGAAAACGAGTACCGTATGTTCGAGTGAGCATTGCATGTTCATTCATGGTTTAAGTGTGACAAATAGAATCGTCCAAACAATAGTTCTGTTCACACCTGCCTATTGTAACCGTTATATTATTCAAATCAAGTAAAGACGACACACTTCCTAAAGAAAGGGAAACAAAAAGATTAGGAAATGTTTAACTGAATAGTGCGTGAAGTAGTATGTTTTTAGCATTTTGTACATGCGTATTTTAATATTAATTATTGATTACGTTCCGCATCATTCAAGATGCATGTAATCATTACTAATTGTACCTACTCGGTTATGATAGACATACATAAACATGAGCTTTCTGTTTTTTATATGACGTAAAAAGTTAGTAAATAATAAAACTCTTTGGTTTATAAATTTAAAGTAGGTAAATAGTCAGTCGTTTATATAGGTTTTTTTAAGACATAAGAATGATTACCAATGCTTGCGAAGTGCAATGTAGGACAGTCATAGAATTGTATAAGTAGAAGAATGAGTTACAATTTCATGCATAAAAATTATCATAGGATCGCGCGATCGGAATGAAGCCTGGCATAGAGAATTATAGTAAAAATGGTATTTTTATCTGATTATCTGAGATTACGTGCTATAAATGACATAAAATACGTATGTGGAAAACCTATAAGTTCATAATATTATATCGCTGTTATACGTATAATCGCTCTGGACACAGACTACGGAGCTACAAATTGTAGTCAAGAGAAATAATTGTCCGAACGACTGCACTGGAAGTTTACTTTCTCAGGCGGTATGCGCTGTGTACTGTAGGCAAAATATAATCCTTTTTAAAATTGTTTTTAAAGTGAAACTTTTATTACATCGTCTCAAACTTTTTGGTCTGTGTAGCGCATGTCGCGTGTATCTCGGCAGCCGACCGTCACGCGACATGCGCTACACAAAGCAGTGTTCGGAACCGTTCGAACAGTTTCACTTTTACCGTGGTTTCATAAAACCACACATTTTTTTTTTCAGAAATGTTTGTAGGTAAAACGTGTATTTAAATTTAACATATTATTCCAGTTTATTTTACATTTATAAATAATTTTCGTTTTGTTAAGATATTCAAATTTTTAAACAAAATTTGAGCATTTTAAAATACACAACATTTTATGTTGTAAATTTTAATTAGAATAATGTTTTCCAATCAATATTCTTTATAATTAAAAAGAAAAAAAGCGTATAAAATATGCACATCTTTATTTTTACAATTAGTAATGATTGGCATTTCTAAGGAATTAAGCAGTGACTTACATTCAAATAAATATTGCCTAAGCAAAAGATATACTTAACACGTTCGCGGACAGTACTGGTTTACAGGTTGCAGCTACTGAGACACTACTTTTTTTCATACATTGCCCAGGGGCGTAGTGTTACAACACATGGTTAAAAAACCATATGATATGACAGAACGGATATAGGCGTAAACGTCGTAAGTACTCAGCGTCAGATTCATAGTCACCATCATCAGCAAATGGGTATGGACTCGATTCAGGGGTAGACGCTGCATCAAACAGGTCTTGAAGACGTTTTTGTTCTTTTTCGAACGAGTTTCGAGACGCCATTTGCAAAAATATTCGTTACAAATTTAGTTCAACAAAATCGTGTTCACAACAAACAATAGCAACATAAATATGCTGTTTACATAAGCAACTAGACTTGAATTAGTACATCCAGTATGAGTAAAACAATTAAATTACGTTGGAAACAAAATACTCACTTTCTAAACAACAATTCACACGCGGCACGTGGGATCACCGCAGCGGCGCAGTACTCGACTAACCGTATGCAAACATGACGCCCACGGGCGTAGTGTGCGCGGGGAGAGGGGTAAAAAAATATGAATGTATGCGTGGAAGTACCTTCCTTTGACGAATTTTTGTAAATAATGCAGTGACAGTACAAAAGTCGTAATTATACCTGTGATGACAGTACAACATGCCGTTCTTTATGATAGTATGAAAAATCGCTCGTCGTTTGGCGTACTGAATTTATGCAAGTAAAAACTGATACGTCGACAGACGTACTGTCGTATCACTTTTAGCTGTCTAGACGCCTGTGGTCGTTTCTGTCCGCGAACGTGTTAAATAGTAAATACTATTTGTTTGCTGTCTGTACCTCGGTGCAGTACAATAGAGTAGGGTCAGAGCAGTGCGTTCACCGCATAGTACCGTGGTTTACGCGTTTAACACTTAACTAGAATGGACCTTTTTGATCTTACTTGATACAATGGCAAAGGAGAATTATGCTTTTATTATATAAACCTAAATTAAAATCAATTGATGCTTGTTTTATTTCATTCTGAAACATAATAGCAATGATGATAATTTCCCCCTTAATTATTCAACTAATATTTAATTTATATACCTTAAGGCATCTTTAAATATATTTGAACGTTTTAATACCTTCAATCAGTATTTTAAACGAGAACGACGCGACGTCATTAGGTTTCATTTCTGTTTTCGTTAATTAATTATTTATTGACCATTAACGAACATTATTTAAATATCTTCTCAATATGTAGTGAGTCCATCATTCTATATTTGGTAGTCCATTGTCTGAATTGTAAACATTTCATAAGACACATCCGCTTACTTTCTAAGTAATTTGTCGGAGCGTATCCACAATATGCCAACGTGACTCGAATGCAATGCATTCAAAGACGCGAGTGTGCGCCGCGCGGCCGGCCGCGGCGCGGTGCATTGTCATCAACATTACGCTGCATTACCACTATAGTAACGTTCGATTAATATGGCTATAACCTCTACTTTTTAATATCATAAATTTCTCTCTTCACACTGAACACCGTGAAACCTTAAAACGTACAGTGCTAATAATAATTAATAACGTTGCGATGTAAAATATAACCCTCCATGAGGTAAAGAGATGATTTCATCGTAATTTTTTCTCATGGTATAAATAATGGATGAGGTCACGACAAAAACAATACCTGAGTTTATATTTGAATTCGGTCAACGTTGAAAGTTAATATAAATCTTTTTAATATTTAGCAGTACATTTTGAACAAGATCATTTCTTACATTACCTATATGAAGAATACAATCTTTGTGATATTACAGTGATGGTAACATGTTTTGTAACACGATAACATAGTACTTATCAACAACGTCATAGTCATCACAGTATGCACTTTAACGGTGATACTCGTTGATGGGGTAACTCTTGGGTAACTGTACTAAAATGCTGTGAAGTCTCATAACAATAATTAGTATGAAGTAAATAGACTAAACTAGGGTTAAACACATACTTCTCGTTAGTACAGGAAGTATCCGTTGTAAATATGTAATTGCTTAGCAGTGAAAGCATCCTGTTCTTTATATTAGTTTATGGTTCCTGTGTGAACAATTCAGTTTTATAAGAGATGTAGGTACGGACACTGTCCCTTACAGTCATTCAATGTTCTACAACAATAACGACATTAATTAAATGGCAGCGAAAACTAAATGCAGATTTCCCTTTAGAGAAATTGAATAGAAAGCTCAATAGTTGTATGGCATTCCTTGTAGCAAAATCTTAATAAGAGCAAACCTGTCCATAATAATTCCTGTTGTCTTTCGTTCATAAGAAGAATGTGATTTGTTTAAAAGTACCAAACTTTATTAGCAAGGGACTTATACCACAAGTGCAGATAGGTACGTAGGTACAATAGGTTTTTAATTCTCCGTAAAGTCTCCATAGCTATTTTATTTCACTTGTTCACCTTGTTTCTATCATTACATATTGCACACGTAACTGTTATTCTACACACAATCTTGTAATATAATTCTCATTTTTATATTTACCTATATTGTATTAATGTCGTATCCATATCTATACTAATAGCTATAGATATCCTGTGTTTCTAAATATTTGAATAAAAAACTACTACAGATTTCTAAAATATTTTACTAACAGAAAGCTGTATTATTCCTTGGTAACATATGCTATATTTTCTATTGTTTTTAATTTTTTATCCCGGAACAACCGGGGCACAGCCAGGACGAGCTAGTTCATAATAATAATATTGACGTCACTTGATGGTACATCCATTCTTCTAGGTTAACGATGGGTTTTAATTATAACAAGTCTAGATAGTAATACCGCTAGATTCTCGACCTACATACTCTTCCACGAGAACCAGTTGTATCGATATCACAGCACAGTTACATTGATGTTATCAGTTTGTAATAGTTAAGTTAATGGAGATGTAATTGAAATAATGCTTTGTTTATTCTGTACAAGTATGATATTGTACAAGTATGCTACAAAGCCATGCTTTTGAATTTAAAGAACAACCTGAAATATTGATTTAGCACCTCACGGTGATATTTTAAAACTTTTATGTAGCATATATATTATGTCAATTTTTATAATGTAGGTACGATAACGATATTAATTTATTTTTTCAGTATTCATATTAGCCATTGGGCTAAGTGAAGCGCGTTGGCTGCGACGCGGCAGATCAAACCAGCCACAGGAAACCAGCTTCATTGGAGAGGCTACAAATCTGATATCGACTGCTCTTTTGCAGGTTGGTACCATGCCTTTGAGTAAATGTAGCATAGCTTATTTACCGTGGTACTATGAATTTGAATGGAGTATTTATTGTACCGAAGTAAATTTTTTCTATTAAGTTATAATTTTAAACTATTTGTTTGTACGGTTACTTAATTGTACAACCATCCCAAATGGTGAAGGTGATATGAATGTAATGATAATGTTTTCACGTTCTAGGACAACATCGACAGTGAAAATGACGTCGCATTTTCTCCACTTGGCTATTCGGCCATTCTAGCCATATTAGCCGAAGGTGCAAGCGGGGAAACTAAAGAACAAATAATAACAGCGCTTCATCTACCCAATGATCAGAAACTAATACGAACAACTTATAGATACATTCTGCAAAGATTGAAGTACACCAATAAATTCGAACAAAACAAACCAGAACTTCAGAACTATTTTTATGTTTACAAAAATTATTCCATCAATAATGATTACAAAAAAATATTAGAGGAATACTATCTGACTGATGTGAAATCTGTAGAAAGACACACAGATTACATTCCAGATGATGATGATGACGATTATAACACTGACTCAAAAGTTGAAAATGAAAAGAATAAGGATATTAAAGCTACCGAACCTCTAAAAGAAAACAACGATGATGATAAACCACATAAAATTAATTTGACTAATGTAAATTATAAGCCTGCCAAAAACATAAAAGAACAGATAAAACTGGTGAAAACAGAACCAGCTACTGACAATTTTGATAGCGAAGAAGAAACAATGGTTGCAGATGAAGCTAGAAACCATATAAGAAAAGAGCGAAAGCTTACCTTGGAAAAGGACGTTTCTTCCAGCTTCGCAGTAAGTAACGTGGATAGAAAAGATGATTACGAATGTAAGTTTTATGAAACCTTATTATATATATATCAATAAATTTATGTGTAACTAACTAATTATGTATAAAGTTATGCAGTTTTGTTCGTTTATGTACAATACTCAAAGAATGATAATAATAAGCTAATATGTTACCTTATGTGTTTTATAACTTACCATTTTTTTGCAGCATGCCATTCAATAATGCTTATTTTCAATGGGATGTATTTCCGAGGCTCTTGGAAAAAGCCTTTCGACACAATCGAGCCTGGTCTATTCTACAAATCTTCAACAGAAAAGAAACAAATCCCCATGTTGAAGACTCGTGGAAAGTTCATGACGGGATCGTTACCAGAGCTTGACAGTGAATCATTACTTATACCGTATGATGTAAGTACGTTTTGAATAAGCGAAGTCATTAAATGTATTGTAAACATCGTAAATTATTTAAAAATACATTAGGAAATCGAGATACATTGCAGTAATATCGCTTTGAAATCATCAACTGTATAATATTATGTTTGTTATGTTTTTAAATCGTGGTGTTCTGAATAAAATTTATTTATCAAATTGTTACAAATTTAAAACAGTATCTGATTAAACATTTTACATACCATTTCAGGGTGGAAGATATGCTTTATTGATATTAAAGCCAAGAAGCCGAGATGGTCTAACACGACTCGTCGCTGATTTGCCGTCAGTTACCATTTCAGACATCAAAGAAAGTCTTATTGAAGAAGAATTACAAGTATCATTACCGTCTTTCTACGCATCTACCGTTACAAAATCTGTTCCTTCTCTGGCTAAGGTTGGTACAAAATATCAAAATTCATTGTATTGTAATAATGTGATTTAACATTACCTGGAAGACCATTTTATTTATAGCCAGTTTCATAACTTCTAAATTTCTACGTAGCTTATTTGTCAGTTAAAATATCATTGAAATAATGTGTGGAAGTATAAGTGAGCAAAACTGGCTAACAGTAACTTTATCAGCAAGGTGAGACGACCCGTTATAAAATAAATACTAATTAAAATATCATGTAACTTTGTATGAGAGCTATGAAAATCGTAGTAATCCTTCATTTTATTATAATTTTAGATTGGGGTAAGCCGCATTTTCGGACGTGAAGCAGAATTAAACGGAATGTCTGATCATGGAATTTTCGTTCGGGATCTCGTGCAGAACGTTGTTGTCAGAGTTGATAATGCACCTTCGGCATCATTATTTAGCGGTAAGGCATAATTAAAGCAAAGATAATATAATACTATAATAGATTAAAGTAATAAAAGGGTCATAGTTCTTGTAATTTTTGACATGAGCACCTTTATTTTAAAAAGAGACATCCCCATTTTCTGTGATAGGAAAACTAACAAATATCATTGATATTTTTTATATTTAGTATAGTCATAGTTGTGTTCATATATTTTTGGACTAAGTAGTTATAATGCATTGCACTTTTTATCAATTTTCCCTTACGGATTAGTGTTGTTCTTATATTAACAAATACAATTAATTAAGATTAATAATCACGCAATTAGAGGGATTAACATAAACATGTTTACGATAGTAAAATGTTAATCCTTCTTGTTAATAATTGTCAACACTTAATTACTGTCCAACAATTGTTTTGCGTTTAGCAATATTTAATTATCTTTGACATATACTTCACTAAGGTTATTTATGATGCAAAGTATATTTATACGCTAGTCTTTTTTATTAAGAACTATAGAATTATCTGACATATTTTTTTACTCAACTGCTGGATGCACTGCGATCTGTGGAGCATCTTTTTGATATAAATTACAGAAAAGATGCTGAATGCATCAATGCTGGAATCTAATAAAACCTTAATTCGTAACTATTTAACGTTACCAATACAACTCCATTTGTTTTCTATTGTTTATTACAACTCGGACAGATCACAGAGCTTTATAAAAAGGTTCTAATTAAGACTTTAACTTATTTTACAGCTAGCAACACATTAGAATCACTGAAGAACCTTCCACTGTTTGAAGAGAAAGCACCTCGTCTCTTTGCCGTTGAGCATCCATTCATTTTTTACGTCATTGACACTTTGGACAATCTTATATTGATTACTGGAAAAATCGCTGATCCTCGTTCAGTTTCTAGTGAAGAGAAAAGCCTTGGATTAGCTTAGTTTATTAGCTGCAGCAGCTACATAATTTCATATGTGGAAAGAGCGACTTAGTCATCAATAATTTTGTTATAAACTAATTGTTTATCGTAAATGTTTAGCGTTCATAGATTAGTTAGGTGTATAGACGTACTTAATTATATGAATTATAAGTTCATAAGCCGAATGATATTTTTAAACATGACTTTTTAGGATTTGCTGAGGTTGAGATTGTGTTGTATAACCAGAAGCATTTGATATTGAAAAAAGTACACAGCTTAGTTAGTAAGGTAAATTATTGTTAGACGATATTGTGATATGTTTAAGATTAAATTATTATTTATTTTCTTATTGCTGTTTTATTTTACTGCAAATACCCTTCTATATTCCATTTGCATATAACGTACCTATAGTAGCCACTCACATCTGTTCTACGCAGGAAGTTATTTAAATTAAAATTTTTACAATACAACAAAGCAAAAACAAATCTGTTATGTCGTTCTTGAGTAGTAGAACAATGGTTCTACTACTTAATGAAACTTAATTAAATGTAATTAACCTTTCTTTGTATTTCCGAAATACATAATAACACAGAATTAAGAAAATATCCGTATGTATGAAAATATCAGTATGTTTATTATCCGATATGATGATTAATGATCCAATATGATTCCGTATTGTAAATGAACCTAAAGAGCCTTTGACTATTTTTTAAAATCTAAATGATAAATAATAATTAAAATTTCGAGCTTATTTCTATTCTATATGAAGTATGGAAATCTAGTTTAATTATACCTAATTATTATTATAATAACTTCATCCCGACCGATAGACAGTGAGGGTAGATTGAAATAAATTAAATAGAAATAAGACATAACGTTACTTTAAACAATGTAACGGCTGCGCTGGGCGGAGTCGGTTGCTTTATTTTATTTAAGTAATAAGTAATTTAGTAAATAAGTGATTATAATGGCATTTAACAAAGAAAATAATAAAAGCTTCATGCATAAATCGAAAATCCCATTACCTATTCATCCATTGCCGGGAAATTCTAAGAAGATACTAAAAAAACAAAATTCGGAAAATGAAAGGCGTCCATTAAAAACTCTGCAAGCCCAGGCATCAAATGTACCAAACCAAGATATCAAGAAAGATGATAAGAAACCAGTACAAAAGAAATATAGATTGAGAAAATCAAGAAGTTTAACACCCATTTCAAGACACGTCACACTTCGCACTAACAGAGAAAATTTAGATTGGGATTATAAAGTTTTTAAAGATGATGGAAACAATAGTGTTATTTATATAAGCGATGATGATGATGTCGAGAAGATAGCAAGTAGCAGCGAGAACATTAATTATTTTAGTAAAAACGACTTTAGAAATTGTTTAGGTATAAAAAATTTAAAAAAGACAGGTACGCCTACATCCGGCCTTTTTGGATCTAGTCAGACAAAAAACATTAAGAAAAGTCTAAAACGACCCCACAGCAGAGAATTACTGGGTCAGCAGTGTTCCGCAAAGAAATCTAGAGGAGAGGATGATGAAAAATATAAAAGACGATTAAAGTTCAATGAGTGTTCATCCGAGTTATTGAAATCTTCTGATCTTTGTAAGTAATACAAAAAATTATTATAATATACTATAATTATAAACCAACTAAATACAATAAAAATTGTACATTCGTTGGGGAGCTATAACTAGTGTAACTGACCAAACTTTCTTTTATTTTTAAAGATTTAATCAAGTTATCATTTTGAAATCGGATTGAATAAATCCTCCATTACTACTCTTATACCTACTTATGGTATCTGTGATATTTATTCTATTTTCAGCAACAAGCACATACAAAGATTCTTTGCAACGAGAATATGAGAGTGAGATATTTACTCATCTGATTACTAAAGAAAAAAAGTGGCCTAAACACTTAACGACACCAAATGCTACTAGAGCGTGTATATTGAATTGGTTGTTAAAAGTCAATGTGAGTAGAATATGATTGGAACATAATTCGTAAGAATTGCTTTATTGAAGTGAAAACTTCTTTAGCGGCGTTGAGCACTTTTTCTGTAATGGGTATAAAATCTTAAACTCGCGTCAGGACACGTGACCTGATCGAAAAAGCGTAAGACGGATGGATATCAAACATGCTCAACGTTAATAATCAAGTTTTCACTTCTGCCAGCACTCCCGGAGTGCAACCCGTCTTTTTTTATGTTAAGTATAATTTGGTGACTGGATTATACTGAAAATTCTAAAGTTAAACTAATGTTTCTACTAAGTACTTCTTTGTACATATTCAATAATCGTTGTTTTTGTTCAGTAATTTGAACAACGATTATTGAAAGACTTTTTGAATAATTAACTAATGGAAAATAAAATTAAAATAATTAATTTACTATTTTTTATTATTTAGGGTGCTGGTGGTAATCCGGCAACAATTCAAACAGCAACTTGGTATTTGGATTCAGTATTAGAAGTTGGCCCAGTGCCTATAGAAAACCTACAGCTATTTGCAACTGCCTGTTTTTGGATAGCCCAAAAAATACATGGCCCAGTAACAACTGCTCATAAGTTGGTGAAATGTTCGAATCATGCATTTACCACCAAATATCTTCTTAAAGCTGAAACATTGATTCTAATAAACTTGGTATGTACTCTGATATTCATTTTTTTTTCATTTTTTCAGACTCATTTTCAGATTGTATGAATATGCTATAGAACCAACATAATACCTATAAAATATTGATACAATAATTGTTACAATTTAATTGTTTGCAATTAAATTATTTTTGTACGTCTCACAGCTTTGTAAGAGAGTTTTAATGCAATGTAATTTTGCTGGCAAAAACATTTTTTAATTGTATCTATTCTTCTATCAAGATACATAAAGTAGTACCGACTGACACTGAACATATTTTACAGAAAATACCTCCTCAACCGGTGTTACCTCAAGAATTTGTAACCTATCTTTCATTGTGGTGCAGTGGCAATGATCCTGACCTTGAATTGGCAGCGACATTCATCTGTATGTGTGGGATGATACTAGATATGGGGTTGTTAGATGAATACCCCTCTGTGATAGGCGCTGCTGCTGTACGAAATGCCGTCGTTTTGCTGAGGAAACATGATCTCTTGGATAAACTGGAAACATGTCCAGTGTGAGTATATTACCAGAGATCTGGTGGCGTCCGATATTATTGTTGGAGTGATGATATTTTTTAATTAAAATAGGATAATGTACTAATAAGTAATAAGTCTTAGTTGCTGTAATTTTATGATGTGTATTTTTGTTTTACACTGCTAGATTTTTACAAGTTCTGTAAATTAAGAAAATACTGGCGTACCAGGCATGTGAGTTAAAATACTATCAAGATATTTCATAACCTGGTTCTATCTTGTCAAAATAAAACGAAAAATGAATCCGAGAAAATCCAATAACAGTTCTAAAGTAAAAACATATCTTTTCAGGTTTGAAGAAATAGAAAAGAAGTCAAATTTGTACAACGTCTGCGCAATTCAGAGGAAAGCTGTCCTTTTGCTGGCATCACCTTTGTTTGAATACAAGGCACCATTGGAACTGTATAACACCAGTTCACAAAATATACCATTAAAAATACTATCGGAAGCGAAATACTTATCTATGGTTGACAAAAGAACCAAAATAGACTTAAGCCCAAAAAGAAACAAAATTTTTCAATTGTGATATCATATTAGTTGTGTACCTATATTTTTTTTATTAATAGTGTCATTAAATAAGTAACTTGTATTTTTACTGTGCTTTTAAAATGTCTCAGACGGTGAAAAATCAATGTTGTGCTAATTTGTGATAGTTTCGTAATATATTAATTATTATTTTATTATTTAATAAATAAATGAAATATAACTATGTGTTTTCTTTGCTTTGATTGAAATGGGTATGTATATCAGTTCTTCCCTCTGGATTATTTAATATTGAAATATTTTTATATTCTTACCAGTACTAACTACCTAGTTCTTGAGATTACCACGTTTAAACAAATAAATTAGATAAAGATATATTTATACATTCTGGCTTATCTAATGTTTCGAGATTAATATAGTAGTCATGGAGTATCATAAGTTCTATAAAATCATTAGTAGTAATCATTAGTAAATTTATGAACTGAACTTCGTTTTATAATCAACGTATGAAAAGAATCCATTTAAAATCAACATCAAGAAAATATAACCTGTTTGAATGGGAAAACCACAAGCGAAGTAGCCGATGTCTCGACGCTTACACCAAGAGTAATATGTAAAAGAACTCTACAAGCAAATACGACTTTAATGAATTGAAACAAAGTCCTAATTCTATTGGATTTGTTTTTAATACTAAATGAATGACGATTAATGTAATCTTGAACACGGTCATTCTCGCGACAGAAGTCAACGTTGTCTTTTGTTTTGTTTTTAAATATCTAGTCACAAATATTTTAAAGAAATGACAATATATAACAAATGAAATCAAAGTTTATATTGTAAAACATTGTGGAAATATAATAAAGTGCTGTGCTTCGAGCTACATATAATGTTGCTCTTACTACGTATGTATCTCATCAACTTGTTATGATTTTCATTAGGGAAAAATTCTTAATTATTTTTTATTGACTTCCTCTTTTTAAAATTACGAAGATGAACAGAAATGACTGTATATATTTTTATGTACGGTATGTTTTTAAGTGTTGTCTCTGCAGTTTTCCAGATTATCATCTTTGTTGATGTCAAAAGTCAAGCAAATAATCAACAACAGAATGGATTTACCCAACAAAATATAAATCCAACATACTATTATCCTGATCAGACTTATAGATTGAATAGAAATGTACCAGGATATGCGGTGTACCCTATTGGAAATCAGATAAACAGATTTAGTGCATTAGACCAGAATACTACACCTTCCTTAGGTAATAGAAATGGAGATGTTGGTTTTGTTCCACTGCAGGCAGGGGTTTCCAAGCCAAGTGTACTACTGCAGAATGTAGCACCACAACAAGAATTGTTGAGTAATGTCAGTCATGGTATCACTGATTTAGGAATAAATCTGTTAAGAGTAAGTACATAATGATAACAGTTTTAAAATTTCAAAGACAAAACTACTAAGACTTACCTGTTGTTGGTCAATCATCTAAACTTGATGTTTTTTACATACTAAAGACCAAAAAAATCGAATTGAAAAATCGATTGAAATTAACATAGATATAATATTAAAAAAATACGCTATAGCACCTTCTTGATATTGAACCGCAGCTATAATTATGTTAATTAATTAACAGAACAGCTAGCCAAGTAGAAAAAAATGCTTCGATAAGCTTCCTTAATTTTGTCAAAAGTGTCGGTTCGTAAGCGGCGTAAATATACGGCTGTCGCGAATATAAAGGCAATAATTTATTAAATGGACAATGAACATACATGTCTATACAATTCTGTTATTTATTTCAGAGTGCGATGCAGTTGCAACAAGGTAATATAATGATGTCACCAACGTCAATAGCGACTCTTTTAGCCCTTTTGCAGCAAGGAACGACTGGTGGTGCTCAGGAACAAATAACCAATTCTTTGCATATGGCGCCAGAAATAACAGCGCCAATTTATAGGAGACTTACCATAGACATGAGAGTGAGTAGAAGATACATTATTATGAATAATGAAGAAGTGTAAATGAAATACGTCGTATTGAGAAAAATATATGTCAACTGGATTTCCAACCGCGGCTTCACCCGCGTTTTCAAAAAAAAAACCCGCTAAATTCCCGTTCCTGTGAGATATCCGGGATTAATTAAAGTAGCCTATGTCTTATTCTGGGTCTTCAGCTCCATACATACCAAATTTAATTGTAATCGTTTCAGTAGTATTTTAGACACCAATTCTTAATACCTTTATTAATTAATATTACATTACACATGCCTTAATTACCTACTACCTATTTGAGACCTATATTTTTCTACTATTACAGAAACGTAATTCACGAAACATTCTGACAGTAGCCAATAATGTAGTAGTAGCTGATACTTTCGATCTGTATCCAGCGTTTAAAACTACTGCAATACGTAATTTTGGTAGTGAAGTAACCCCCATGAATTTCGCTGGGTCCGAACAAGCAGCGAAGAAAATTAATAGATGGGTTGCTGATAATACGAAGAACAAAATTACAGACATGCTACCACCAGGTTTGTTAAATGAATATTAAACTTACATTTTTGTACGTACAATAATATTTCAAAATGCATTAAAAATAATAGGTAACTTTTCTTTTTTAACTTTGAATGGCAAATAACATAGATCTTTTAAAATTTCAGACATTTTCAATTTAAACACACAACTGGTGCTTGTGAATGTAGTGTATTTCAGAGGACTTTGGGAGACAAAATTTAAGCCTGAGGCAACTATGCCACGAGAATTTCATCTGAAAAATGGGCAATCTGTGACGGTACCATTTATGCGTTTACAGACCTCTTTCAAATTTGGTGAAGATCCGAACACAAATTCCGTTGTCTGCATCATGCCATTTGAGGTAAAGTGCTGTTATTTTTATGAAGGCGTTACAATTTTATAGTTGTATAAAAATCTGAGATGAATTTTCTCAATTATTAGGTGTTAGTTTATCAATAAGTGGGGATTTCATATAATTGAAAAAAAATAATCTAAAACTAAAATTTTAGTATCTTATAAATTATTAATACCGAATCATTTTCTTTTTCAGCGATACCAATATTCACTTATCCTAATTCTTCCAAATGAGGGTTCTAATACAGAAGAATTAATAGCAAAACTCACTGATGACGATGTTATTAACTATCACGCCATGACGCCAGTTGATATGCAAATTGAGATACCCAAGTTCACTATGAAGACGGATACAAATCTTCAACCGGTTTTGAAACAGGTGCTTATTTTTAATGTTAGCTAAATTCGTATAACACTTCATGCTTTATTATTTTGAAAGGATAAATCTTATGTTTATGTTTTGCTGCTAAACTAATTCTGTTGGAACACCGCTTTAAAACAGTTCTTACTTTTACATTTCAGATGGGCATTAAAAACCTTTTTAATTCGCAATCCGAATTAGCTGGTGTCGGTATATATCGTACATTTCCACCACAAATATCTGATGCCCTACACTCAGGATATTTTAGTATAGATGAGCAGGGAGCCACTGCGGCTGCGGCATCTGCTTTTGCAGCTGTTGCTCTATCTTTTGAGGATCCTCTACCATCATTCAGGGCTAATAGGCCCTTCGTAGCTATACTATGGGACACGCAATTCGCTATACCATTGTTCATGGCTCGTATAGATGATCCATCGATATTGAAATGAATTTTACTTATACATATTATGTGTAGTTTTATATTAAATTTTGTGTAAATAAAATAATTGGTGTAATGTCGTCTTTCATTCATACCTTATACTTAACATTTATTGAAATCGGTTTATACTGTCACCTTTATTCAAAGTAAAATCATATTAATATCATATTATACCTATATAATGTTTGTGTCTGTGTATTGTGTATGTTACTATTTAATTATCGTACCTACTCAAATACAAGAAGCTAACTTAAACAAGCTAGAATAAAATTATAAGATCTTGACAAATAGCGAGTAGAATTTTGAGTAAAATTTTACTATCTTTACTAGTCCACTTTATTTCAGTAGGGAAAAATAAAACTACATATTCATTATATCAACACATATGGCTCTATTTTAATAATTTATTATTTAAGTTAAGTATAAATTAAAGTTCATCTTCTCCTCAGCCTCTTAAAGAAATTATAAAAGGGGTCATCTGGGAATATTCTGAGTTTTCCACTATAAAACGTTTCGATTTCTTGCAAAGATTTCCCTTCAGTCTCAGGTAAGAAGAAATAAAGATATATAGTGCCAAGGAAACCGAAGGCAGCATATGTAGCGAAGGCTCCCCATAATCCTGCGCCCATTTCTAGATTTATAAATGTTTTAGACCCTAGGAACATGAATACGTAGTTACTAGCTGCGGCTACTCCTTGTGCTGATGCCCGACTCCTGTAGAAGAAAATGAAAACATGTCAAAAATACACATAATCACATTGATAAGCTAAGAAATATTTATGAAAACAGAAATTTTAGAAGCAATTTCATGGACAGTTTTGGTCTAGTCCAAAGTGACATTTTAAGAAAAAAACGTAGATTTGGACTTATTTAGGGTAACATTATTCGTATTTTCGTTTGACTGAAGACTCGACATAATAATCGGATTTAACCTAGTTCAGAAAACTTACCTGAACGGAAAAACTTCTCCCAGCAGCACCCAAGTAATTCCCGGGCCAGTGAAGAAAGTCAATATGTAGAACAATATCAAAGGCGTATAGCTAGTTTCCTTTGGAAATGTCGTCACATCATATGAAAATACTTTGTCGTCTAGTTTGGTCCTAGCGTATATACTGAGACCTATGCAAGCTACAGCAGTTCCTAGCATGGATACTATGGCTGGTTTTCGCTTGCCCAGTAATTTGATGGCCGCTACTAGGCATAAACTGCTTATGCATGTGATTGCTCCCACGAGCATCTAGAATAACATAATGTATATCAATACTGTATAATGTGAATAGGAATTTAACTGTTAAAATTATATTTGGACAGATGAAGAAATAAACGATAGTATTTTGGTAATTCTTTGGATATGTGGTAATAAATGGATAAGTTGCTGTAGTGAAGTGACGAAATTACAAAAAAAAAATGAAAAAATAAAATCGTAAATGAATACTAATTTTTAAGCATATAGCGTCGGACCTCTTATTAGACAAGACGGTAATTTTCAACTTGGGTAAAGAAGAGCCAAATGTCCACTTAAACTTGAAATATCTAATCAGTAATCAAATAACATAACAAATCGATAATTAATAAAGGTAATAAAAGAAAAGGGGTCGTGTCTATTTAATTTTATATTATAAGTTATACATACCACAATTTGTTTTCCATCATTAGGCATTCCAAAAGCGCCACAAACATTGACCATGTTTGGTTTAACTGGCGTCAGGCCACTCATCACGTAGAACATGAAGTATAGAACTATCAGTTGCAGTGGCCGTAACGTTTCTTTGCAAAACATCACATATCTGAACTTTAGAAAATTCCTGAAAATTCAGTTTCAGTTTATAGTTTCGTTTATCAGCAGTGGTAAAAATCTTAAAAAATATATAACGACTTATTATGCAGTTTCAACCTTCATTATTCTAATCCTTTTACCATTATATTATTATCATACGCAAAAGTACATCGAGAGTTTATTATGTAATTAAAATATTTAGTTGCACTGTCTTTTCTTTTTACGAATGAGCTACACAGTGCAAATATACTATTTTCTGGTTTCTTTGTGTTAAATCATATTATGCAACTATAGTTTTATGAGATATGCAAATATTTATGCTTGCACGTTTATCACGAGAAATTGGTCGTGACTCAAACTAGATTGGAAAATCTAACTTGTGAGATATATATCGATAAAACGTACATACGATAATCTCTATGTTGTATTGAAAATATTGATGATATTCGTGTAATTTACAATAACACTGTTCTTGTAAATTGTGTACATGTTATTTACAATGTCAGTTTTTTAATTAAAATATTTTGGCCGATAAAAACCTACTTCAATTTAAATATAGGTATTATGTATTTTTTAACTTTAATTTGAGAAAATATCAAAATAAGTAATTACATGTTAATCGATTTTTAAATGTAAATAAAGATGTTATTACGACTTGAATACCTACAATCCTATATCTTTAGTTATAAATAAATTTATTTTAATGTAGGTGTAAAACAATTTAAATTCGTTACAATTCAATTTATTTTCGTAAGATCTCAGATTCCTTAAAAACTTATCAACAACATAAGTTGTTATTTTTGTACCTATATTTGTGAAGTATACATATTCGGTTTTTTTAACATGAATCGGTATATTATTTCGAACTAATCAACATTATGTGTACCTACCTAGTATATGCATTGTATTTATTGCCTTTCATTCTGTTTGTTCAACTGGATGTCTATGTAGTTGTGTAGCCGAGACAAAAGAAAAATTATTTTCTTGTGTTTCATCTACTGCGTTTATATTAAGTAGTTTAAGAAGTTTTTTAAGGTATTTTATAGGCGTTTTAATCATTATTAATTATATTCGAAGAGACTACCTGTAACCATGCTAGGAGTATAATGTTTGTATGGGATATAATAATATGATAATAAATAAATTGAGCATTTTTATTTGTTAAAAATATAAACCAAACAAATGATTTAAAACTAGCTTTCCGCCCGCGGGCTCTCGTTCTAGTTTTCGAAGAAAAATCCGCATAGTTTCCGTTTTTATGGGATTTCCGGGATAAAACCTATGTCCTTTCTTAGGTCATCATCCTTTTCGTTGGTTGCGTGAAAGCATCTTAGACACATTTATATAATATGTATTAGTAAGTTAGTAGGATTACCTTTTAATCGGATTCATGGAATCATGCTGGCAAGTCTTATCCTGTTCCGTGACGCAAATGATGCACTTTCTCAAGTTCTTAGAATAAACGGATAGTTTGTCGAATTCCTCCTGAACGTTCTGTGGTTTGGTCCAACCGCGCAAATAGCAGAGGGCGCTTAATGCTTCCTCGTCTTTGCCATGCACTAGGAGCCAGACGGGTGTTTCTGGCACCTGAAATGTATGGAAATTGTAGAAATGCTTCAGTGAAACAACTTATTAATAGAAAAAGAGCAGATAAGGAACTAAGTCCAGTCTAAAAAGGCGAGTTTAGGTAACACAGGATGTTTTCTTGCATGTAATATAAAAAATATAATCAAAATACATAATGCTGTAATAGTGTGCGAAACATCGGGTTAATAATATTATGAATAAATCGGCGCTCAGAATTTCTTCGTCTGGCGGGCGTTTCTAGCATCTGGAATTTACGGAAATTGTACCAGAAATGCTTCAGTAGTTTTAGAATAAGTTGCTCCTAGCCAAACCGATTAAAAAATCCCGTTTAGATAGTAACTAGATGCCATTATTTTTTTATACCGGGATAATCGATCAAACAGCTAGTAGGTAAAAAAGCATTGTCCTCTGATACTTAAATCTAGCTATTATTTATGTTACAAGGTTGCAAATTATGTACGATAATGTTTAAAATGCATGGCAGACATTATTATCTACGCTGGGAGGTACCAACTTCATTACTTAACCAATAATTTTATGTATACTATATGGTGGTAGATTGTTGCTTGTTATATCATCATTATATTTAATTTTACCTGGGTATATTTTGAAATAACAAAACTACTAACTATATTTATTAATAAGAAGATATTCTGAAATAACTAGTTTTTATGAAGGGGTCTATTAAATCTCTCGAAACAAATATATTTTTTATATTAGATTAAAAAATACTCACCAAAAGTACCAGGAGCATAGAACTAATAGGAATTGCTAAACTAATGAGCGCTGCGTATCTCCATGTGACCACCGTCCCAAGGAAGTACATAGCGAATACTCCCAGGGATGTGAACAGGAGTGTGATGGAACAAAACGCACCTCGTACTGATGGTTCACTGTATAAGACATTGTTATAGTTAATAATAAATAAATAATTAATTTTAATTTTATATTGCTAGATATTATCAACGTTTGGACTAATAATGCCTATATTGGGACTGAGATACATCTGCAATCTGCATTCTAGGTACACCATAGTACCATTTTTAGTATCTGTGTATATCGGATAATGATATGTATATGAATTATCTAGGATTGACAAGTTCATCTATAAAATGCTAATAAGTAATAAGACTTGAAGTACCAATCATTCAAGGGACTCCATAGTTATCTTAAGCGTTCCTTATTGATATCTATTTTGTATGTATTTTTTATCTCCATACGTTTCATTCATTTGTTAACTAATCTATATTCTGAATCAAAACATTCATTTGAAGCATTGACCTAAAACTATGAATTATCTATTGGTATCTATGATAGCTTCATAGTTTTCGAAATAAGTACTTTTCAATATCATGGCTAGTGACTATGAGCAATACAAAGACAAGTTTATCTATTATTGTGATATTCCAATAGTTTTGAGTTTTAGTTTTTGTTTGAATTAGCTTTTTATTTTTGAATTCTAATAAGACGATATTTTTACCATTCCATCCAAATAATTGCTTCAAAATAAATGTAACATTACAATACATGTAAAGTCCTCGATACAACTTTCATTATTCATTGAAAAGATAGAAGCAATTTAAATATTGATAACAACTTGTAATTAATTCGCAATAAATACCAAGGTTTTGTGTACATGTTTACCTTATTTCCCCAACATAGGAGTTTATTGGTGCCTCCATAATGCCTGTACCAAAACCCAGTAATCCATTGGCGATAAAGAGAGATGGCAAGTTCCATGAAAAATACATGAGAGTCCAAGCAATTAAATATGGCAAATTGACTAGAAACGTTCCTTTCTTTCGCCCAAAGTAATCTACTAGCGGCCCGGAGAGCAGAGCTCCGGCAGGCTGAGTGAGATACGATAAACTACCTGAAAATACAATAATTACATATTATTATAGTTAGTCTTAAATTTATAAACTGATTAGTTTTATATTATTCAAATGATTTATAATTATATAAATTTTAACGTGGGTTCGAACCCCGTCCGGGATAGATGTTTTCCTATTCTAAAAATTAAATTGTTTAATGTTAGGGAAATAAATTATCGAACGGGAAAACGTTTTCATTGTCTTACAAGTTAGAGGAGTAAGAGCATGTTTTTAATTTGAATATCTTTCTCTTTTTTTCTACGGAAACACTTGAAATTTTCCCATCGGGTGAAGGAAATTAACCAAAAACCTTGAAAAAATCACATTTACTACATTTGGTGAATAAATTGTTTCAAGAACTCGACTTTATACATACTTAAAAATTGTCATTATTTTCTATCAAAGAGTGTGATTAAGAATGATGAAGAAAACGTGTTTTTTTTTAAATTTATCGATCATTAATATATGTAATACAAGAAATCTCACCGAACCACGAAGCCTGTGTTTCGTCTAGAGAAAGACCTTCTTTAGCGTTTAAAAGGTCTGGCAACGCTATTGTAGCGAAGCTTATGGCCATACCCAGGTTCAATAGCAAGAGATTTGGCGACATAGTTGCTATTGCCTGAAATATTGAAATATCAAGTATTATTATTTATTCACCACATATTACCTACCACAATAAAAATAAATCCCCAAATGTTTTGACCAATACACGAAAATGGGGCAAAAGGGCAGAACAACGTCTACTGGGACAGGTAGTAAGTACTAAGTAGCATGCCTACATAGTATAAGAACTACTATAATGCTATATTAATAGTGGTATAAGCTCAATAGGTAGGTATGAGTAAAATGTATTTGTCAAACCACAAATAAATTGCTTTTAAAAAGGTATTTGTCTGTAAAAATTTTCTCGTTTCGTAGTGCATCCGTTAGTACATCCGTTTAGTCGTTTTGCGTATTTATATCTATCCATCATCACTTACTGCATTTATTAAATTTGTAGAATTATATATAACTGCAATACCTACTCCTTGTATTGCAGTTATTTGAAACATATCAAATGATTGTAGGAACAATTGGTCTATCCCAAAATTCATCTTTGTCATAATCAGTTGATATATAATAAATTGAACGAGGTTATATCATGGATCGATTCATACTCACATGTTTTTTGTGAATTGTATCTCTGGAACTTGGTACATTAAACTTGTTAAAAAGCAAAAAAAGTTGGTCAATGTTTACTTTCGAATAACGGGTTAAAATTTACAGGTAAGTATATATAGGTAATATCGTAACGGCCCATCCAATTATTTTTAAAGTACACATCAAACATTCGAAAAAGGAAGGAATAATGAAGGAGCTCATTAGGAAAAGAAATGTGTACGATTAAAAAACTTTTATTATGTTCTCGAACTTTTCCAGACCCCTTTGACGAACAATTAAAGGTTAGCAGAAATGTATGGAGAGGAAAAAGTTATGATTAATGCAAGATATTATAATATTATAACTTCTAGCAGAGGCTTTGAAGTTTATAGTTTATCTTTTATATTATATCAAACATTTTGGGCCGCTGATAAAAAGGGAAGATCAACAGAAATGTAAGGAAAGGGTAAAGTATAAAATGCAAGATATAGGTATATATCACCAGAGGCTTTGAAGTTTATAGTTCATCGTTTATATCAACCTTAGTCCTTACGTAATGTAAGGTTGATATGTTTTATCGCATACAAAATGAAAATTATATTTCACAACAATTTCCTAATAACTAGGAAACAGATACAAAGCAATAAACATCAATGCATATAATTATATTAATGCATGTAGGTGAAGGATTTTGTCTTAGAAAATTTAGGCAATCAGGCCGTCTCCCTAATCTTATTATTTGTATTTAACAAATATTAATGTTTTAAGATTTAGGTATTTAAATAATCTTACACTAGATTCAAAAATGTAATGTTAAGTAAGCACTTGCTTAATTTTAGTAGCAATTACCAAATATAATTTGATATAGCTCGGGCCATGGAGAAGCATAGACACAATCAGCAACATTTAAATTTCTTTAAAGTTTTGGAGGTATTACTTTCAGGTTAAAATCTATATATTTCCAAATTTTCATATTTTCAGATTTCAGTACTAACTGTACAGTTGTTAATTGTTATTTGTGAGTCTATTAATTTTTATTACGTGAATTGGTGGTGCAGAATGCTGCTGCTGATGCTTAAAAAATACCTAAGGCCTATAGGCAATAGATATTTTATTTAATTACACATGTAACATTACAGTCCTGCTAGCGAACATTTTTAGTACCTACCTAACGAATTTATTTGTTATGTTAATTTGTACATATTGTATTATATGTTTCTATCTATATATTAAGCGATTTCAATGTCTTGTTAAATTGGTCACGCAACCGCATCACGATACTCCATACGAAGTAGGCATATAATAGGCAATTTGAACTAAACAATGCGGATATTTCTTTTTACGTACAAACAAAGACAACAAAACTATTTAAGTAATTCTGCGTTTCTTTTAGAAGCAGCCACGGTTTGTAGCAGCCAAGGTTTGTAAGATCGTTCATGTAAGACGAGACCAAATTTTACCTCAATTAGTAACCTAAAAAGATCATAAACTACAAAATTTCATCTCCATTCTTAAATATAAACTGACATCCAGGGAAATTTCTATTAGATTCGTCCGTTTCAATGATTATAATCTTTTATCCTGTCCTCTATATTTAAGGAATGGTGATGGTCAACACATCTACATACAGCTTCTTGACATGCGTGTTTTATATTATTATCGATATTTAATAGACAAGTGAAATAAATAACAAGTTGCTGACGGTTTGTAACAATTAGCCATTTAATGCAACAAAACAATAACCGAAGAAAAGAAGATTTATAACACTATTACATGAAATAAATACAATGCGGCTAATTTGCAAGTCGCACATTCTCTCGGCGCCGTTTTATTATTATTTTATTCGATTGGTCTTCATTACCTAAATCAATCGCGAACATCTATTTCTATCAAGTATAATTGAGATATTATTAGGATTGTTTATATTTTGACCGACGAAAATAGCTGTTACAAGTAAAAGTAAACCAAAACGCGCCAAACTGATATCCTTTACAATTTACATGGTTCTATCAATTTTTTATCCTTATTAGATTTTAAGTAATGGTGGATTTTAAATATATTTTTTGAAGTGAAACTTCTTTAGGCGCGATGAGAGTAAATTTCAAGGCCACGTCATGGAGTAAGGCGACGATTTTGTTATCTATATGAAGAAGCATCAGCAGAAGAATCTATCTGAATTGCCAAAGAAGTTTCATTTCTGACACGTAAAATATAAATAAAGAGCGTGTGTGTCGAACACACGCTCTGTTTATATTTTGTAGATAATATCCATCAAACAATTATTTTTATGATACACATTTCTTGCTAAATACAAAGTAAATAAAAATTTATTAGTGTATAATTAAAAAATGTTACTTTGTTGATAAATGCGCAAACAAAACTTAGATCCGTTGAATAAAACATTCTTATCGTTGTACAAATGTAAATATAACCATTGAACAATTATTTTAATATTAATTATCTCATGTTGCGTCGATTTTCATTTTGTCACGTTTTTATAGTCAAGATCTATATTGAGAAATATATAAAAATCTGTTTCAAAATTGTGTATCTGTACCTGAAGAAGATGCTTGAATGTTCAATTCAGACTTCATTTTTATTGACACAATCATAAATAGAATAATTTTTTATCATTAATTAAAATATTTTCAGAAAAAATAGTAGTTAAACGAACTTTCTTTTTTATAAAATGTTTAATTCCTACCTACCTACAAATAGTTATATTATTTAAATGTAACAGTTACTTCAATTTTATCTCCCTTTTACACAGGACGAGATAATTTTACTGAAAATAAATAAATTTGTATTTAGATTTAATCTTGCATTTGACTCACAATTCACAAAGCAAGAGTTACGGCGATTGGCTTATAATCTAACTGCACGGTGCAATAATAAACGGATGTAATTCATTTAAAATTGAGCGTCTAAAAAGACTCCTTTGTCAGAAGACCATGTCTGATTACGTATTGAACTCTCTTCATTCATATGCCGTGCAATAAATATGTAGAAAATGTATTCTCAAATACACATTTAAGTAATTAATATTTTCCAAGTGGGATGCCCTTTTAATCGTATAATATGACAAACTTCTACGTTATCAAATGAACGTTGCATGTTAGAAGCAAATATTATCATATCGTTTATTCCTTCAATTATAATACCTGCACTTTCATATTAGTTTATGAAGCATACACATAATTTCAATTTTAAAACCGCATTCGTATTTTAACTGAACACTTTCTTATCCGGTTAAAATAGGTCTGATAATTAAAAGGCAATTAGGCTATAAAATTAGGTATACCTAACGGTTTGATTGAAACATTAAATATTAAGATCTTTTGTAGATTAAACAATAATAAATAATTAATTTAATTTGACTCACCTGTGCTCCTATTGACCTGATCCGACTTACGGTCGGGTTTTTATCTTCTATTTGTAACTTTATCACCATTTTGAACTATTTGTTGCGAATACTCACTAAATAAATGCCTTAAATTTACTTTGGTAAAAACATTACGTCCTAAATCACAATAATACTGATATACTCTTCGTTGCTAATTTTTCTTAGAAAATTAAAAACAAAATGTGTCACGTTGGTGTTCCCGCGCTAAAGGTTGTTTTTTTTTAACCGATAGAGAGCAGTGACACAGACACCTGCATCGTTCTGACGGTAAATGTTAAATGGAGTGTTTAATGTTTATAACAGTGGCGGCTGTCAGTCATTTAGGACGCAGTAGATAAGTGACCGTATCATAATTTTCAGTTTCATATTATTTTATCTCATCGTAAATTGATTTAATTAATTTGGTTTTCTTGTTGTTAAATTTACCTATGTAATGCAAGTTGAAGGTGATTGTCTTAACTACATGCATGCCATGCCAGTAAGCCAGAGCGCAACTCCAGTCTCGTGCATTGCGTACAGTAATAAATAGTTTGGAAAATCCAAAAGTGCACGCCTCATAATTTATTTTTAATAATTATTTATTAATTATTATTTTTGTTTATTTAATAACAATTAAACCACATCGAATCAGACCCTGAAAAATGAAAGGGTTCTATTCCTGAGCATACTCAAGCGTAAGAGAAAAAAAAAGACTCGATTAGTAAAGTATTTCGGTCGCTATCGTGTTAACAAGAAAATCCTCCGCACATACAGACACACGGACGTCCAAGACAGAACTTTTTTAAACTGTTTTTTAACTAGTTTAAATAACAAAAATGACATCAAAAATATCATGAATGTTAAAAATAGTGTTTTTTCTTAATATGTGTGTGTATGTATTATCTTACAAGTGCAATGTATGATACATAAAGACATTTTAAGTTTGAAAAATCAGATGTTTTGCGCGAAGTGACAGTAGTACCCACCTCAACGCTTCGCTTATTATTCCATTGAAAAGTTACATTTGGGGTTGCATTTTTTAGAGGACGCAATTTTATTTTTTTGCTGTGTAGGGGGGTTCAGTGTGAAGCTATCACCAAGTTTGTGGGGTCGCCACCCTTGTCCCACGGCCGCCATCTTGAAAATTGCAGTTGATATGGTTTTTACGATATATCTCTTTAACTATTTATTTGATAAAAAAAATTGTTAACATTGTTTGTTGCAAATTAAATTCTCTACAACTTTGGTCCAGTAACTTTTTGTCGTAGAACTATAAATAAAAAAGTTATAAGCGAAAATGTTCAGAAATTAGAGATATTTATATTTTTCAATAAAACTTTTTTTTATCATTTTACGAAGAAATGATATCAGACCATTATTGTAGATTGTTTTTTGAGGAACAACTTTTAGATACAACATTTTTTCATTAAGTAAATAGCTAAGATTTTACAGCGCTCCGAAGTGAGTACTATTTTTCAGTACTCTTAACTATACAGTATACATATATTATGTGTGTACTAATAATAATAATGACTGAACTGACTTGAAGTCTGGAAGCGCGTTTTTTTTACGTCGAAAAGCAGGGCTGAAATGTTCTGCAGTGTGCTTCCATTGTTCTGGAGTCTGGGAAAAGAGCCAATAGCCATTATATGTATAGTTAGGAGTACTGAAAAATAGTACTCACTTCAGAGCGCTGTAAAACCTTAGCTATTGACGTAATGAAAAAATGTTGTATATAAAAGTTGTTCCTCGAAAAACAATCTACAAAAATGGTCTGACATCATTTCTTCGTAAAATGATAAAAAAAAAGTTTTATTGAAAAATATAAAAAGCTCTAATTTCTGAACGTTTTCGCTTATAACTTTTTTATTTATAGTTCTACGACAAAAAGTTACTGGACAAAAGTTGTAGAAAATTTAATTTACAACAAATAATGCTAACAATTTTTTTATCAGATAAATAGTTTAAGAGATATATCGTAAAAACCATTTCAACCGCTATTTTCAAGATGGCGGCCGTGGGACAAGGGTGGCAACCCCACAAACTTGGTTTTAGCTACTCACTGACCCCCTCTACACATCAAAAACATAAAATTGCGTCCTCTAAAAAATGCAAGGTAAGGCCTAAAAATGTAACATTTCAATGGAGTATATGAGGCATGCAATAAATAGTAATCATTTTTCTTTGGCAACAAAAATACATGTACGTGAAATTTTGACTTAGTTTTATTGAAAAATATATGATGAACTACTTGGACATTAGGATAATATTATTGAAATCCAGAAATAAAAACCGGCCAAGTGCGAGTCTGGAGGTTGGAGGCGGTGGAGTAGCAAGGCTAACATGAATGAACGACGCGACGGTGGCGCCATATGGTTATCTGTTGAGGAGGATACTGAAACAAAGATGTACAGTTATAGCACTCAATAAATAATTGATATAGAATTTTTGTATAACTGATTCGGAGATTCATTTTTGTACTTTTCCGTAATGAAAAATTTATCAATCAAACTAGGCGGATGCATCGCATTGCCGGAAAGTCAGTTTTAAGTTGAGTCAATCTGCTCTGAAGTGTACCTTAGTCTTAATGATAAGAACTAAATAAATAACCCACTTATAATTTGAACTATTATAGTAACTAATACTGTACTTCAAACATAATATTATCACCGGCTATTTAAATTGAATGAATCAGATTTATTGTTCCACTTATCCTTTGTTTAGTTTATACTTTCTTTACGTGTGATATGGAATTACATATTATATATGATTCAGAGAAGATAATAAAATAAGCACATCAACTCTTCTTAGATATGACCTAATACCTAATATGTATCATAGCACTGTCTATTTTCTTAAGGATTTTCTTAATAACATGTTGATGATATTATTCTAGGAATGATTTGATTAGACACAAAATTTTACTGTCGTAATTTTATATTTATTATATTATGAACTAGCTGTGCCCCGCAGTTTTACTCACATTGCCCGCTCCTGTTGGTCTTAGCGTGATGATATAGCCTATAAGCCTTCCCGATAAATGGGTTATCTAACACCGAAATATTTTTTTAAATCGGCCCAGTAGTTCTTGAGATTAACGCTTTCAAACAAACAAACTATTCAGCTTTATAATATTAGTATCTAGATATAGATAAAATGTGTTACTAGACATTAAACTATTCAAATACTATACAGAAGAAAAATTTTTATCATTAGGTAATTATTATCGGTGATATATCGACTAGTTTCAAGATAACAAAATTATAGTACCTACGTACCTAATCCTCGATTGCACTTCAAGTCTTGTATCGGTAAATTGAGAAATATCATAATATGAAGAGTAATAATCGATAAATTGAGTTTTCGAATGAAAATCTACTGATATTTTTAAGTGATTTTTTTTAATTGATTTCATTAGTTATCTATGCTTTTCTGAAAAATGACGTAAAAGATAAACATTACTTATGACGTGTGACGTGACGTGTATACCTTTGTACCTTTTCTATATAGGTTTTCTTTTCTTATCGTATAGGAGCTACCGACGTTGACAAGTGAGAATTTTAGTATAGTTGGTTCTTTGATATACTGTTCCTCTTACTATTTCGGTTAGAGTCCGGGCTGTCTGGCTGGTCGCAGTGGTTGCGTTTAGTAGTGCGCATCTTATCTGTACAGGATAATTTCCTTAATTTTAAGTCATTTTTTAACGCGTAATTTTTAATATTTTGCCTTTAGATAGATCCATCAGACATAGTTTTTTTATTGCAAGATGTTTTTTTCGTTGTTAAATAGGTGCCAGACGCAATTTTTTATTTCGTTTTTATAAAAAATTCAAATTATTTTAGAATGTCTGTAAATTTCATATTATGTTCTTCAAACATAATATAATCTAAAATTAATTAGCCAGACGCTAATTCGATTGTTAAGTATTAAATAATGTGTATAAATAAAAAAAAGTAATGAAGCATGCAGCTCATCAGCTAGTGTATTTTAATTATGCGACAGGAAATAATTGCAAGAATACAATATTATTTACACTTGTTCTTATAAATAAAAGCTAAAATGAAAAAAAAACCATAAAAGTGAAAAATAAAATATTAAAGTTACCATACATTGAAAATAGAATAAAATCTATATCAATGAAGGTTAAACAATTACATTGTTAAACTTAAAAACCCATCTTCATAATCATCATCATCATCACACACCACACCACACACGACACACACACGTGAACACACATAAACTCGCATGTTTAAGTTTGTATTGAATTTAACTAAAGTAGTTAGCATGAATTTATATAGCTAGTATACTAGCGGTCCGCCCCGGCTTCGCCCGTGGTACCTACATGTTTAAACTATCCTATCTCTCAAGTTGGATCGAACTGCACATGGTGTGCGAATTTTATTATAATCGGTTAAGTGGTTTAGGAGTCCATTGAGGACAAACATTATGACACGAGATTTATGTATATATATTAAGATTAATGAATTAATATTGTTATCATCATCACTACATGGTATAAAACAAAGTCGCTTTCTCTGTCCCTATGTCCCTTTAAATCTTTGAAACTACGCAACGGATTTTGATGCGGTTTTTTTAATAGATAGAGTGATTCAAGAGGAAGGTTTATATGTATAACTAGCGGTCCGCCCCGGCTTCGCCCGTGGTACATATTTACGTTTTCTCTACATAAAAACCATCCTCGTACTTCAAGGAATATAATAAAAAAAGAATTATCGAAATCGGTTCAGCCGTTCTCGAGTTATGCGCTTACCAACACATTTTGCGATTCATTTTTATATATAAGATAACACCCAGTGGAAAAGTACTGTTATTTTTGAGGTTTATAATGTGATGTCGTAAATAATTACATTTTTTCCACATACAGTGCAAACGCAGGCTGAACCCTACGAGTTTTATCAAAATAATGTACTAACTATAATAGTACACATTGAAAAGGTCTACAGAAAAGTCCGTGATGGTATATGTCTATCTCTTATGGATAGCCCACAATAACTTTTTTTGTCATTTACTTTTTACGACAAATAATAATGGCTAATTTTCGAAGCGATTTTAACCAATAGGTACAGCATTAATCCTTAACCAATTTTAGACCTTGAATACATTGTTCATTTAATATAGATCTATATGGCCCTTTACACCGTATGATATTTTCGAAGATATTACAGATTTAAAAATTGCGGGACGTAGCGTTTGCGGCGGTACCGGCCGGCCGCCCGGCTATATATTTTATACCCGTGCGAAGCCGGAGCGGGCCGCTATGTATTTAATATTTATATTCAACGTTCACAGTTTTTCTGTAGTGTATTTAGTATCAGCATTGCACCCGTGCGAAGCCAGGGCCAGGCGGGGCGCTAGTTAGTTATAAAAAAAATTGTTTTGTATAGAAGATTGTTGATGTACCCTTATAGTTTATTTTTTAGCCTAAGGAATAAAATGTACCAATGGAACCTTCCATTGTGGGAACAAGTACCTACTTGTTCCCACAACACAGGGAATCCTAGAGTAGGAACAATTCAATATCTATGCATCGTATATTTTCGAAAAAAAAAAGTTATTTTTTATTGTTATTTAATTTTCGCGGCCGACCCTTTCTATCTCTCTTGCACTTTAAACTATCTCTCCATATACACAATCATCAAATTGTTATACTTACCTACTTTCACTACGTTTTTATTTGTACATATTTAATACTTAACAATCGAATTAGCGTCTGGCTAATTAATTTTAGATTATATTATGTTTGAAGAACATAATATGAAATTTACAGACATTCTAAAATAATATGAATTTTTTATAAAAACGAAATAAAACATTGCGTCTGGCACCTATTTAACAACGAAAAAAACGTCTTGTAATAAAAAAATTATGTCTGATGGATCTATCTAAAGGCAAAATATTAAAAATTACGCGTTAAAAAATGACTTAAAATTAAGGAAATTATCCTGTGCAGATAAGATGCGCACTAAAAAACGCAACCACTGCGACCAGCCAGACAGCCCGGACTCTAACCGAAATAGCAAGAGGAACAGTATATCAAAAAACCAACTATACTAAAATGACTTTTTTTTTAACGTTAATAGCTCCCGTACCATTATATCCTAAGAGAAAGAGTAAAGTATATTAATGGGTATAATTTAATAATTTTAATTAATAAACTTCAAGAAGATCTAAATTGTTAATCGAACCATACCTTTTTCATTATTATTCCCTTATTATGGTTTTAGGACGTTTCAATAACAATTGTACCTACATTCGAAAAATTTATTTCCATCAGCCGATTTCGACACTTATTTTATTATTTTCAAGTCATAAAACTTAAACAATTCTAGCATTATGTTTTGAAACATAACGTAGAAATGACTTGTATAAAATAGAAATGTTTCATATTTTGATATTCGGTAAGTAAGTAATTAAATCTACAGTATAATGCTTTTGCTTGTGACTGGATAAATAATATTAAATATGTTTTTTTATATTACAATATAAAATTCTTAAAATTTCCATCACAACTAGTGGAATACTACAATTTACGAATCTGTGGTAGTCTTGGCTATTGAGGCGATAGTATCACAGAGAACTTAGCAATAAATAATAAAAAAAAAAAAAATAATGTTTTCTTTCAGCGCTCCTATTGCACTGGTCCGATCAACATTTATCTTACGTATGTAATTACATTATTTTGTGAGTTTTGTAGGAAAATATAGAAAACTGTTGCGTTCTAATGACTGACTTATAAAAAATAATTTCAAATCGTCAAGGTGTACGAAATTCTTCTTATATTATTTCTTTTAACAAGCTGTGTTTACAAATTATGTGTGGACTCAGTTGTTTTAGAAATGTTTATAAAATTCCGTCATAATTAACTTGGTTTGAAAATATCAAACTGAATTTCTATTTTCTACGTATAATAATATAACTCTTTGTTTCTTCTACATGTTTAGATACTAGATATTTATAGTAAGTAGGTACCTAGTTGATGAATTAAAAAAGAAACATAGTTAAATATACAATTATTTGATTACAGACTTAATTGATAGGACCTTCTAGTAAGTTTAGAAGAAAACCTAAGTCAGAAGGATCCGCACCCACATACATACCTACTTACATATATGTTTTATAAGTCTCTATTTTTTTGAACATTCATAAAAATACAAATTTATAAAAAAGAAGTGCTATATTAGTAGTTGCTATATTATATTATGAATTAAATAAAACCCTTTATTGGTAAAACGCATATTTTTTGCATATTAATATCCATTCCGATACTTTAGGATTGAATAAATAAAGAATAAACGCTGAAAACATTACGCTATTGCATGATTTTTTACCCTATTTAGTTGTATTTTCTTTCTTGCATCTAAATTGTTTGCAGCTAATCGGTGTACCCAAAGGCATGATAAATGGCTGACAACAGCTGATCTAGGATCCTTGTTAGTGCATTCTATTTTCAATCAGTTTAAATTTTGATGAAACAGAGATTCTTTGAGTACCTTTAGTAGAAACTGTTTAAAATAATCATACTCACAATCTGTATGTCATGTGAATAAATTGTTACGTTATTGTAGATCTATTTTCATATAGAATGAAATGCAATTTTAGCAGATATGAAATGTATCCATGTAATTAAAGAATGCTATTTATTTAAATATGATTGCACAGCTGTTTAAACACCATGGCTCATGAACTAAGGCTGTAAGCCCAATGTTTAGCATAGGTATACATACATTGAAATTTTTACAATGTCGTTACATTGTCAGGTACCTATTATCTGCAGAACGTATTGTTTCAAACACGTTATATTCAGTCTAAAAGTCTTTTGAAATTTTCAAACGCAAAGAAATAGTTTTTTATGTCCTCACGTTTGCAGCAATTTTTTTAGTTGTATTTGCATCATTAAGAGTACGAGAAATCTTTTATGTAAATCGGTAACTAATACGATACCCCTATGTTTATTGTAAAAGCAAATAACTTCTATCAAGGTTAAGTGTTGATGATAAAAGAAATTATAAAATATTTTTTTCTGATTCAGCCCGTCAACTACTGCAACATGGCTTCCACGTGTATCCACGATAGTAGAATGGTCTGCGCAACATCTCAGGATGGCTGCACTCGCCGCAGCTTCCTGGACCAATGTGACATGTATGAATATAACTGCGACTATGGAACACGTATGTGGTTCAGTAAAATGCAAAAAAGTAATAAATAAAATAATAAAAGAGCATGTGTGCCGAGCACACGTGTCAAAAGTGAAACTTCTTTAGTAAGATTTAAAGATACTAAAATCGTCGTCTTACTCCATGACGCGACGTTGAAATTTTACTCTACGCCTAAAGAAGTTTCACTTCAAAATAAAAATCATATCAACATTACACAAAATATAGACCCCAGACTCGATATAGCTTTCGCTGTACGATGATGTGATATAGTTGAATTGATTAGAAGATATGCATTAAATGGACAGACAAGAGGTTATTTAAACCTAAATAAAATTTTGTATTCCTATTGAAACAGCTGCGGTCTGTGAATGATTATATTTTTAGGTAGGTACCTACTTCCTTGAAATTATAGTGCATGTTCTAGAATCTCTAGTAGTGCCAATGAACAAAGAACTATTCGAATTAAGGTTAATATTTAAGTTTATTTACTATCTATAAGGGAGTAAAACTAGATTAGGTATAAGAATTTATAGATATTTAGTCTTAAATATGTTTTATTCTCTTTCAGAGTACATGACAAAAGTTAACAGCCAATGTACGACCGGTGTGCAAGATTTTACATGCTAGTTCATCAATCATTACTTGAAATAGTATCAAATAAAGATTTTAAAAATCTAAACTAGTTTTACTCCACATTTGTTTTCAGTAATTTTCTCCTTACTTTGCTTATTGCTTTTTATCCGAAATGATTATTGGATATGTTGTATTATCTTATTGGAAAAAGATAATATTTTCAGGATATCAGGAAACATACATACTGTTCTGTGCTAGTTACTACATGGGATTGTCTACTTTCACCTCGAAGGAGTTACCAAAAACAACAACGTACAATGATGGTATTAAAAATGAGACACAAATATTAAACAAAACTGTTACAAATATGACTGATAGTACTTGTAATGAAACCAAACCTGATCATAAGACTAATACTACTGATTCTTCTAAGGAAGATAAAGCTAAAAGTACTGAACAATTTACTAACGTCACACAGAGATATACTTCGTCGGCTTCTGGGAAGTCTAATTATACTATAAGTGCACATACAATTACAAAACCTGTACTTATCAAGAAGAATGAAAGTAACATTGTAAATGCTATTGAGCTATTTTGTTGTAATAGACCGAGAACATGGGAAACCACAACAGAAAACATAGTAACAATACCTTATTATATATCTGTCAGTAATTCAGATAAAGCAATACCTTACAAACACAAAACGGAATCGATCCTACAGACAGAATTTAAAAATATAACCTTAAAAGATTCGTATACATTTCTAACAACAAATAGTACTAAGACCGCTAAAGATCTTCCACATTCTTCTCGAAAAAAATATGAGACTACAACGAAGTATATAAAAATAACGCCAAAAAATATTATGTTGACAGAACATGTACATCCAAGTTCAACGACTGTGAAAAGCAAACCCAATATTTGTTTGAACAATTGCAATCGCCCTAAAACATGGGATACGACTTTAGAAATACTTAACAAGTGGCCTATAACTAACGCATTGAATGAAATATCTACATCAAACACACAGCCTCTTAATTCAGATAGAGATGCTGATACAACAAAATATATACATACAGATGTAATTTATTCTTCAAAATTTCAAAGTACTTCAGTAACTAGAAGCACACTTGAGAATCCTCAAAAACTTACAGATCGTACGAAAAAATCAACTTTATATAAGGATCATATTATAGAGCTGAAAAAACGTAAACAAATTAATATTTCAAGCTCACCTTGTAAGACAAAATGTCAAAGACCACATTCATGGATAACTACAACCAAGAAAGGAATGAGGGTGAATAAAAATTATATAAAACGAAGAAAATGAAACCCAGAAAATGTTAAAAATATATCTAAAATAAATTAAAATATAGTTAGGTAGTTTATAACATATAAGTTGAACTTTAAAGTAAATAAACTTAATGAGACGATTAGACTTTCTTTTAACCAAAACCAAAATAACTTTCTCATTTAGCAATACTATTCTACGAGTTTAATTCTGTCTTTACAGAATTCCATGAAAATGATTGCAAAGAAGAAGTCAGCACTAAGTCTGAAATTGATGCCTTACATCACATGAAAAGTACTACAGAAACAAACGTGGATGATGAGGAAATAGAAATACTATCCGAAACAGACGAAGAAAAACTTAAACTAGATTTAAAAGTAACAAAAAAAGCGCATACTCATAAAAATGGAATTGGATCTCATTGTGGTAGACCTTCCACATGGGCCACAACCAAAAAAGGAGAAACAAGGGATTTCTTCAGAGTTTTAAAAGATAGAATAGTAATAAATTATTGAGGATATGGACAAAATGAATACACAACAGTTATAAAAATATAATGTATTTATTATCATTTAATTAACAATAACTTATGAACACTTATTTTCTCAATAATTAAACTAAATTGTATCTAATTTATTTAGGTAACAACTAACATAGCTTCAATGTACAATTAATTACTTACATATTATACCAAAAAATTAAGAAAAATTCGTGCACGGTAATTCATCATAAAATTGAGGTAGTTATTTGACTAGCATAGGTTTATCAACATCATTATTGATGCAAGTTTTCTTTCGGAAGGCATTTATCAAAAAATCGTCGGCAAATATTTTCTGCTTGCCTTTATAATAGGCTTCTATTTCTACTAATGTTTTTCTCTCTGTTTCTGGCAAATAGAAATAAAGGTAGAACGTTCCGATGATACCAACTATACCATAGAACGAGAATGTGCCACTTAGATGGAAGTTTGCTTCTAAATTGTAATTAGTTTTCGCTGCGATGAAGGTTATAGTGTAGCTGAAGGCAGCTGCTAAACCTGTGGCTAATCCTCGGCTCCTGAAAAATAATGTGTTTGCATTGAAATAGTTATATATCGGAATGATTTAAGATACGAACTGAATTATGTTCAAAAAAATTATTTATCATTTTTAGATACAAGTTATTTATATATTGCATTGCAGCGATAAATTAGAAAATTTTTGCATGTTTTGTAACTAGAAAATACACGTTTCTATTTTCTTGCAGTGTCTGTGACATTATCAATTACTAAAAATACATATTAGGACATAAATGCTTCTTTGAAAATCAAAGGTACTCAATGTAGGTAATTAATATAATAAATAAAATACCTAAGAATTAATTCTTACCTAAATGGGAAGACCTCAGACAGAAGCACCCATGGTATTCCCAAACTGCTGAACGACACCAACATCATAAATAGAAATACTGGCAAGAGTTCCTTCTTATCCGGGAACGTGCTAGCTTCATACGAGAACACATTTGCTGGAAGACTTGTACGTGCGTATAGACTTATAGCTAAGCTGCAGAGTGCTGTAGCAAATAGGGACGATAAGACTAATTTTCGCTTTCCTATTATCTTTACTATCGCTGCGGAGAGGAGATTCATCACAATAAATACAACGCCAATGACGACCTGAAATGAAAATAGAATGTTGTGAATAATGTGAACATTTAGCACTTGGAATGTTTGTAAAAGTTTTATTATATCTTTTTCTATTCAATTCATGGAAAGATTAATAGAATTTTTTTTCATACTCAATATTGCACTATATAATATGTATTTACTATGATAATAAAGGAATGTCTAACATTTGAATGGAATCAGATGCAATGCAACGCATGACGATGATATCATGTTAATAAACAAAACCTACAATATGTCACAACAATCATCTAAATTGTTTTCTAAATATGTATTAATTTATACTTACGACAATAGTTTTAGGGTCAAATTTCATTCCTAAGGCCCTGCATACGTTCACCATATTCGGTCGCACGGGTAGCAAGCCGCTCAGTGTGAAGAAAAAGAAATACGCCATGACAAGAGTAAAAGGCCTCATCGTCTCCTTTACAAAGAATACGTATTTAAACTTCAACACGATCCTCTTGAAAATGTTGTAATTCTTATGCTCACAAGGATCTAAGTCTGATCGCCTTTCTTTGACGCAAATAACGCACTGCTGTAGAATATCATTGTATTGTACGAGTTGGTCGAATTCCTCTTTTACGTCTTCAGGTTGGGCCCAGCCACGAAGACGGCACAGTGAACGGAGAGCTTCTTTCTGGCGACCCTTGGACATCAGCCAAATTGGAGTTTCAGGGACCTGAAAAAGTAGTTCGAATTTAAGTACGTTTATTAAATTATAGTGCTTAAAACAATGTTGCGATATCGCTCTTGTCAAAAATTGAAATGTTTGAGCATCACCCTCGTTGACTCGGGATAAAAAAGTTAGTTATCAGTCGAGTAGTTTTTTTGAATTTAATCGACACAAACAAACGATCAAACCTTTCCTCCATATATTATTACTATAAAAAATATGTAAACAAAAAAGGTTTAATATGCTTTTTTGATGTTGTCGTTTTGTTTTACCTAATTAAAATAACCACCTGCCGCATATACCTAATTCTATTAGACATGTTTGTTTGTTTGTCGGAGGTTGAACTCACGCATATTATAATGTTTTATATTCGCATTTTAAATAGTCAGTAGAGTATTTCTTTGGACTAACTAATAATGTTGACTATTGTGTTCTATTGTTTATAATGTAAAATTTCTTAGAACTATATATAAAGTATAACGACAAAAGCTTTAATCCTTCGCATTTTATTCCATAATGATTGTTCTTCTATTCTATCTATTAACTATATCATCATAATTCATCCATTTAATTGTTAATAAACAAACAAATTAATATCATAATACTTAACCGATTAAAAATAGATAACGGTCCCTTTAATTCTATAACCAGCCTTGAAAGTACCAAATTTATAGAAATCGTTATATTATAATGAAGTGTTATTTGGAAATAGATAATGTTTAGATATTTTTAAAAACCCTTACAAGGTCGGTTGGTTTTGAAACACTGAAACTAATAGATTATCTGTCAACCGACCTTAGATTAAACAAAGTGGATTTTTATGTTATCTAAAACTAAGACGGTACATTTTTATAGATTAAATTATACGAATTGGATGTTAATTTTGTTACAAACTGAGATAGACATAAGTGACGGGTTATATATTATGTTTTATATGTTTAATATAATACGTTTATTGTTAATTTTTAAATGACTTCAACAGTTCTTCTACGGTGCCATGTCCGTATTGAAAATTGTCCGTTCTAAACAATATTATGGATTCAAACATGGTATGCCGGGAAAAAGTGCAACCACAATAAAACGTATTTAAATAGTTATTGTCTATATTGTTTATTCAAATATGCATATTGCATAGATTAGTAACAACTTTATGTTAAAAATCTACTAAAACAAACAATTTTTATTTGAAAGGTTAATGCGATAAAAAATACCACTTCCCCTAATGGAATATTTATTTTATCATCTAGCATGTTGCAACATTTTGAAAAACTTAATTTTATGACGGTACAGGGTGGTATAGGATAAACCACTTTTTTGAGCACCAATAATAATTATATCTATGCGGTCTTTGTATATAATTTCTATTATTGCCGCACTATGTTTAAAATACGAATAATTGTAGTCTGAATTTAATTTCTGACCTTTACCAGCCGCTTGTAAGTTGAAGACTCATTCTAACTAATATCGTAAGCTCTAACATAATTTCAGAGGTTATTGTCCATACATTTAAATTCGTTTTTTCTTTCGTCGCGTCCTTGAAGCTGGGCTTTAAATAAAACAATGCAGTGTCCATGTTTGAAACTATCTAAAAAGTGGCTACAACGGGTTTGACGGGTGATACGACTTCCCTTAAAAAAAGGTTAATGTGGACTCAACTAGCGGTTTGGTTATCTTTTTATGTTTAGGAATTGTGAGGAATTTACCGAGTGTATGCTTGAGAACGTTTCGACTCGTTAAATTAACATAGCTATCGCTATCACAGTGGTGTTTACTAAGATCTGTTTTTTGTTTAAACATTATTTGAATCATAGACGAGCTATTTTATTCGTAATGTATATAGTTTCCGGTTGGTAGGTATTTCTAATGTGGTATAAAAATAAGACAAAACATATAACATAAAAATGTAAATGTTGTATCCAATAATCTACATAAAGAAAAATATTGCCATTAATGAAAAAAAAATCATACATGGACATTTAGCAAATTCCGAACATTATGCCACACCCCGGACACTCCATACAAAATGATCGTTTTGACAGTCACACTGTAGAGACTGCAAATGTGTGTGTTAACGCTTTATGGTTGGCACATTTGTGACTAGCGTAAAAAAAAATTCGCGTTTTTCTGATGAAATACATCCGTAAACAGCACAATATCTAACCATTTTCTACGAAAAACGATAATCACAAATCCAAAATAATAAAATTACTTTAAGTCAATTTGATTAATGTTGTCAATCTTCGTTGCGTATCGTCCTTGCAGAAAAATATGGCCCATTTTATGTCTGATCGCGCGGGGGTGAGGTAAGTTTAATTTTGGCGGGAGGCGGAGAGTGTCCGTTCTGTAGCGTTTAGCTACTATTATGTATTCTGTGATTATGCGTCACAATCTAGTCACACTATTCAGATTAACCTATAATAAAATACATATTTATAGAAAACTTGATTAAGGAATTTAGTATCGAAATTTCATTAATAAATAATCAATACTCACGAATAACACTAAAAGCATTGTGGCGATGGGTATAGTCAGCGACACAAGTGCCGCCTGTCTCCAAGTCAGCACTGTTCCAAGAAGATACGCGATGAACATACCCGTAGAGGTGAAACAGTTGGTCAACGTTGTAAGGATACCACGTACCGAAGGATCACTGAAAACAAATATCATACAAATAACATATCATACGTCGACGAGAAATTGAATTAGGAATCTGTTATTTATTTTGATCATGTTATTCTATACAGTTTAATACATGAAAATTTTACTTTACATTACTAGATCATGAAAGTCAGAGCAAATTGGTAGGTAATATCAGTTGTCCTGTAGTTATCAATTGTTGCACCAGAAACAAGAAAGAAATAAACGTTTATTTTACCACATGTAAAAACGAACAATAATTAAAAAAATCACAAGTATATATACCTACATAAGTACATATTATGAATTATATACGGAAATAAAAATAAAAGTGCGTGGATTTGTGCCCAAACTTTGGTCACTCAGAATAGTAGTAGGCTATAACGCCTCAGCATCGATTTTCAGTGTCACATCAGCATAAAGTTAATAAGAACGTAGACATCAGTAAACACCATTTGCTAAACCAGGTACATCCACTAAATACCTATGTTGAAAGTAAATTTCAACATTTAATTAAGATATTAATCGGTATAAGTGGAGGAAATTTACTATTAAATATTGCAATATTTCTTACGTGTAGTTAACGTTTAAACCTAGATTATGAAACAGTAATTACACGATTAAAATATCTCTAGTAATTTGTCACCTTCTTATTACCATAAATGTCTAGGTGCCGGAGTAAAAACTAATACCAAAGACAGAAAGCTCTAGTATTTATTTATTTACACGTAAATATGTCATGTAGAACGTAACAGATATTTGCACGGTCTAATGCTTCTACGATCTAAGTAATTAGAAACTAGTAAAGCAATATAATATATTTGTAAAAAAAATATCGTTTTTTATAGAATCCCGGTGAACAGGGTTTGTAATTTTAAGTAGTTTTTATACATCTGTTAAAAGGAAGAGGCTGTGAACAGACTTATTCAAACAGAGACATATTATAAGTTGTGATATAAGTGAATGAATATAATGTATGTAGTATCTACCAGTAGGTATTTACATATTGCTGAAGTCACATATTACATGAAAGATATGCTGGTAAATAAGGTATTATCAACAAACTTTGATTCCCAGTAAAAAGAAAATTGGCCTGTAATCAGATCGTAGAAGTAATTAGTAACTAATAAGAAAGGTGTGGGCTGGTTAGGAGCGGCTTGAAGTTAAAAAGAATAATTAAGTACATTCCTTCCATTCCATAAACTTTTAATGTATATCTCATTACTATAAATGGTTATGTTGGATCAAAACATTGCTAAAACACACATTTCATCGTTCTTTTGAAAAGTAATAGCTGGTAGTTTTATTTTGTGCCTAATACCCGATAGTGAAATATTTTCTTTAGTTTTCGTCATATCATTCGAATGATCGTGTCGTTTACAATAGACAAAATATTATAAAATTATATTTTGGAACCTAAGCTTTTTTTAACAAGAAATAGGTAGCTGAATATTAACAAACATTATGATTTATGTTGCATTTTAGTAGTGTGTAAGTGCAAATGATTAGTATTTAGTAGTTTTAAAATATGTTAGAAATAGTAGGATAATATTATATGAACAAGGTGATTAACATAGTGGATTAATCATTGATAGTGATCTTAAATATTATATCTGTCAATAAATATAAGAGATATCTAGAAACAGGCCTTTAATTTAAACATTTTTTATCTACATCTAGGAACACTTCTAAACGGCTTTAACTGTTGAATTTTTAATAAGAATAACAACATCATATTAATGGAGGAGATACATGTAATAGATAAGCTTATGACATGTATTTTAGACGTAAAGCTGTGATTACCATCTTCCATTGGATTTTTTTCCTTATCTTCTCTTTAAATCTTGGTATAGTCTTACTACTACATGTCTAGAACAAGTCCTGACTAATATCTAAATGCCAATGAATCTTCTCAAAACTTACGTATACTTACTGCAAGAGCCAAAATTTAAAATTGTGATACTAAATATTTAATTATATTAATAGGGATGATTTTATTCGCCATTATACCTATTACGTAAATGAAAAATCTATTTTTTATGCTACTGACCTATGACAAATTTGAGAATGTTCATAACACAATGACTCAACAAAAAGGAACTACACAAATAAGAATAATATTCATTTGATAATGGATTCTAACCTATTAGACACATAACAAGCATAATAAATTTTTATGAGAAACACAGGATTCCAATAGTTTTTATATATTATGTAAAGTAGTAGGCTCTAGCATAGATAAGAAAATAATCTTCATCAAATCAGATTACATTTCAAATAAATTATTAGCACGCTTCAAACACGGTATGCAAAACATAATAACTACCGAGAATTTATAAATTTAGTTAAAATACGAAATAAATCAATGTAGAGTTAGAAACGACAAGTTGTGGACAATAACAAATGATTCACCACATAATCAATGGAAATCTTGTTTAAATATTATAACGATAATACATTTTATTGGGCCAAGGCCGGTTTTATGGTCGGTGTAAAGCACCATCTATTAATTTCCAACTGGTAAATATGACATAAACGGGGAATTAATAATTTGATATAGTTATAAATTTTCCACTTGATCAATGAAAGTTTATAGTTAGTTATTAGTTGAAATAGCAGCGCTTTTTAACCGACTTCAAAAAAGGAGGAGGTTCTCAATTCGACAGTATTTTTTTTTTTTTTTTGTATATTTGTTACGCGATTACTCCGGCAATTATAAACCGATTTGAATAATTCTTTTTTTATTTGGTAGGTCATACGTCAGAGGTGGTCCCATTGGCACCAGGTCAGGATCTGATGATGGGATCCCGGGAAAATCGAGGGAAACCCTCAAATTTTGTAGGCATATACACTGTTTATCAGAAATTATTTAAATTTGTACAATGTACATATATAGGTATAGTCTTGAAGTCGGTTTTTGTTTTTTTTCTAAAAATTTACTTTATTATATTGAAAGAAAAAGCGTTAGTCACAGTAGACTCGGCATCAGAGATCTAACATACAAGTTTTGTTTTTTATTTATTTTACTAAAGCCACTTGGAGACTTCTCAAAATAATTAGATAGGTACTAGAAGTTGCTATTTTTATTATCTATGTATATGTATCATCACTACATAGTATAAAACAAAGTCGCTTTCTCTGTCCCTATGTCCCTATGTCCCTTTGTATGCTTAAATCTTTAAAACTACGCAACGGATTTTAATGCGGTTTTTTTTAATAGATAGAGTGATTCAAGAGGAAGGTTTTAGTATATAATTTATTAGGTTTAAGACATAGCGGGAGAAGCCGCGGGCGGTAAGCTAGTGTCTAAATAAAAGTATCGCTTAGCGCCTAATTGTTCATAACATAAAATAACTAGCCTTTCCGCGCGGTTTCGTCCGCTTTGTAGTGAACTATTGTATTTAGTGATATAATATAATTTGGTTACAATTCTTACCTAATTTCACCCACATACGTGACCGAAGGCGCCTCCATGATTCCAGTTCCGATACCCAATAATGCGTTGGCGATGAACAGTGATGGCACGTCCCAAGCAAAGTACATCAACAGCCACGCAATTAAGTGCGGTATGTTTACTAGAAATAGAGCCTTCTTTCGCCCGAAGTAGTCCAGCAGTGGGCCTGAGAATATGCTGCCCAGCGGCTGGCAAAGAAACGCCATGCTACCTGAAATAATCATACGGCAAATGAGTTGGATGATTTCGTTACAGGGTAATAACTAATTATTTAGATAGGTATATTGAGAAAATTGATATAAGTATGATATATTCAATCATACTTATCTAGACCAACATTTTCTATATTATATTCACAACAGACCAACATTTTCTATTCATTTCCAAGTTTCAGAATAAAAAATAAACATTTAAGTCAGTCATACAGAAAATCTATTTATCCTATAGGATATAATATGTAATATTATAATCATATGTTTTAAATACCATTGGTCTCTATTCTTATTTCTATGAAAGTCAATTAAAATAATAATAATATGAATAATATGAATAACAGGTGATTTATTTCAATATCAAGACCCAAAATCTATACCTACCTTAGATCTATATTTTTTGTTAGTAAGATTCTATTACTACTAGAAAAATCTACCCATATTATTCAGTTTTCATCATCTGAGAGATCATTACGCGCCTACGCTTTGTAAAAATATAGATATTGATTAGATACACTGCTCTATTATGAAATCAATTTGTATTGCTCAGATCAATTAAAATTGTAAAATTTTATTATGCCATAAAATTTGACACCGTAAAGACTTCTTAACTCATATAAAGTTCAAGATAAAAACCTTTGATTGCTTAATTAATGGTTATTTTTTATCAAAATCCGTAAATCTACTGGAGACATAAATGGATCGTGAGAAATTAAATATTTAAGTGATTGATTTGTATGTTCTATTTTTATATCTTTTTGACGAACGAGCTTAATGCATAGTATAAATTAATTATAATTTATTTCGATGTGTGTTATTCTTCGATTTAAAATGAGTTCAAAAACTATTCCACCGTCCACGTATACCAAAACCTTACCCTTTGAGATTTATTTTTATTTAAACAAATGTATCTACACAAAATGCTTTACAACAATCATTTCATTAACAGAAGCTTAAAAGGTACACTTTAAAATGTAATCATACAGTAGCCAAAGTATATATATATATTTTAGACATAAAGCTGTGATTCTCATCTTCCTTTAGATTTTTTCCCTATCTTCTCTTTAAATCTTAGTATAGTCTTACAACTACATGTCTAGAACAAATCCTGACTAATTTCTAAAGGCCAATGAATCTTCTTAGAATTTACGTATACTACAAGAGCCAAAATTAAAAATTAGCTACTGTTAATCATTTTATTAACAGTAGCTTAAAAGTTACACTTTAAAATGTAATCATACAGTAGCCAAAGTATAATTATATAATAACAGTCATCATTAAGTAAACAAATTCTAAATTATTATGAATAACGTGTAATAACACTAATAAAAATTTATTGGTCATTTACATGGCAACACTATTAAGTATTAACAAACTGCGACGAGATAGACATTCAACTATTTTTTTATAATCGTTAACTTATTTAATGCTCAATAAATTATTACTATGGTTTGTAAGAGTCAACAGATGATTACTTTATTCAATTTAAAAGTATCGTCTACCTATAAATTTATATATTATGGTCTTAGATTATTATCAACCGTCTAAGTACCACACTATACAATTTTATTTATATTATAACTTTCTAATTTTTACCGTAGGCCCCGGTCGTAGAGGTTATAGATTGTAGTTTCGTAGAGAGCATACCAATGATGTGAACATATTAAAATAATTCATTTAAAAAGCGTGATAGTCAGACTTCTCTGTATATATATTTTATTCTTTTGAAATCATAGACCATTTCTATTATATAACAGGCATTTTTTCATTCATTACCAAATACAAACTGGTTTGAAAAGTTTTCATATCATAAATATTAAATATTCGATATTATACAACCAATCCAAGCTTAAGAATATCAAAAATAAATCCAGAAATAATAATATGTTGTCAAGGAAAATTCAAAATTTCATTAAAATAACAAAAATGAAAAAAACTTACCGAACCATGACGCCTGTCTTTTGTTGAGTGAGAGTCCCTCCTTAGCATCTAGAACGTCAGGTAAGACCATAGTCACAAAGCTGATAGACATGCCCAGGCCTATAAGTAAAAAGTCCAAGGCGAGGCATGCTAACACCTGAAATATAAAAAAAAATCATTTGAAACAGGCTGTAAATACCTAATTTTACTGAAAATGGGAGTGTTTTTAAGTTTTGTTTGATAACACTTATGTACTAGGTACTTCTAAAATTATTGTTACAAGGTACTTATTAAAGCAACGATCTCAATAATCTTGTTAATGAGTAAATTATTTATACTTCTCATATTATGCGAAGGTATGCGTACAGAATGCTATTAATAAGGTATTGAGAAGGCTTTTTAGTAATGCCACAGACTAATAATAATATACTACGTATACAAGTAATGCGTATTTTTTTATTTATTTACGTGTCGCATAATATCTGTTCTTTTTACATGTTTTCGTGTATTTTAAAAACTTGGTATTTAATCAACATATTCCATCTAGAGTCGAATCATAGTCGAAAACCAACCCTTGGACGTATAAAAGATAATAATATATTATTTCCATAAAACATGCTTATTGCTTACACTTGTCAATTAACTATTCAGACCGTTGTAATTTTTCAAACACAATTTGCCTTATCGGTGCAATTGTTAAACTAACGTCTAAGACTAACGTATTGTTAAACGAATCGGTTTAAAAATTCACACAGAAACGTATTCATAAACACAACTGCCTAGCAAAAACGAAAGGCAATGATGCATTTAATCAATTCGTTATTACTGTATTTTAATAGGAGCAAAATGATGCATTATACCACAGAGCCATAGTATAAAGAAGAATTCTTTATCTTTATACTATGACAAGGCAATGTATGTCCATATTATTTATGTTTGAAACAAAAGAAATACTAAGTTTCTGTAACTTATTCCTTTGTAATGTTCTAATTGTTTTGCTATTAGGTACCGGATAGATGCATTTAAATGTACTGTATTTATTGAATTAGGCTAGAATATCGGTTATACGATTAATGAAATAATTCGTATGATTAAAGTAGGTAATTGGGAATTAAATTACCTACTATATTGTTGTTGTTATTATGTTTTTAACCAGACTAAGTGACTATTTGCGGTCCATTAGATTATTTTATTATTCTTTTTATCAATGACTAGCTGCGCTTCTCCGTTTCATTCACCTGGCTGCGCTCCTGTTTGTCTTAGCGTAATGTAAAATATATATGTATACCGAAACCTACCTACTACTTACTGTATTTTTTAGAACATTAATTATGACACAATTTTTGAAGAATTTCGTAGGACATGTGTCGGTATAGGATTATCTGATGTATAGGTTACATTTTAAGTTAAAAATTTGTTTGATTGAGCGTAGTATTATAAGAAACAGTAGCAACATTATAAAGCCTGATGCGCATAGACTATCATTTTGGTGAAACCGAACAAAGCAAGGACGTGCCTAGCCTTTAATAAAAACAAAAAAATAGTAAACAGAAATAACTTAAGTATCCGTATTCCGCATTGACGTCAATTTAAAGTTCAAATTGTAAACAAGTTAAAATATTTAATGACCTATTTTTATTATACCTACGAAATATACCCTATGTTGTAAAATATAATTGTATAAATTACTGTTTACATGCCTTAGCCTTATTCAAACGTTAGTCAAAAAGTGTGATACCACCAATGCATTTCAAGACACAGATAAAATTATTTGTATTATAAATGTAACTCAAAAAATTATATGAAAAGTGTGCATTTAAATTATAAATAATAAAATGTTCACTTTTTTTATAAGATAAAAAAATGTCTCTATATGACAGATCGGTACCTACCTACAGATAAAAAATTTTCATCATCATCAAAAAATATCTACAGACATCCTATATTTGTCTTCTCATTATATTTGTGAAATCTTTGAATTTAAATACATTTTATAAGCTGGTGTTTTTTATATGTTTGCTAAATAAAAATATTGCCATGTTATCACAAAAATCTAGATAGATAGAGACGGTAGTTTTAAATTGACTTTCAAGTGCCCATTTTTAAAAAATCAATTTACTTTGTTATCTTTAAAATCTCACAATTTATTTATATTTTCGCGGAATTAAAACCAGCTTGATCGTGTTGCAAAAAAATAAAAACCTTATCTTGCAATCGCGTAATGTTCTTTTGAACAAATGTAGGGGACCAAAATCGTATCGATTTTTTAAAAGTAGGTACAATCTTTTTCCTTGATCTAATTTATATTCTTTAGTTTAATTTTATTTTCAGTACCTATGTCTTAATAATTTTAGTGTTATTCTCAACGATTTCACTGGTGACCTAAAAATTTAGGAAAAAGGGGCACACAATCGCTCATGCATCACGCCGTATAATTTTCAAATGAATCAACTTCATTTCGATTCATTAATTCGCTGATTTGTGCGTGCTGTTATAAATCAATCACTGAGGTACTAATGTTGTTTTTTTGATACGTATTGTATGTTACTATTAGTAATACGGTAATAGTAACCGATAACTGTATCGCGTGAGTGTTGTAACGTAAAATGTAAGTAATTTTGCGCAAACATCCATTCAAATGGAACGTAGGGGCGTATAAATGAACGAACCAATGAAAATACCCTAGTTTGTATAATAAATTGTAGATAATTTTGTAGGAGGAATATTAAGTAGCTGTTACTTTTACTTTGTAACACCTGATGACGTATGGATTTACTATCATATAAAGTAACCATACATGCTATATGTCGAAGCAGTTTTATCTCAATGAATGATTATATACTAAAGATATAATCTAATCAAAACATTTGACATTAATGAAAGTACAAACACAAAAAATGTGAATGTGAATGAACCAAGTCACCAGTCAATTTAATGAATACGTGTAGACTACCCATCCATGAAATATTCTGCCCAACTGTTTTTCATAAATCATTACTAAATTAGTTAATTAAAGTTTCGTTTTAAGTCAATATGGAATAGAAGAACGAATAAACTTCTCCTCTACACAAATCACAATTTAAGTAAAGAAATATTACATAATGTTTAAAATATATAAGAATGTGTTTTCCTCATAGAATCCCAGTTTATATTATCGTAAAATTTTAGTGTGATCCAACAGTAATTAATTATATGAGCCACCGCGCCTTGAGCAAATAATAAAAAGTTCAATCAAATCCGACATGTTGATTAGTTTAACTGTACTGAATATGTAAATATAGTTTTTGTTAAGGTTTCTCTACAAGTACATACGCATAATATTGTGTAATAATCTACGACATGACGTTTTAAATATGCAAGGAATTTATTTATAATTATTTTTAACCATTGCATGGGCTTTAAATAAATACTTAATGATACTTATTATTTTACATAATATTTTCCGTCTATATATAAACTGCGTAGAGAGGAGTTTCTTTTCGATTATTTATAAAAGTGTTGGAGTTATGTCAATTAGTTCATTTGTAATGCGAACACAGTGCGTGCGAATGCAATTACTAATTACTTATTAATTATCGTATTGTAATCTGAACTAATTGTCGATCAAACGCAACTGTATCCGGTCAGTATTTTACGTATGAGTACTTCAATAATTAATATTGACATTAAAATAGGTTATTGATTTTAATAAATGTAAATAACTATAGTCTGGAGCATTTAAAACTACTTTTTTTATTTACCATTTCGAAACTTTCTTTCATTATGTAAAAATATTCGACAAATAGAAATAAATATTTAAAACTTAATGGATTTTTTAGTTATGATAATATAATTGGTAACTTTATATAATATGTCCACAATTTTAAAATACTGTTCTAAATTAAATTTTGCTTTATGTAACTTGCATTAGATATGGCAAAACAAAACCTACAGTATTAAGTAGTAAGTAGGTATGTTATCTGTGCCAATACTAAATAACGTGCAACAATAATTCATACCAATGACTCCGACATGTACATAGGTACATTATAAATAAACCGTATAAAAAAAATTGAGCAATTCTATAAACTTGATTACGTTCGACATTTTCGTTTCCAAAAATAAATCAGGTAACCTGAACAACAGGCTATTTATTTTTAAATTTGGTTTATTTCATGTTAGGTAATGTGAGTTAATTAGGTAATATAATTTTTATTTTTAATTACTTAAACACCAACGGTTGTATAAGTTGTACAGATATTTACAACTATGGCTGTCCACACGCTACGGTACACCCACAATAGTTATACAGACACAACGTAGGACATTCGAAATGGCTCACGCTAAGGCTCACGCACACAAGCAAGCGTGTTTACGAGAATCATAAGGATAATATTATCATTTATCACAATTGACATCATTCTGTGTGTGCGTGCAGCGTGAGCCATTTCGAACATTTTGTAGGTATGAAGTTTCCCTACTGGTTGTATCTGTATATTTTGGTACACCTGACAGGTCCACATGTACTGGTATACCTGCGTGTGTGGGAATAGACCTGTGCAGTGTTTTGAGCCTACCTATGATCGGTTGACCTGCTCAGAATACGTACGTTAGACCGTAGCGTCTATGAACGTTATAACATTTCCCGTACGAATCTTGAGACGAGCCGATAACGTTATTTTCAATGTAATATTTTAAGTTCCTCTCCAAAATAAATAAAATAATGGAATGTAATGGAAGTAAGTACCAGTTTTTCTTACTTTGAGTAGTAAGTTTTTAAAGGAAAAACTAATATATCGCACATGTTGCATTCCAGCCGAGTTAACTCGTACGGGTTGTACACATATAACGTGGTTAAATACCGCTCAAAGCCTTCGATCCGCCTACAGACAAACTGTCTACGATATAATTCAGTTACAAAAAATATCCGGTTTTCGATATTTAACGGTTGCAAATGATTGTGAAATCTTTTACAGGCACTAGTTAACAAGGGTAATAAAAATTCAATAAACGTATTATTAAGATAATAACTTTGAATAACATAGCTTGATTAGTTTTTTTCTTTGCGCAATAGATATTTATTTATTTTATAAATAGTATAATAATACCTATGCCATGTGTAACGACTAAATATGACTTTAGTACTTAATTAGTACATCATCGTGCAAACAAATAAATAAAACATTGAAAATGTTATTTTTTATTTCATCTACCTATTGGGTTTGTTTTTCTTGTTAGCTTATACAAAAACATTTTATTTATATATTATTGGTATGTGTGTTTTCTTCTACATTTGGAAACAATTCAGGTTTTAATAACTAAAAAAAACTTTTATTTCATTTGAGTAACTGAATATTGCAATACAATCACTTAATTTTTTTCTGAAAATTAATTATATTTTGGAGTGTGTGAAGTGTTTGTAAGATTAATTTAAGGTAATGTATATGTTATGTAACTTTAATCTAGTTCAAATTAGCCGCCAGATGTTTAGGAAACAATAAATTATTGATTTAGACAAGTTTTAGTCAATAAAGATTTCAAACAGACTCCTCGACTAACAGTAATTTAAACAATTCTCAAGTGAAACCATATTAAGAACCACAGAGAAAAAATATTTTTTGGAATTGATTCATGTCCATTTCATAATGAATTTCCTAGTAAATAATAAAGTTATAAATTATGGCATTCTTGCATTAATTTGAATTTGATTTATATTATCTAATCAACTAATTAATAGGACCTATTAATAATTGTTTTTTAAATGTGTTTATAAATTAATGCATTTCTGGTCTCGACGATTTCTAGTAGTTACGTATTTTTCAAATATCGACAGATGTTATGAAAGTGTGGCCCCATAGACTGAAGTTAATAGATTTTTATTGGAGGGCAATTAATGATCACGACGATTTGTTACCAAAGTTCGAGGTTAATATTTGGGTCGTAATATATTCAAAGTAATTTCAAGGGCCTAGTTTGTCCTATTTATGTAGATCCGACGGTCAAAACAGAAGCTGATAACAATAAAATGTGAACTAACATGGAATAAATAATTCGAAACAAAAATAATATAGGGAAGAAACTTTTTTAATTTGCACAGAAAACAATAATAACTACCTACGACTAATGTGTGATAAGACGTCCTTCAATCCGTGAGAAAAGTATGAATCTAACAATATTTTTTTCCACAAAAAATTGTTAGAAAATATTAATATTTTGAATGTTAATGAATAAACCGGATCATCGATAAGGCAACGAAATTTGAGTTAAATAACTAAAAAAATTGAGTTGTGTCTATAAAACATTTTTTCATATCACAAGTTTTTTCATATCTTGTTTCTAATATGTGGTCTTTTATTATATTTAAAAACATGTTCTAAGTATACATCTCTGAGGTGTGTAGCAATATTGAATCCAATTAAGATAACTTTTGAAAATTTGATTTAGATATGGAAGTTTTAAAATTCAAGAAAACTCGCTTATGGCTATCACACCTAATTAAATGTTAAGACTGATGGACATTGGACAAGTTTTAAATATTTCGTCACCGGAAGAAACCTGTGCTATTCATAGATAAGGTACTCATTAATTATTTATTCCATTACCATGAAAATATAGGTGTAATCAATTTAACATGTGAATGTGGGTTGGACTATTTTCGCAGATTCGTTCAGTAAGATTTACCTGATACAGTAAAATGTTATCTGACTTAATGTTTGTGGTTTTTCCCTGTATAATCTGAATCTGTGTCTATACAGAAACGTCGGACACAACAGTAATTTAGAATGTAAATTGCAGTTTTATATGAATTTAAATAAAAGGTTTGTATAATATATGATAATATCATATGATTATTTTATCCAATAGGATAAAAGTATGTACACGTTTTAGATAATAGTCTAGTCTATTAAAGATGCACAGTATGTTTGTTTGTCTTTCTATCACGTCGCGACGGAGCGATTTATATATTGCACGCCTCATAAGCGAAGCGTTGAGGTGGGTACTACTGTCACTTCGCGCAAAACATCTGATTTTTCAAACTTAAAATGTCTTTATGTATCATACATTGCACTTGTAAGATAATACATACACACACATATTAAGAAAAAACACTATTTTTAACATTCATGATATTTTTGATGTCATTTTTGTTATTTAAACTAGTTAAAAAACAGTTTAAAAAAGTTCTGCCTTGGACGTCCGTGTGTCTGTATGTGCGGATCCTTTTTCTTGTTAACACGATAGCGACCGAAATACTTTACTAATCGAGTCTTTTTTTTTCTCTTACGCTTGAGTATGCTCAGGAATAGAACCCTTTCATTTTTCAGGGTCTGATTCGATGTGGTTTAATTGTTATTAAATAAACAAAAATAATAATTAATAAATATTTATTAAAAAAAAATTATGAGGCGTGCACTTTTGGATTTTCCAAATTATTTTTATTTCTAGAGATAGTTAGGAAACAAGAGAGTGATTTATGATACTTTTTACTTCGGTAAAATATCTAATTTCTATGGGAAATTTAATTGACTTCACAGACAAGCCGCAGGCGCATAGTCAGTATAAAGTAGATATAAGTACATATATAATATTTATAACAAGTTCAACACGTTTATCAAACACTAATTTTAAATACATTTTAATTGCGTTTGATACAACTAAATATATTTAGTAACATTATATAATATTATATATAATACTAGCGGTCCGCCGCGGCTTCGCCCGTGGTAGGTACATATTTCGCAATAAAAAGTAGCCTATGTCCTTTCTCGGGTATCAAAATATCTCCATACCAAATTTCATGCAAATTGGTTCAGTAGTTTAGGCGTGATTGAGTAACAGACAGACAGACAGAGTTACTTTCGCATTTATAATATTAGTATGGATGTCGAAACGTCACGCAGTCTACCATCTCCTCATATTACCTACACATATGTAACATGCTTTACAAATTATGTTTTAACCGACTGCGTTCGCTGTAAACTGTAGGAATTTTATTTTCCCATCTCAAGTATCAATATGGAAATATTAACAAAAAACAATTTGTATTTACAAACTTGCGAATTTCATTTTCTACCGCGTGTTCATAGTTCATACAATAAGAAGACACTGACACGGAATTATTATTTAACGTTTTTAGCCTTAAAAAATACAAATAGGCGTTTACCTGTATTCTTAAATATACAGTAAAATTTATTTGAATTTGCATAGTAAGCTTTCAACACGAGGTAGCCATGATGAAGTGATTTGAAAAAGTAAAAAACATATCGTCACAGCTGAAAAAATTATACCATATCTAATGTTGTAGGTTTAATAATAAGAATAAATAAATAATAACATATGAAAAAAATCTTACCTGTGATAATACAATCCTTGACCGACTGACTGCTTGCTTCTCCGGATTTTTCTGCGGTGACATTTTAGTAAAATAACATTAAATTATTAAACAAAAATCAAACCGCTTATTTATATAAAAAATAATTCATTCAATACACTTCACTTTAGCTAACTAGTGCTCGATATTATATTACACTATTATTTGTTAATGTGATATTTATAGGCCTATAATGTTGTTTTAGCAAAATCGTTTATGGATCTTCATAATATTAATTAATTTTATGATTAGTTATTTTTACGGTTGTTAGAACAGTAGAATCTTTAAAAATCCACGTGTTAGACTCGTTGTATCACATTTTATTCGATGTTAGAAAGATGCTAATGGTTGTGCTCACTTAAGAGCCAATAGTGTAATGATCAGCCAGCCGACGAGACGTCAGTTAATTTTTATACCCACTAATTAATTTAAAATCAAATATTCATGTAGGTCGGTACCGGTCTACTTATGTATCGATTTAAGATTGAATAGCCATTTTCAATCTTTTGTGTTTTATTCAAGACGTTTTCCGAAGGTGAATATTATTCGTCCGCTAAGTTTGAAAGCAATATGAACACAATGTGGAAATTTACACAGTTTAATTTTGGTAAATGTTCTCGACGGTTATTTTAAGTTAAACAAATAAACAATTGCTGTTGAACTTTAAATTAATTGTTGCTTTTTATTTTTTGTACTTTAAAAGTTTACCAATTGCGTCTTTTAGCACTTTAAAAATAACTTCACTTTTAGGTTAACGGTTGTATCCAATGTTATCTGTTCAGGAATTGAGGATTATATTTTATTTTATGCAGGCACACAGGCCTTGACGAATGCCTAGTAATTAATAGTTTATAATATGTAAATAAATAATTTTCCATATGCGTATGAAATAAAATTGCCTAATCGTACAAAATTGTAGGTATATATATACTCATGTAAGTACCTATCTGAGTGTTACTACTTTTAACATAATATTATCACATAACTTTAGTTTATAAAATATAAAAGAGTACCTAACCATAGTAGTAATTTAACATTATTTCTTTTAAAAATGTCACTCTTGTGCTTACAACAATTTGAATTTGACTTATGTCTTTCTGTTTTTTTTTTTTTAATTTTAATTGCACACGCTTATAAATTAATGATAATTTTAATTACATACTGGTGATTCGCACTGACTTTCTTTTTAAAGTTGTAAGCATTTCTGAGTTATCATACTAGGCCTGACAGAGACAAATCTAAAAAAAACATAAGACTAACAGGACTTTCTTTTATGTAAAATATAAATATTTATTACCTAAATATTAAGATTTGTTTCCACCTTCACCATTTTTAATTATAATTTCGAAACTGAAAGTCAATTTGTAAAAAAAAGAATTCAATCGCATCTTACTGTAATTTATAGAAACCAACTTATTTGTATAATTTACTTGTAACGCCATTCATATTCTTTTTATTTCTTATTTTTTAATTCATTTCAAACCTGCATATGGTAAATAGCTAGTTCTCATATTCGACATAATAATTAAAACATTGTAGCTCAAGTATAGATTATTTTAATATATTTAAATTAATTATCTAATTAAAGCCATGAATTTCGTCTATATTAAAAAAAAGAATGTTGTTTAGCGTGTTGCGAGCCTGAGTTTGAGAATTTAACGAGTGGTTCAAACGAGAATTTAAACTCAAAAGCGAAACTACATAAACAGGTTTTTTGGAAACCAAAGCCAAGACGGTAGATTAAATCACAAATGAGGGACGGAATATTTATGAAAGGAATGTTTTGTCGACAAAAAATGTTATATTGTGCTCGTAAGTTTATTTCTTTCGGTCAATTAAACATATTATGTGGATACTAAATATTTCCTTCTTAGTTAATGAGTATCATCACTACATAGTATAAAACAAAGTCGCTTTCTCTGTCCCTTTGTCCCTTTTGTATGCTTAAATCTATAAAACTACGCAACGGATTTTAATGCGTTTTGTTACAATAGATAGAGTGATTCAAGAGGAGGGTTTTAATATATAACTTATTAGGTTATAGACAAAGCGGTAAGCTAGCTGTTAGTAATAAAACACAGAAAAAATTCTTATATAATATGTCTCTATACCTTTTTATCTAGGTATCAGAATAATGATTTTTGTAATGTTTTTTCAGGATTCAATTTAATTAATTTAATCTTAAAACATGTATAATTAGATATCGTATAACCATCAGTCATAAAATTTGTATAAAATACCGTTAACCGGAATGCCTTCATTGAAATAAAGTACATAATTTGACCTCTGAATAGTTTTTTGTGCACCTTTTTATTATTCGAGCCAGTTTTTGATAGTTATGTTCATACATCGTCATTCACCTGTCGTATAATAGTTTTATGGTGTTATAAAACTAACAACTTTTAAAATGCCTATAATAACCATATGCCTTGATAGCTTGATTGAGTTGTGCAGTAATTAATTTCTGTGAAAAAGTGTGTTGAGTTATTTGCCTGTCTAAAATGATTTAAAGTACGTGTTTATATAACAATATTGTAGCACAGTTGCAGTGTTATTAGTGTTTCAATCAACAATATAGCGCATTACTATAAAATAATAACAAGCAAATCAAAGTGAAATTTTTGTACTTCAGCGTAGCTCTGCTATAGCATAGAGTATATATTCTATGGCTATAGGAAGGTCTACGAGTCTGGCATAATGAAATAATAAAAAAAATACTCTGTAATAGATAATAGATGGCATTTTATGCGAATGTTGAATGTCTTATATTCTACCAATGCAAAATTGAATAAATAAAACCAAAAACTATAGTACCTATTAGGTATTTAATCTCACTTTTGATAAATAATTTTTCACGAATGTTTCTACAAAAAATTTTGTTACCTATGTTATAAAATCTAAAATTTCATAACACAAGTTCATCATACGCACAAAGTACCTACATAACAATAATTATTCCATCAGATCTCAATCTGATGATTGTAAATACTTTATACAGAATTCGAAAAATTATCAATAATAATTATTAGTTATTAATTGATAAAAACAATAAAATCAAACGTTTCGTGCACTAAATAACTCTTTGTTCATTGTAACATTTATATTAAGTCTATGTCAAGGAAAAATGATTAATGATGTTAAAGTATTATGTTAAAAATCATGTTTAACACAACCTTTATTCAATCATGGATCCAATATAAACCAACTTCACAGTATAGTAGATTCCTTTGTCATCTACTTAAAAACGTTTTTATGAAATTGCAAGACCTATAAAATACTACGACTTACGAGCAACGATATTCTTATAATTGTCTTTCTCTAACTTCTTTTCCTTAAATCCCTATACTAATATTATAAATGCGAAAGTAACTCTGTCTGTCTGTCTGTTACTCAATCACGCCTGTACTACTGAACCAATTTGCATGAAATTTGGTATAGAGATATTTTGATACCCGAGAAAGGACATAGGATAGGTTTTATCCCGGAAAACCTACGGGAACGGATTTTTCTTTGAAAACGCGAGCGAAGGCGCGGGCGGAAAGCTAGTTAACTATAAATTTAAGTATCCGTTACAAATTAAAAAAAATAAAACTTCCTGTTTAATCTATATCAATACCAATAATACAACAAGTATCATAAGAAACACATGTATAATTGTATAGTATTAAAGCTAATTTAAAAACATGTCTGATTTTTATACTATTATATCCGTTATTTACAGAACTTTTCCATTAGTCTAAGCAAGAATATTTTATTTCTTATCTAATATTTATATATTTAGTAGCCTTCAGGTCTATTTATTATAGATAATATTTTGTAAAAAAGATAATATTATACTTCGTATGCAGTTTTATCTGTGTTTTGAATATCAAATTAGGTATGTACTATCTGTTTTAGTCTTTAGATTCTTTTGAAAGATTGGCGAAGCTTTAAAGCTTTAGATTTTTCTACGATGTGGAACACTAGTTGCGCTGGTTGGTTTGTAACATTTCTACTATCACTTATTACCTATTATGAAAATAACTGGCTATAAGCAGTACATTGCTGCGTTCTTATGATATGCCGAATCGTTAGATGACACTTACAAGCAATGTACATCGATTTCATAAAACTTGCGAGCTTTTGGTGTGGTGAATTTTAGTTCTTAGTATGATATTGAATTACATGAACTTTAAATGAAACTTGTTTTAATTTATGAACAGCAAACGTTGAATGGAATTTACTGTGTATAAGAAGCAATAAGAAGTAAAATACATATTATATTAGTGGTAATGTTATGTTAATTTGACATTTTATGTGAGCATTGTACTTTATATTGTAATTGTTTATTAATCAAATGAATAACATTCGCATTCTTTGCAATGAATGATAGTCGTCGTTATCTTCAAATTAATAATTATTATACAGTATATTGTAAGTAATATTTGTAGGTGCTACAAATAATATGAAATTTCTCGAATTAGGTAATGAAAAAGCTTAATTTATAATTTTTGTTTATTTATTAGGTACTGAATAAAGACAATTGAATTGCTAACTCGTAAAAATAAGAAATGTTGCAATAGATTCATAAGCTGAAAATTTCTAAACATTTTATGTCGTAGACAATATTTTAAAGTTATATTAGGTACATATTTATTTCAAGTACCTATACAATATATTTTGAACTTAAAAGAATGGAATGTTACTTAATCACAGTTAATTAACGCGAATAATAAATATTTGGGATAGCAGCAACTTTACGAACATCAATGTTAATTATTTTAAGCTTTATAAGAAAAAAGCTTAGATTATTTATTCATAATGTTTATAGCTTTATTTTCAATTATATACAATAAATGCATCCTCTTCGTTTCTTTTCTTGAATTTCATTTGGATGGATCATAGCCTACACCCTATGCCTACACCCGATCGAAAGAACTTAAAGATTATATTACAAACTAGCTTACCGCCCGCGGCTTCGCCCGCTTTGTCTAAAACCGAATAAATTATATAAAACCTTCCTCATAGTTTTAAAGATTTAAGCATACAAAGGGACATAGGGACAGAGAAAGCTACCTACTTTGTTTTATACTATGTAGTGAAGAAAAACAATGCGTAGGTAATTATGTATTTGTAAACTAACATAGTTTTTAGAAACGTCGGTTAAAATACAACGTAAACAACATTTCTTCATTGACACGTTGACGAAATAATTATATGAAAGTGCTAAAAATTTGTAGGTAAAATAGGCCAATTATTTCACAATGTTGTTTGTACATAAAGTAGGCAGTTCCTAATTATTTACAGGTTTTATTTTCAAACCAAATTACTAACTACGCCTCATCGGTTCGGTATTTCTTAATTCAAAGTAGGTAATTATGTAAATACTTTTTAACCACGTATTTAAAGTAGAGTTATTTAAGTTCATTAAAAATTATAAAAAACGATACTAATTGAAAACCTCCGTCTTTTAGGGAAGTTGGATAAAATACTTTGTCTGCAAATTCGAAAATTGCGATAATGTTGAACGTAATAACAATCAATAATAGAGCAATTTGTGCTCAATCTACGATTTATTGGTCAATTATTTGTATTTTTTGAGGTTTTTTTTGTTATGTTTTACTTATGAATGAGTTTAAGTTTTTTATACCTATAAGATAAGTGATTAATTTTTTCTCAATTTGATCTCATAATGTAATCTAATAAACACTTTTTTGCAAAAAAAAAAAAAAAATTATTTCATCTCCTTAATAATTCATGCAGTAAGGGGTTAAGTAAGTATTCAAATTGGCTTGTAAATTTATAAATATAGGGATTTTTGTACGTAAAATTATAATAGAGTCGATGAAGACTCACCGTGTTCCCATTTTATTATTTATCTAGATTCTAGTATGTATGTTAATGTCGAAATTAGTGTCAACAATCCCTCCCCGCGAATTATTTATTTCATATTAAAAATTTCCCACTATTATTTTTGGTTGATAAGTTTATTTCATATACATATTTCATTGGTATGATATATCATTAAAACTCAGAAACTAGACAGTTGCATTATCATAGTGAATCATCGTATCCCATAACATATTTAGAAAACCGGTCCGTGATGGAAGTACAACTAGTTTTGCCGAAAAATTGCCATTTTTATAAATAGTTCAAATATTAATGACATTCGTCAGAATGAATCATGAAGCCAATATATTTGTGTTACATATTTATAAAGAGAGTTGTTATTGTTCAATGATTAATTCTTACACCAAATATGTACTTAGCTAGCTACTTTACACGACAGAGTTTTTGTTTGGTTACCTACTAGCCTACCGGCTATCGCGATAGATGCAGTATTTTTTTACGTCATTTTCATTTTTTTACCACCCACTCTTATATCCTAATTTACTGTCATTATTAATAGTAGATAAATCTTAACAAATTAATATCTGTTCCGGCGCTATTGCATTGTAAAAAATATATAGGTATCTATCTATTTTGTTTTTGTATTCCTAAAGTAAAGTATCGTTAATGTCTACCTTATTATATTTTATGTGTGAATAATAAAGACCACTATAATTCAAACTCGATACATTATTAAGGTATTATTTTATTTGCATATAAAATTTCCAGGCTAATAATAGACCGTTGTTCACGTAAGAAAATTATAAGTTGCAGACTAATTAGAGTCTTGTTTGTCAAGAAAAGTTATTATAGAAAAAAGCACCTGCCAAATTTGTCGTTCATAGTAAGCCTATATCTAATACTGCTTTATTCAAATATAGCATTTTATTAAGACAAAAGATTACCTACGTATAGAGTTACCTAAAATGGTAAAAAGTTTAACTGAGTGTAATAATAATAATAAATACCCTTTATTCAGCACCAAAAAAAAACAATATTATTGAATGTTTTAACAATAAAAGTTTTAGTATACAAGGAATTTTATTCACACAATATTTTTAAAATGAGCGAAGTTTCGCAGTAACTTTACTAAATTTGAGTTTTTGCTCTATGATTAGAGTATTCAGTTAGATATAATAATAGTGGACACATAAATATATTCCTTAGAAGGCCATGATGCAATAATGATGTGGGAACTTATTACCTACAGTTGTATTAACTATTATCGATATCTATTTCAATAACGCAGGTAAATGTAATCCTGACTTTGTGGTTATAGAGGCAAGTTTTATATAAGCGGAACACGCAAAGTATTCATTACAATATTATAAATAATAATTAAGTGTCATATGAGCATAATATTACTATAGTGACCTTCTATAAATAATATAAAAAGTGTGTAGTTTTATTACAATATCTTTCGCAATCTATTTTTAAGTTCAATAACTTGTAATAGAAACCAAGTATGTACGTGTAAGTACATTAGTAAATATAATATTTGAAATTATTTATTTATTTATTTATTTATTTATATTTGGGAAACAAACAATACAATATATCATATAAACAAGAGATAACAAACCATACACATATCAGTAAAGTTTCCACTAAAAATTTAAATTCTTAAAAACAAATACACATTCAGTCACAAACAGTCTACTTGTGGATACAAATAATTATAGAAATAACAAGCATGAATACAATTCAAATATCTCAGTTAGTTACTATTGCATTTATTTCGAACTTTGGTTTTGTACGATTTGAATTTTTCGTTAAATAAATCAAGGTCACTAAAATTATTATTATAATTATGACAAACACGGTATAAATATGAATTTCTAGCAAATTTGGATTTAAATTTAGGTAATGCAAATAGGGCTTTGTCACGAGAGCATATACGCGGACATCGTAAGAGTAAATTGCCTAGAAGAAAAGAAGAATCGACGCTATTATTAAGTATCTTATATAAGAATACCTGGTCTCTTTCATGTCGACGATTTATCAAAGGAAGCACTTCCGGAATGGGACCAGACTGTTTAGCTCGTTTATAATTCAAATGTTTGATAAATTTATTTTGAATGTGTTCAATATTATTTATGTAGATATTATATTGAGGATTCCAGGCTGTAGAAGCATATTCCAATATAGTTCGTACGAACGAGTTATACAAAAGAATTCAAGTTGAACACATTTTAAACTCCCTACCAACTCTTAAAACAAAACCAAGCATTTGATACGCTTTGGCTGTAATAAAATTAATATGGGCTGAAAAAGTTAACTTATAATCTAAGAGGACACCTAAATCTTTTACTTCAGTCAACCTAGTCAGCGATGTTCCATTCAAAGAGTAATCGAACAATATAGGCTTAATTTTCCTAGTAAAAGTAATAACGTTGCATTTATTCACATTTAAGAGCAGGGAATTCGCAGAACAGTAACGACACAAGTTAAGAAGATCCTCCTGTAGTAAAGAGCAATCACGTTGATCTTTGATCACTCTAAATATTTTCATGTCATCCGCATAAAGTAAGATATTACAGTGTCTAAACTGACAAATAACATCATTTATAAATATATTGAACAGCAGAGGACCTAGGTGAGAACCTTGAGGTACTCCAGAGGTAACTGGAATGAAGGAAGAACAATGACCTTTTATATTAACAGCTTGGCTACGTTCTCTGAGGTATGATTCCATTATTATTATTTATTTATTATTATTTTTATTTTATATTCGTCATCAAAAAACCTACCTCTTACATAACTACCTGAAAATTGAATAGATTTTAAATTGTTCGGAAGTGAACAATTTAAAATCTAAATGCACGTAGGTAAAAAGATATCGAATACTTACATTTTATAAAAACTTCCTAAGGAGAGAAAATTTTATAAAATAGTTGGAAATAGAACACGGTTAAGGTAATTATTAAAATACCTGACCTAGAATAAAAAAGATTTACACACGGCTAGCTCAAGATATTAAAGAAATGCGGGCACATAATTATTATTATTATTCAAAATATTGATTATTGAATTAATAGATATAGATTGTTAGAATAAGATCAAAATATTTAAATAGATACAAACGGGTGTCACCAGCTTACAAGTAAAAAAATTACTATAAAAATAAAGTTTATTTGACTCAAAAAACAAAAACACAAGGTGTATACAGATCTTATTTGCAGGTACATACATTTTTTTTACATACAGAGTAATATAAAGGTCCACCTAGACGAAAAGTCTGAGGTAACAAAGCCAAGCAAAGTACGGTCATATTGAATACTCTTTTTTTTAGTCTGTGGAAAAGGAAATTCGATCTTATATCTTATGTATACGTTAAATAATTGTGAAATAGGATAGCGAGTTGGAACAAGATAACTGTGAGTCTATGAAAATTCTGGTTTTAACCAGATATTAAATATCAGATTTATATTATATCTAGTTTGGACAGCGATTGATTTCATCGGTTTGTCAATTGCTGTAATTTGTGTTTTAATTAGGTGAACGATGCAATCGGTGCATAATAAGAAAAATGAAACCGTCAAGTGAGAGTCGAATGAATACGGAGGGTTCCGTAGATATTAATTAACAGTATTTACGTAGAGTTAATAAAATCGTTAATTGTTAAATATTTAATTAAATTGTAGCACAGATAATATACCTAATAACTTACTTGTACTTTGTAAGCTTTAACTTGAAGTAAAAAACAAATTTGTTCCTAGTCCGTAGACTTACAGTTATAATGATATTAAAGCAATATTTTGCATTGTCATATATTCAATGAAGAACTGTTATATCAAAAAAGTTTATTCAAAAAGTCCCTAACTTATATTTATCCTTTATGTGAAAAATCTTTACATTAATAATTGTTTTATTGTAATAAAAGTGTGTATTAAATAGCTCTACTGCATTTTGTAGTAAAGAAAGCTTTATAATTTGTATGTATTTTGTAAGTAGATATAATCAAAATTCAAATGTAGGTATGTACAATATATAGGTATTTGTTGTATTGCATGAATGCCTTAAAACAGGGATATCAGAATGCATATCTGTACCTATACACAAGGCGTTTCTATCCCACCAATGTCTTATAAAATTTTTATCAATCCAAATCTTAAAATCTCATATCAATTAAGCTCATTTATTTTATTTATTATTATAGCCGTATAAACAAGTCATTCCAAATATTTCTTATCTTTATTTCATTAACATTTGAAACCCATTGACTGTTATCTATCCGATCCGCACTCTTCCATTGAATAATTTTATTTAAATTATATATTTTTAATTTAAAATTTATAGATTGGTAGAATTTGATTTCTAGATCAAATAAAATGTCATCTTAGAAAACATTTCGTGAAATCTAGAAATTAACATAAACCCACCCATTTTCTCAGTAGATTTAGTTAATATCTTTTGTGATCTTATAGCAAAAAATGATTTAAATGTCAAAATTTATTTAAAAATTAGTCTTTTATCTAATGGCGAATATCAAAATATGAAAAAACTTATAAAAAAATTGAAGAAGAAATTCAATACTATGCTGTGATAAACATCGGTCTCACGCATCGGAATACTAAGAAAATTCTTCAATTTATATCATATATTTGAATCATAATTGTAATAATATTCGCATTCAGAACTATCTTGAATATTTCTGATAAATACTATTTAAACACAACTTGCATTACATTAATAATTCTCTTTCCAAAGTCTACTAAAGGTTTTATAAACTTTGGAAAGGCCTAAGTATTAAGTCTGTGTAAGAAAAGCAAGGACATTTTAGGTGCTCTACCAAGCACGGAGGCGCTTGAAGCCTGAAATACCACAAAGCCATAAATAGCCTAACCTGCACTAAAGGATAAACCATACATGAACATTGAACGCCTCATCGTCTTTAACAGCAATTATGTTAATATGGAACTTCAATTAGTTGCTCGAATAATTTAAACCTTTTTAATCGAGTAAACTTTAACAGGAGCTTTTGAATAATTAGTACCTACATAAGAAAGGGCTTTCCTACCTACGTATTTTGTTTGCGATTTTCGATTAGACTTTTATGTATTGTACATGTTGTTGACTTTTATACCAACTAAAATGTTCTGATTCTGAAACTGTAAGTCACATATCACAGATTCACAGGATTTAATATAACATATGATTCACATAAAATTTGTATGTACTATGGAAATATAGAAAAAGTTGATCTTTAGATGGGCGTCTCATCTTCGGACCTTCCATTATCATATTATTGTTGTACAATAATTCCCACAGAGTACTCTGTAGTTACGACGTTATCAAGAAAAAACATATACGTTATTCAATTAACATCGCTATCTATATTTACTTTAACTGTAAAATTAAGATATGAGCCAATTTGTAAACATAATCAACTAATAAATTAAAGAATACTAATTAGGGATAATAGATATTGCAAATAAACAACAATCAAGTTAAACGAACTACACTTGACACCAATTGCTGATAATTACTGGCGGTATGTTTTCAAATAATTTAATACTTTTTTGGAAAGTATGGATTATGGAACATACTTGTATGTTAAATAATATAATTCTTTGTTATGTAGGTACATTAGGATGATATTTGCAAATACATAATAATTATAATCAATAATCTAAATTTTAAGCTGATTTATACTAAAATCAGAATCTATACATACGTTATGGCAGAACTTTTGAACTCGTATTATCAAATCCTACAAACCTAACTTTCCCTTCCTACTTACATTTGTTTTGATACAAAATAAAATTACTCTATTCATCACACGACATGTCCTTATTTCAATTTATCGACAAAAACTGGTCACAAACTCAACCAATTACTTTCACAATTAAAACGTCAAAACGCACAACGTGACAAAAATTATTTACACCGCTGTGTTTCCGAAACATTCCAAGAATTTCCCCTAGACCTTTAATTAAAAATAGGAATATAAAAACATAACATGTAACCTTTAAACCTTTATGTTACTGTGCCACGCTTACACGATTATATTAGTCTTGTTAACACTGTATCAAATGACTGGTGATTTTAATCTTTTTAAAACAGCGACGATGTATAAGACTGGGGAAATAATTTCATATTATTTAAATATTCTATAATATATTATCGAAGATTATAGGATTATACAATTAATGAACCTTTACCTTTAGGGCATATTCAGAAGAAAATATGCAGCGAATTGCAAAATCTAAAAAAAATTAACGGCATAACATATTCGGCAGATAAATGCTTCGGATCAGACAACATTTTATTAAAATTATGAATACCACGCTTGTAGGTAATATTAGCACAGTATTACCATCCTACAGTATGGCGACGAATGTACTTGTGCAGAGAAACGGAGGGGAACTGGCGGGGGGTCGGGCGACGCGGGCCGCTTAATGCAATCACGCTGAGTTTGCATTAACTATCGCGAAAGGATGACGCAGTCGTATTTTTGTGTAATAATTTTATTATACATAGGTACTTACATATTCTATTATGACGCGCAAAAACTGTTCCGTTTACGGATGTAAATCTACATTCAAATCCCAGAAGGAAACAATATTTCAGAAAGATTGTATTAATTGTATCTGTTGAATTAAAATCAAAGCTATGTATATGTTGTCCTCATTATTTTCTAATCAGATTGAACATCCCAATGCGAATGCATTACTTAGTTAAATGGTATAATATACAATGAAGAACATCCAAAAATAAAGTGTCCACGTAAATAATATTTAGCAGTGCAATATCTGTAATTATATATTTATGAACAAATAATTACATCAGATTTAATAATCGCAATTATTTTGAATGTACATATGAATAATTAATGATTTCATCATAATATTAATAATCAAAATTGTTTTATTTCCCATTTGTTGCAACCCTAGCGTATTTTCGTGTGGCAGCGTAAGTACCTACGCTGGCGGCGGCATCGCGCGACATCAAAGGCGATTCCTTACTGTAGGAAATAATATTGTAATACTGTGATATTAGTTATGTGATATGCTATAATGTCGATATGCTATAATATAAATTATAAAGATTTAATACGTGTATTTGACTATCTTGAATCTAGATCCTAGAATTCCTAGACTGATACGAAGATGCAGAACGACAAGTTTTTAATTGCTATTTTATACCAAAATTTATTTTCCTTTGCCCAGACTATTACACAATAAGGAAAATTAATATTTGTATGGTTATTAAATTGATTAAATCAAAATAATATAAACTCGTATTGTGAATAAATATATTACCTATTAAGATTAACTCATAACTTATCCTAACTTTATTATAAATGCGAAAGTAGCTCTGTCTGTCTGTCGGTCTATCTGTCTGTCTTTTGCTGAAATTTGGTAATTATATGGTACTAGAGGTCCGCCCCGGCTTCGCCCGTGGTACATATTTCGCAATAAAAGATAGCCTTGTCCTTTCTGGGGTATCAAAATATCTCCATACCAAATTTCATGCAAATTGGTTCAGTAGTTTAGGCGTGATTGAGTAACAGACAGAAGTACAGACAGAGTATGGATTTGATAAAGATGACATTCGATACTATGCGGAAAGCCACTTATACTATACCTATTCTGAAAAATTCATCCCAAAATGTGAGGTTTCTTATGTCTAAGTAAATAGACAGAGTATGGATTTGATAAAGATGACATTCTATACTATGCGGAAAGCCACTTATACTATACCTATTCTGAAAAATTCATCCCAAAATGTGAGGTTTCTTATGTCTAAGTAAATAAAATACTTTGATACACCCTTTAACATAAAATTAAATAAATTAGAATAGTAAAGTTGATTAAAAACATACGATTCTAAGGTCATAATATGTCACAATATGTATACCTTTAGTCGTTTAGAGGAATTCTAACAATTCACTACTATGTAGCGTATAGTGATAATATTTACGTAAACTTGACATAGACATAGGTCTCATAGTAGACAACATTGATAAATAATAGTAATAAAATACAATGTAACGAATTGAACCTTTTAACCCTTCTCTTGACCATTTTATAGGAGTAAATATAATAATGTCAAACCAAGGCCAAAATGTGATTTATTTGTAAATAAAAAGTGAAATATCGTCTATTATTAATAAGGATAGAAGTTTAAGAATTAACTTTACGTTAATTGCTGAATCATCACTACGACGTTTATAAGCTGTTTTAACGTTTATCATTTAGATATTTCGTCTAAAAGTTACTTAAAAATTTATAACATTGAAGAAAGCACATTGGATTTTGGACCAAACCAGGAGTATCTAAAACTAGCTGTGCCCCAAGATTTTACCCGTATTGCTCCGCTCCTGTTAGTCTTAGCGGGATTATATTAGGTATATAGTTTATAGCCTGCCTAAATATGGGCTATCTAACACCGAAATAATTTTTCAAAGCGGACCAGCCCCCCTAGTCAAGTGGCTTTCTGTTAGCGTAGCGTTCAATAGAATAGACTACGAATGTATGAGATTGACGTAAGCTGTAAATACGTTGTAGATACGTTGTATCTACAGCTTACGTCAATCTCATACATTCGTAGTCTATTCTATTGAACGCTACGCTAACAGAAAGCCACTTGACTAGGGGGGCTGTAGTTCCTGAGATAAGCGCGTTCTAACAAACAAAATCTATGACTCGCTAATAACATAACGGTAAAAGACTGACATGTAACTATATGTACAAAATAAAATTATATGTATCAATCCTCTCAATAATACATAGTTACATTATACTTATGTACATTGTACTTATATAGACATCAATCAGTCAGTAATTTGTTCATTGAGCCCTTTTTTATTTTACTAAAACTTGTTTTTCGGGCGTCACTATATTATGAAGACTATATTTTTATGTATTGTAGTAGGATAGGCTGATAAAAAGACTAGATAAAAACGCGAGGTAGAAGAGTCATTAAAGTAATTTATAAAATAAAAAAATGCACATTCTGTGTAATTGCAATACTAGAACCGGCTTTCTATTTAAGTTTTTTTACTTTCTGTAGCAATTTGCAATTATATCAAGGGAAATTATTATAAAGAGACATATATGGAAAAGTACGGAGGCTCTAGTTAGTAGTTTTGATTTTTATAAGTAAGCCTCTTTTATAATTTACTGTGATTTAGTAGTAGAAGGATTATATATATCCACAATTTAACTACAGACACGCTTATCATCATCTGTATCAGTAGGTATAATGTAAATTTAATAAAAGAGTACGAATAATAATTTTAATATGAATTCGTATTCGAAATGTATGTTCGATTACTCAAAATTCCGTTTAAATTCGGCTTTTACTGCTTATTTTATCTTAATTTAAGCTACCAATGTGTTCTTATGTGTACAATTAGTGAATTAAGCATTATTATCAAAATCAAGAAAACAACTGTACTGTATAATGACTCTTAAGAGCAATAACCTTACGCGTGAGACAAAAGTGTAGCTTCAATCATCCGCTTCAATGAACACTAACGCTTTATATCATACTAGCTTTCCACCCGCGGCATCGCCCGCGCAATCAAAGAAAAACCCGCATAGTTCCCGAGGGATTTCCGGGATAAAACCTATCCTATTTCCTTTCTCGGGTATCAAAATATCTCTATACCAAATTAGGTAGTTAAGGCGTGATTGAGTAACAGACAGACAGACAGAGTTACTTTCGCATTTATAATATTAGTATGGATTCTTACATGTTACATAATGTGCATTCAAATGTTTTTACTTTTCATTAAACAGAATTAATAATTTAGTGTTTTTAGTGAAAACTTTAGGAATAACTCCTTTTGTTTATAACACAGTGACTTAAGTTATTTTTTAATTGAAAAGTAAGTTTCTCTGATAATATGTAATTGAATTGAGTCCATATACAGAATAGAAAGACAGATATAAGATTCTTGAGAATCACCGTTGAGAGCTATGGCTCTATTAAAATTTAAAATTAGGATTTATTTCAATTAGGTACTTTAAATTGTATAAATAGAAGTCTTATCGAGCGTTTCGTTTCCAATTTTCCTCAAGAAATTTATAGTTTTTAAACTAATTCGCAATTACTTAAACTGTGTTTCGTGACATAAAAATGCACAAGGCTAGTTAAATTAGAATTAAAATTTTTAAGCCTAAACCGGTTAAAAACCAGTATAATTTCAATCAGTCAAGAACTAACATCTAGCCTTATATTGCTTAACATGTTTTAGTTTTAAGAGCGCATATTCTATTTAACGCAAGTCAAAAACTCCGCGATCTATTACGATAGATCGCGGCTTGCGCTATCCTTTTACTATGAACAGCATAGGTCCACAGGAGAGCGCCGAGCAACATGTCCTCTCTCTGGAAAGGCTCGCTGCCGACTGATTTTAATCGGGTCGCGCGCAGTGTTTTATAGTACTTTAAAAAAAATTGTAGAAAAATAATAGAGGTACCTTAGTTGATTTTTTAAATTTTATCTTATAAGTAAGACATTCTTTTATTGCAATATGTATAAATTATATTCAATAAAGTCAAATATCTTGGTGAAAATAATCATTTTGTCGACTATAATTTCTAAAAAAATTCACATTGTTCGGATTTTAATTTCGTAAGGCATGACCCAAATGTTGACGAAGTGAACAGTGCTCTTTTACACATATCTGAATGGTTTACTGCCAATAATTTATTATTAAATGCCAAAAAAACCACTTGTGTTGAATTTTTACTTCCTAATGTAAAAAATTTGAACAGAGATATTACCTTGAACGGGGAGGTATTGCATCCCACTGAGTCTACTGTATTTCTAGGGTTAACATTGGACGAGAAACTATAGTGGGGAGCCCATGTCAACACCGCTGCAGGTAAGCTCAGTTCTGCTGCATATGCAGTCCGAAAAATAAGGTATCTCACCGATGAAGATACGGCTAGATTGGTTTATTTCAGCTACTTTCATAGCATTATGTCCTATGGAATTCTACTGTGGGGCAGGGCTGCAGATATAGAAACTATATTTATCTTACAGAAAAGAGCCATTCGCTCTATATATAATTTACGTGCTCGGGACTCACTAAGAGATCATTTTAAGAATACTGGTATCCTTACTGTACCATCACAGTATATATTTAATAATATTTTGCATGTACACAAAAGCTCTGACTTACACACAAGAGTAGGAGATAGACACGATTATGGCACAAGGAACAAGAATAGAATTGAAATGCCATTTTTCCGATTAGCTAAAGTTAAAAATTCATTTATGGGTCAAGGTATACGCTTATATAATAGAATTCCTCACAATATTAAAGAGTTTAGTAGGAGAGTAGTTTTTTATGTAAGTTCTAAATTTAAAACTTACATAAAAAATGTACTAGTTCAGAGAGCGTACTACAGTGTTCAGGAATATATGGACGATAAAGACCCATGGAGGGTTGTCGCGTAAAAACCACAGGACAGTTCTTTGGCATATTATGTAGTTAGGTAGATATAAGTTACATATTATGTAAATTTATTGACATTATTTAAAAGAGCAACTATGGAGTTTCTTGCCGATTCTTCTCCATAGATACTGCTTTCCGAATCGGTGGTAAATGTTAAAAATACTATGTAATGACGATTCGAAAGTGCTACTAAATAGTAGTCTAATTGAATAAATGAATGTTTGAGTTTTTTTTGAGTTTTTGTAAGTTAGGAGTCCAAAATAAAAAAATCTTTTAACTAACTATTTTAATAAGGATTTTTGCAGTTAGTTAAAAATAATTGTGTCTTAGATCTGTCAGCAATTTCAGATATTTTTAGCTTCGAAATTGACACTAAAAGTGAAATCAAGTAATCATCGGCTCAGTTATCTTGATGGTATTCAGAAATACTGTATTAATTGAAAAAAACTCTTAACTAACTACATAGACAATAAAATTTCCTAAAATTATTAGTAATTCATATGTTTGTAAGATAAGTGGTTGATGGACAATCTGGTTTGAAAAATCACATATTTGAGCCAAACAGCGCACGGACCGCGTACACGGCCTTAATAATATATTAAAGAAATTAGAACACACAGAAACCTGTAAATTACTTCTCAATTATAGCTTATATACATTATACAAGCTTACATAGATGGAACCGGTTTAAATTTTATTTATATTTCATCACTAGCTATGCCCCGCGATTTCAGCCGCATTGATCGGCTCTTATTGGTCTGAGGGTGTAGATATAAATTATAGCCTATAGCCTTCCTTGATAAATGGGCTATTTAACACCGAAAGAATTTTTCAAATGTGACCTGCAGGTTCCTGAGATTAGCGCGTTCAACCAAACTAGATTATAATATTAGTTTAGATTAAACTATAGATCGTATTTTTTCTCAATTGAAGTTCCTGTACAAAAAAAAATAAACCGGTGGCCGGAATAGATTCTTTTCCTTTCCGTAAAATTACAATTTGTAATGTCGAGTTTACAAGAATGTTAACAAGAAAATAATGTGTATTTCACATATTCTTGTTAACTTGTAATCACAGACGTAACTTTTAATAGTTATTACTTCTTGAATGCTTTTTACTACATTTTGTACTATATGGTTTTTTAAATTAAAAAAAAAAGAAGAACTTATAACACATAGTTAGTTGTATCATAAATAAATCTATTTAAGTATTTAAATTAATAATGAATTATTTTAAACGGGTCTCACTGCGCTGCCTCGATTATTGATGCAAGATTTATCGAATAATATTATAGGATAGATATTATTATTAAAAGTAAATAAAAATACTTTGCGAATATACCGGAATCTTTCAAATGTCAAATTGATAAGAGTGGATATACAATATCAATTTTCCGTTGTATTTATAAGTTGAATATTAAGGAGAACAAATAAAAAATAGACGTGTGGCACTCGGGGACTGCCGCGGTAAAGCTTTTATATAGCATGCCTTCAAGCCACACCTCCGTGTCCGTCGGAGTGGGGAGCGTGAGGTTTTTCGTTACGGAATTTCTCGATTCGGTCTCCGCGCTCAAGGCCCGCGATAGATGCTATGCAATAGCTTAAAATATCGTAAAACGGATCAATATTATTATATGAAAATAAAGAGGATTGTAGATATTATAAATCAATTGATACGCACTACTACGTATCGTAAGATGTTTCCACGGAAGGGGCAACTGATTAAATGTTATGCATTTTTTAAGGAAAAATCCATGAGAAATGTTGAAACGCGGGATGTAGGAATAAAAGAGGAATAATTATATCATCTAAGTCGGGACCGATGGTCATTTTTCCATGATCTTCAATCCGAAACAAAAGTATTTGTATGATGTTTTATAGGTATAATACGTACATTTTAAATAAAATGTTTTACCAGTTAGTAGCTTTCTGATAAAATCAGAATAATATTGTAAATGTGCTCTATAATTTAAATGTAAAATGTATTCGCTTTGAGAGAGACACGTGCGAAAATCCTTAAAAGCTCTGCAGTCGTCCTTGCCGTAGGAAACTTAATACAAAAACATCACACGATATTGACTATGACGCACATTAAAATATTTTTGACGCCTTTCTAGATTCAGTAACCTGTTTATGAATGAAGTATACGGTGTTATTTTTAGTATTGAATGTATAAAGGTGTAGGCTTTGCATTATTATTTGCGATACAAGAAATGACGACAGATTCGACCTTATTAAAGTTTTTTCATTGTGCTTGTCAGTATTTGCGTGGTAATTAAAATTGCTTTTCAAATGTACCCCGCAATTAACGCTGTCAATTTTTATTTTATCGTCGTTTTTAGGTTATTAGCCTTATAAATATAAAGAAAATGGTTAATATAAATTATCTTTTTGTTGCTTGTTTCCTCTTATTATGAGATTAAATAGTCACAGAACTATTCTTAGGCCTATGCCTAAGAATAGTTCTGTGATATGAGATGCCTATGCAATTATGCATATATCGGCGGCGGCTGGATTTTAGGACTATGTGGGCTGGTTATATCCTCTACATTGGGCGTCTTGGGTAACTTCGAGCATCAAAAGATATAAACGGAATCTAACACTGACAATCACTAATGAACTGAAATGAATACTTTGTATAGCGAATCTAAACTCAAACTAATATAGAGACTGATATAGACTCGAACAGACAAGTCCGCTCGGCACGAGCTCCAACACTTGAATGCCCGTCCGCTACCACGGCCATGTCCAAGTGCACTTCGTGAGTCATGCGCTTGCGTTCGGTAATATCAGGGGGGGGGGGATCTCCGACACGGCCATCTCTGACGATCACACGTCCTCGTGTGAGGTCTCTGCAAAGACTACGTACTCACAGTATCCTGCTCGGCCATACTGATTCTTGTCACAATATAGCATTCAGTTTAGGTCGTCACTAAAACAAACAATAATCATTATTGATCAATCAGCGCCGCACCAACAGCTCTCCTCGATTTCGCACCTACGAAACGTAATAGCCATGAATAACGTCGCACCAACGACTCATGTCGATTTCGCACCAACGAAACGAACACAACACTGAATAATGTACAATGACTCACCGCAATTTCGCACCAACGAAATAATTAAAGCACGGAACATCGTCGCTACAACGACACCACAATTTCGCACCAACGAAATGAGGGTAACATTGAATAACGTCGCTACAACGACTCATCTCGCGTTCGCAACAACGAAAACAAGGATATCTCAAAAGGTCGTCGCTTCAACGACTCATCTCGTTAACGCACCAACGTAACGAAGAACAAGACAGGAGACAAATGGCAACTGCATCTACTACCACTCAACAAACGGCACTACAATGCATTACAAAATCCAGATAAAACATTTAACATCTCCCCTTTTACACAAAGCTCTTACGTCATTTTAACTACTACCACTACTAGCTACTATTACAACCTCATGGTCGGATATTTTCCTGACTCTGTTGTGAGGGTTTTGGAATTTAATGATTTGAAGTGGTAACTATCATTATACCTCAACAATTTTAAGCGTACCCTTGAACTTCAACTCAAGCTTGCTTTGATTTATTTCCTCAATTTCGAAGAGAAGATTATCACCAACATTAAATTTCCATTTACTTACTTAGCTTTACTTTTATCATAACTTGATCGACTTCATTATCAATTACAGACATTAACCCCAAAGTCTCCTTTAACAAATAATAGCTCCTTCAGCTATCTAGCTTTTGTAACACGGTTTATAGTGAAGTCCATTGCCAGTCATACGTCACCTAACGTATCTTGACAATATCGATGTTTGCTAGACTCTACTGCTATGTCTAGCAGTGAACAACCAAAGGCTCATGATGTTGATGATGATGACGATGACGACTTCCATGTTCAGCAGTGACTACGAAAGGCAGATGATGTTGACGATGACGATGATGATGACTTCCATGTCCAGCAGTGTACTGCAAAAGGCTGATTATGTTGACGATGACGCCATGTCCAGTAGTGGACTATATCGATGACGATGATGAATGATGACTGCCATGAGCACACCTTTTCAGCGTAGGTACTCGTCACTATCTACCTGATCATTAACACCACTACCCCCGGTGGAGACTACATCTTAACGTAACTTTATTTTTTACAAAATAACTGAGAAAACATTTACTTTCTAAGCACCTGCCCGATTATCATTCGTACTGGCTAGTTTCAAAACAAATTAACACTGGACTCTAGTGCCATTATACTACTTCTACTACTAGTAGTAGCAACCACTCTACACATTTTTAAAGTAATAGAGCAAAACATATCGCGTGAAAGTATCAATTAGACTAAAACATACTCCTTAACATCATTCTTCCCACTAAGTTTCCCCTGTAGCATCAATGTACACAGAATACTAACTTAAGAGTTTTGCCTGAATTCTACCTGAGCTAGGCTTAGAGATTTAGCAAGTGATAAAGTTCACAACGAACTTACGCCCGAACTTAGACATGTAACCCAGATGCATGACTACATCGTGGATATTATGTACCACTGATCTTTTACCATTTTATCTGCACCTTGACAAATAATTTGCAACCTTACCGCATATGTCTTCCAGACATCAACAAGTAACAACTCATTCCGCATGTCCAAATGCCTCTCATGGTCCTGGCAGACAGTCAACGGAAAGCTCGGCTATGTTGACTCCATTCTGCCCCACACAATTTGCAATAATCGAAATACATACTGTGATAGCGAATGTGCATTGCGCGAAACTCGAAAGGCAACCAACATCCTTTATACTAGCTCCCTTTATCTCTGTCATGAATGACATTAGAGTCGATAGACTCTAGACAGACCCTCTCTACCTGTGAACACGTGAAGACACTACTCTGCTTTTTACTAAACGGCTCCCACCGAATTGCAATCAGTCACCCCTGCAAACTTGCAAACCTGTAAATAATACCTGAAGTGCATAACTGCATTAACCACTGCTATGCTGCTGCAACTTAAACTGCGGTCTCGTGTGCATGGGAGTAAAACCTGGTCTCTAAGGCAGTAGTTCTACGTCTGTAGTAAGCAACTGGATGCTACTAACCGTCATGTTTCCGTATCAGTTCAGTACCACATACATCCGCGCTCGCATCTATGTGAACTGCGGTCATACACCACAAGAATAGGTTGTGATGTTAAAAGACTAATAAACGTTCGACTGATTAGCTCATGTGATGATGAGTAATCACTTATCAATTTTACTTCCCTTTTAACTTGTAAGCATAAACAATAGTGCTATAATTTAAGAAAACTGTTAATAAACAAACAGAAATAAGAAGCTGTATAAGCTATGTGACTGTACTTTACCATCCTTAATAACAAAGCCTAAGTATTCAACACTTTGCTTTCAAAACTCACATTTGGATAGGTTTAAAGAAGATACTACCTTCCTCAAAGTACTCTCTCCATTCCTTACTACAATCTGGATACGCACTGTACCTTGTTCCACGTCAGAAGCTAACCAGATAGCTACTTGGTTTCACTAATCCAGCTGTTAAAAACCCATTGACTTTGTTACGCAATCTGCTGCTCGTTCAACGCACAATACTCCTTAGAACAGACACATTTCAACAGCTGTAACTCAGATGGTAAATAAGTGCTAATAATACACTAAAACACAACACATTGAAATTCTCTAATTGAAATTCACGCCTCTGCATGTTGGACTTATGTCCCTAAGTAAGTCTACCAAACCGCTAGGTATCTTTCTTCTATCGGTACCAGTGTATAATAGAGCGAAACTCAATTAACTAAGCAACACGCTTCAATAAGATGAAATTATTGTATTGTCACTATTCCTTAGTAAATGTACACAGTGTGAACTAAATCTATCTCATTAAAGTAGGTAGTTCAAAATCGAGTCCGTTACATACGAACAATAAAGGAAGCCAATGTAAGCGTGATAAAAATCAAAACAATTTGTCGTATCAGACTTGTTACAAATAAGAACATTATTACGCAATAATGTAACACATTAGAATATCACACATGTAAACTTTGTGTTTAATTTCTCAACCTAATAAGCTAGCATCGCTATCATAATTATGATTAGGCACAACACAAATTAAAATTACTAAAAAGTAATCGCCTATTGTAACTTGCCATAAACCTTGTTATGAACTGTCTACAATATGTTAACAGATTATTTTGAAATTAATGTGATTATTAAAAACGCTTACTAGTCAATTTGCTACTAGCAATTATATCTCTGATAAGGATACACTCAGCACCAAAAAAACAAAACTAAACATGTATGACTCACAGTTGTCCATAAGTTTGCCACACGGCACGTGTTGACTCAATGATTGCGTTCAGGCAACGTGGATGTACCTGACCTGCTGGTTTTCGGTGATTCTATGCCTAGTGCAATCATTAGCACCTTATCCGCTCGTGCACTCCGATGCAAAGTGGCCAGACACGCCACACATGAAACAAATGACTCGGGATGGTTAAACCCTGCTAAGAGGACTGCTGATCCATCGCGCGCCCTCCATCTGCTGTCTGCGAATGGCATTCACACACAGGTCTCCTACAAACTTATTGATAGCACACAGTCAGCGAAGCAGCCCTGTTACGCCTCGCACTTGTCCTGTAAATGTCACTAATTTGCGGAGCCCTTCACCGCATAAAGACGGCTGCCCTGAGCTCTCGCTGCAGCAATCCCCGGCAACAAACTCAGTAGTAGCAAGGGCCACACGCTGCAAACGCTTGTCAAACCGTGAAACACGCGACAACACGGTTGAAGTGGCAACTTCCTTCTCGCTCACATATCGCCAAGAAGCCACTGACGCACACAACCCGACGACACACACCGACAAGCACTCACGTCGCTTGGCTCGCCACCCTGCAAGTTAACACAAGCAGCCGCAGCGGGCTCAACAGTCACATTACGCTACACAATACGGTAACAATTCTCCTTACTGTGTCCCTCTGCTACCAGAAAATAAATTAAGAGACATGATAGACACTGCAAAGCACTTTAACGCATCATAAATAGCAAATAGTAACAAATAATAACTTTAACGGCTTTTTTCAAAACACAGATCAACGGACAATGGCATTACATCACGCACGTTATTGTTCCACTTGTTGTATATTGTAAGCACTCACCGGTTTTCTTATGGCTACGATTAAACGTCGCATGATACTATTTGCACCTCCAAAATAATTTTATAACGTGTCTACATTACCACATGACGATTGTAAAAATCACGTTTATTCTTTGTGCTCAAAGCAATCCCGCTTCTGATATCGGCGGCGGCTGGATTTTAGGACTATGTGGGCTGGTTATATCCTCTACATTGGGCGTCTTGGGTAAGGGCGCGTTCCCACCGTGTCGTGACGACAGATAATCGTGTAGTTTTAAGTGTCGTGGCTTATATGTTTAAATGGAGGTGTTCACATTTAGAACGACACAATTTACTGTCGTCTACGACAGTTTTTGCAGTGACGACACTTTGTCGTGACAGTGGGAACGGCAAGCACGACAGTCGTAAAACGATAAAAAATCGTGGACGGCAACTCTATGACGTCCATTGAACTCAGGAGAGTAAACGCACTAGTAATCACCAAGCGAACGCAGAGGCGACTAGATTTGTAGCTTGCTGATGATGTGTAAACGACAAAGCGACTGCCAGGAAACGTTAAAATGTCGTCGCGATCCAATGGGAACAGCTAGATACGACAGTCGCTAAACGATAAAAAATGTTGACGACAAACAATCGTTATAATGGGAACAGGTAAAGACGACAGTCGTCGAACGATAAATTAGTCGTTACGACATAGTGGGAACGCGCCCTAACTTCGAGCATCAAAAGATATAAACGGAATCTAACACTGACAATCACTAATGAACTGAAATGAATACTTTGTATAGCGAATCTAAACTCAAACTAATATAGAGACTGATATAGACTCGAACAGACAAGTCCGCTCGGCACGAGCTCCAACACTTGAATGCCCGTCCGCTACCACGGCCATGTCCAAGTGCACTTCGTGAGTCATGCGCTTGCGTTCGGTAATATCAGGGGGGGGGGGATCTCCGACACATATAACAAGATCTTTTTAATTGTAACTACATTGTTGCCTGAAGTAAATAAATAATAATCAAAATGTGGTTGTTAAATAAATTGGAGTAAACGTGCATGCATATCCATATTAATATTATAAATGCGAAAGTAACTCTGTCTGTCTGTCTGTTACTCAATCACGCCTAAACTACTGAACTAATTTTGATGAAATTTGGTATGGAGATATTTTGATACCCGAGAAAAGACATTATTGAATGACGCAATCCCGGACATCCCACGGGAATGGGAACTATGCGGGTTTTTCTTTGACTGCGCGGGCGAAGCCGCGGGCGGAAACCATATAAAGAATATCTCTGACTAGATTAACATTACAATAATATGTATGATTTTGAACGGTTCGACAACGACGTTGGACACTTTGTAACGGTCTTATTTATGTTTTTGGAACGAAGCTTTTTCGTGACATCTCTTGCCTACTTCGAATAATTCTTTAACCGACTTCAAAAAAGGAGGAGGTTCTGAATTCAGCCGGTATTTTTTTTATAATATGTACAAAAAATACCATTGTCACCATAATAAATGCGTGAACATGTTTTTGTTAACGTCAATTACGCCATAAATGCTGAACCATTTAGGATATAATATGGGATAATTGTAGCCCAGCAATGCTTTTACGGCTTAATACAATAGCTGAACTATTTAAGATGAAGGTGTTTCTGATAAATATACTATGTCTGTATGACTGTATATGTCTTTTACTTTATTCTGCAAACTACTTCTTGTAATGCCTCATACCGTATTTATTATAAGATCGGAGAATCTCTACGAAATTGTTACGTATCACGTAGAAATGATAATCCATGATCAGTAAGGTTTTGAATTTTTACTTGATGCTAAAAAAAAGCTCACAACATCATAATATTGTCGTTATGTGTACAATAAGATTTTAAATTACAAGCGCTGCTATAAATCAAAAACTAGATGTAAAGCAAGAATTTCGCGTATTTATGATATTAATTTTAATATTTGACCTATCTCAAGCAATTATGTATTATTTTAATAAATGCATAAACAACTACATATGTTTATCACGAAGATTACGAAGCGCAGTAGTGAATTGAGAAAATGTTTTACTTATTTTATTTATTGTTTTGAAGATATTATATCTGAAGACAATATTTAGCTATATTTTATAAAAAGGTCGTCTTAGATTGTATCATATAACAGCTCTTATTGTGAGAATTTTATAAATTATGCGTTAATATCAATAACATCTTTATCCTTATACAATAAACATTCTTCTTTTATGACTCTCACACTTTGACCTCAACGTTAATTCACTATCTATGTGTAATATTGCTTTTCGTCTGGGAAAGAAAATTATCGTTTGACATGTCACCACGTAACGCATGTCATGCTGTTTATATCATGAATCTACACCGTGCCGGGGCTGGGCAGGACCGGGGCCGGAGCTAGGAAACAAATTAAACAATATCCAGATAACAATCAAATTTCATACATCTATTCTGATAATAAATTTATAGAGAGTTCAATTCTGTACATGAAATATATTTCCAAAACTATCATCATACAATAAGTATATAATAATGTTGTATCGCCCCGGAAGGGTCACGGTCCGGTCGTGACACGGACACAAATAATACATATGGTACAAAGTCGGCTAGCTTAAAATTTTACTTTAGTCTAGGTAACATCTAGTAAAATATTAGATCTACTATACGTTGCCTAAAGGTCAATCGCAATACAAGTAGGTAATAAAGTAATTTATATGCACATTATTTATTAACGAGAGCCGTTCTATTAAACAGCGATAAGTACTATTATATACGTAATATTTCCATCCTTGCTATAGTGCTGTTCATATTTGTAGGTTAATTACAAACAATTAATTAATTATGCACTATAATATTAGTGCGTAAGTTTGTTAAGGGTTCCGTAAAATAGGGTATAGGCCATAGGGTAGCCTTGTCCTGCGTCGCTTTTATCTCGGGAACGCATGAACGTTGAAATCACTAGGTATATACTTGAGTCTGCTCTGAAGTTATAAAAAATTGAACTCTTGGGTAATGTAAATAATAATATACAGGCCGTGTATGCCGTAAGAAGTGAATATTTTGATAAGCAGAGGATCAAAAGGAGAAGTATCCGAAGGTACTTTTCACTTTTTTTTCTTTTTAAAATGATTAAATTTGTCATGATGCACAAAAGTAGATATTATTGTCTAGTGGTCTACATAATATTATGTATTATACTTTATTCGCAATAATATCAAAACTTTTAAGTTCAATTACTGCATACATTTTCATTGTGTTTGCAAAAAAAAAATAGAGTAAAATTTTTAGGCAGAAAACAAAGCACGGAACGAACCTTTGCGGCGAGTCCGACTCGCTCTTGCCCGGTTGTTTTTTTTTTTGTTTGTCCTTGCTTCATGTTGCAACGAAGGAACTGATTGACGTGAATTTCGAACAGCTACACCGTATATAGTATTGGAAAGTAAAATAAACTTGAAATGATAATATATTTATTGTATCCAATATTTCCCCTAAAAATTACATCAAAATAAATTTATTTTATAAAAACTTAAAACGCTCTACTTTCAAAGGTATTATATTATATACGTCCTTTTCTTAGGTTTAAAAATAGTTATAATTATATTCTGCTACCTCATTAATCTTTAATTATAAACTCTATTTGGAAAACAAAAGAATTGTATCACTAAACATAGAAGTAGCTTTTTATAAGTAGTAATTAAAGAAATAATAAGAAATGAATATTTTGTGATGCGATTACAAAAGGAAATTCTGCAGAGGTCACTATCAAAACATTTACAAACAGTGCTCATTATAAATGGACCCTTTGGTTCTGCACTAATACTTTCATAATGCATTGAATTAACTTTTTTTCACTTAAAGAGCTATTACGATACATTTTTGTTTATAGATGTTTGTTGTTACGTAATTGTACTTTTAGTAAAACAACTTTACGTTTATTGTAAGGAATAACAGATTATTGTAAAGACTTATTTTTAATATTTATCCTAATTCAAAACGTGTTTAAATCAATGTTATTAAGTCTGGTTTTTTATTTTGGAAAGAGTTTTCCTCAGGTGGAGAGCGGAAAAATTAACAAAAAATGACTCTATTTTTGCAATTCAGTACACGTAGTCACCGTAGTAAAACTTATACTATGGTATTTACTGTTAATCTATACTAATATTATAAATGCGAAAGTAACTCTGTCTGTCTGTCTGTTACTCAATCACGCCTAAAAAACTGAACCAATTTGCATGAAATTTGGTATGGAGATATTTTGATACCCGAGAAAGGACATATGCTACCTTTTATTGCGAAATATGTACCACGGGCGAAGCCGGGGTGGACCTCTAGTACTACATATAAATAACATGTTATTGTTTAACTGTTGTATTTAATATTTAATACTAAGTACTTTCATTTGTGTTGGTTTCCATGTGGTAATAAGAAAACACAAAAGACTATAAAATATCCTAAGCGTCAATATAATGGCATCCGTTTTATAGTAATTGCTTTTTATAAAGCAGAATGAGAATGTATTTCTATAATCTATAGTTGTTTTTATTATTCTTATCTCCATTTCAATCTTTTATTTAGAGGTCAATAAAATCTCTAATGAATATTGATATTTATTTGCTTTAGAAATGCGTCGTAAAGTAAATTTCTAAGTATGTTTTTCAATGCTCTTTAACATTATTTTTAAGAGTGTGTACAGGCATGCTCTCGACGAGAGTCTTTTCGGCCGAGGCTCTCGACGAGAGGCTCTCGACGAGTGTGTACAGCCGCGGTAAAGGTCTTCTAAGGTCTACAAGAAACTATAGAAAGTACGACCATTACCGCATTGTTTTGCAGATATAGTTAGCGTCACAAAATGCCTAAACTTGTTGACACACGAGTCATATTGTAGAAAAAAATAATGCCCAGTAACAAATTTGGAATGCGAAGGTACCATAATTTATAATTAATAATTAGAACCGGTTAAATATTTAAAAACCTGTTGAAGCTGATTCTGGACAATTGATTTAATTTGGATAATTAACGATTTTTTTAAGCACCGCTTTATATTCTGATAGTCATCGTCCTATCATATATTATTATATCACAAATTGGGAACGTATTTGTAAATTATATTAAAAATAATAAAAAAATAACGTACTTCAAAATGCATCACTTATTAATTATCTCAAAATTTTCAATAAAACACCGAATTATCGCGAATATAAAATTGTCTACGATTGGGGATTGTATATTATGTGTCGATAAGATCAGCATGTTATAAAATATGTTACCTGATACTTTTAAGGAAGCCTGTGAAATTAGAGTTCTGAGATAATAATATCTTTATAGTTATAAGGCTACTTACATGAGGTATAAAGTTTTTTTTTTATTATATTATAATATAACGTGTTTTTGAATTCAAAGAATGCGATCACTAAAATTAAGAAACGGACGTTTTTAATTTGTATACTTAGGTACTTCAAAAGTTAAAGTTAAACTTAGTTAAAGTTATAAATAATATCTATTAATATTATTTTAGATTAATAAAAGTAATATATTAGAACATAATTATTTCAACTTAGTATTTTTTAATTTATTTGAAAACTTTGACAAGATAGATAAAAAAAACATATATATATTCTTGCTTCAAGAGCATCAGCGGCTAACGATAATTAATATGAGAATTTATCACACATAATATTATCTACTAGAAAATCTTTCATTATCGAATCCCAATCAAATATGCAAATGTGTAATTATAACTGCAGATTAAGAGCCTAGATTTAGATCACTTTAGTGTTATAAATGTATATTTTATGCACTTTTAATCAATTTAAGAGCGCAAAATTTCGTTTATCGCGAGAACCTAATATAATATCTATTGCGGCCAGATTTGCGGGTGCACTTTGTAGATTATAATCAAACATATATTACCATAGATAAAATATTATAAAGATATTAGATATAGAAATAAATGCATCCACGACTTGAATAATGTGCCCCGGTTCATCCGCTTTGACTAAAATTTGAAACTCTCTCATTCAATTAAAAACGATTCAAAATCCGTTGCGTAATTTTAGAGATTTAGGTATGCATATCTATATATTATATGACAGCGTATTTGTTTTATAATTATAATTATTTAATTGTGACATTCCACATTATATGGACTAAAGATGGACTACAGGTAAATTAGCTTGGAGAAATTTTTGCATATGTAGTGGTGTGTATATTACTCAGATCTTAGAGCGCGTTTCCACTATATCGTTCTGGCCTATACAAAAATGTTTCGATATCCTAACATTACTATTTAACTTTATACTTATTCCTAGCAACACTTTTGTTTTCAATAAAAACAAGTTTTTATTTGAAAGAAAATGGTTTTGACTTTATAAAAAAAAATATATCATTCAATTTTACGTCCTTGAGCAAACGACAAGGCGATTACCGTGAAACAATAAAATATCGTGTCCATAATAATTTGTTTCATAATTAATATTTGACCATAATAATTACGAAACAAAACAAATAAATAAATCGTCACTTGATAGTGGAAAGTGGAAACACGCACAAAACCAGAATAAACCAGTTTACGCTGTCCGCAGGTGCCACGTGCAGTCGTTTGGTAGCGTTAGAACATAAAGCACATTTCATTCAAAAATTATAATTATTATGTACGTAGTTTAATTGATAAATTTTGTATTTGTTGATTGTTGTTATTATTTGTTATTATTGTTATAATATTTGTTGAAGTGAATTACATGTCCCGCAGCCGGAGGCCCCAAATGAAAACTCAGATGTACTTAAAAACTACATTTAATAGCTAAAATGAGACTTTTACACCCATGTCTGCACGATGCAGACCGGAGTTAAAGAATGAATTTATACAGTTTAATAATTATAAAGACGTAAGCTTGGATGCTATAAGGGAAATCGCATCCACATTCTATTCCCGTGCGAACGGCGTATTCAGCAGTTTTGTATGAAGGCAGGGCCATAACTAGTGTTTAATTTGTGTGTAAGTGTTGTAACTTTATATTGTTAATTCAATATGGCTCCAGTGTTAAAACATGGTCGAGGCAAGCCTTTGACTTCTCAAACTAAAGAATTAAACTTTAAATGTCGTTTCTTTTTCAGGTTAGTAAATTTTTCATTTTAGTAACATTGTTAATGTAAAAGTTATATGTATGTTAAATGTGCAAATATTAAAATAAAGTCTCATCTTTTTCAGAGGAGAAACACATATAGTTTAATTTAAAATCCCTTATATATACAGGGTTACTTGTAAAACACCGGCAACCTCGCAGGACAAGATAGCTAACATCATAAGTAACAACATTTCGACTTTTGATAATTTGTTAGATTTTATTTTCATACAAAAATAAATATTCATTTAATTTTCCGTCTGAATATTATAAACTCTACGCCTCCCAAAAATTACGTAAACAAAAAGCGAACGAGAGGGGGAAGGGGGCGTCGCGTCGCCCATCCGATAATTAATAGAACATAGACTTACAAATGTAAGGAGAGTACAATAAAAGTTTAAAAAATCATTTAAAAATAATTTATTGCGTTATGCCAAAAGTCGTAGAACAAATGTTGTTATTTATGATGTTAGCTATCTTGTCCTGCGAGGTTGCTGGTGTTTTACAAGTAACCCTGTATAAAATAAAAACTAAAAATAAAATGTTGTTTTATTTTATTTGCTGACCATACACTACTACAAACGCAAAAATTTCTCCAAGCTAATTTACCTGTATCTGACACAACAATGTTCTTTTTTAACCTGAGACTAGCTCGTTCAACAAAACAAACAAACAAACGATTCAGCTATATAAAAAATAAGGAATTTCGAGTTTTATAGTTTTACGGCGCTGTGGGGTATATCTTAAACTAAAGGCTTATCAGGCTATAAAATGTAGGGGTTGATTGGTCGCATCCTTAAAACGATAATATGGATAACCGTGGGAAAGGCGAAAGAATTCCGTTCCAATTTGGGGCCCTAGAACTTTTAATTAACAGTACCTACAATTAAGTTCACTAGAACATTTAAGATGAAAGTCATTTGTATTTATTGAACGTATTTGATAAGTCTATAATTCTATTGATTCTTCACGACCTTAAACAAGGATACAATTTGTATAAATAAGTCAGTTGCTTATCTTGACATTCCCGTAATCAGTATATAGAATTGATACAAAACGGTCTCATGGGAAACATCAATAAGTAATTAGCCTAATGTAAGTTTACTTCATTATTTCTATATAAATTAAACATAATTAATGTCAACAGTGAATGGTATGCGTAATGATAGTGTTAAAGTAATCTGCCTTCAGAAATAAATGACTGGATGTAACTAGTAATAAGTACATAGCCGAGACTAAGAAGACTAAGAAACTATTTATATAAGTATTATTTATATAGTTATAATATAATAACCCTTTTAAGAATTAGCAGAGCAATTAAATTTTATCGTCATTAAAAAGCGATCTATTTTATTCACAATAAAAAAAATATATATTATTTTGTTCAAATGCAGCGTCATTCTTATTAGGAACTATATATTATTTTTTGGAATTTTAATATGATAGAATGAAATACAATTTTTGTCATAAATCTTCGCTCGACTCTCTTTTGTAGTCTATATTGGATTGCAAGTGCATTTTTCAGTGCATCTATTAATATTAATATTTTTCTATGTTAATCTTGATTTGATTTATACCGTAAAAATATATTACAGTAGATAGAGTATATTATATTATCTGAGATAGAGCTAAATGCTTTATAAATTAAATTAAGCTATATTTGTTATATAACGTTTTACAAACAATATTTCCAAGATTTAAAAGGATTAATCGAAAGCCACTGTTCGAGTTCAAGGGATACACAAGCTATAAATTCATCCAATTAGTGTCGAACATGTATTCTTTACAACTGATTTAATATTCGTGTTTCACAAACGCTACAGTTTGTAAGCAACACCATTTATCTGTAAAACTATTCAGTTTTTACACTGGCTATTATAAGAATTATATAATTTGAAAAATTATATTTCCATGGAATAATTAACTTGATAATTGAACACACTTTATCTAAAGACTTGATTATTTGCATGCCTTAGCTTGTTTTATAGCAAATTGTGACTTAATTAATTATAATTTTATTTTAGTTCAGAGATAAGTAAATAACAAATATTAAATGTATTTATTTAAATAGTATAATCGTGTCAAGAGTTATATTATAATATATATTTACATATAAATTGGATTATCTGAAAATATTTCTGTAACCAGATACGGAATGACAAATCACAAATATAAGAATCAATAAGATAAGATAATTTAATAAAATTAATAAATAGGCAAAAAGTCAAATTTCTGTTTGTTCCATATTGTTTTAATATCATCGCACAATAATAATGTTTTATGAATGGAAGGTATTTGATGAGAAACAACTTTTTAGGATGATCCTATCCCATCTCTATCTAGCTAGAGAATTTAAATACGAGTTTGTATAATTCAGACAAAAATAAGAATATTTTTAATTCATCAATGCTATAAAACCAACCTGTACCATGTAGGCACTGTATTATAATTTGGACAGGGTTTCAGTTAAAATTATCAAAACAAGATACAAGGTAAAAAACAAAAAATAATAACAGATACCTACCAAAATAGAGCTTGTTTTTTTTTTTTTTAATTTGTGATGAGTAACGTAAATGTTTTGTCGAGTTCATAAATATTAAAATTATAACTTACCCAGATTGTATAATAAACTGTCTAACTTTATTATAACCAAAAATATTTTAAAGCCTGAGCCAACGAGTAAAAATGTTTATCTTCATATTATATTCGTTACAAAAAATATTCAATTACGTCAGTCGAAATAACAAGATTTAACATCTTCATGTGGTTAAAATCATATGAATTTCTGAGATTTAAGTTATTTTCTCGACGGAGTCATACGATATAAATGTAAATAATCTTATAAAATGTTATCATGAAAAGTTTTTAATTAAAATAATTGTAGTTTTATTAATATGAATACTTGATTCTCTTTCATTTTTAAAGGTTAATGTTTAACCTTAAATTCAACTTTTAAAAGTTTCTGTCAAACTTCAAACAACGCTAAAAGATGCTAAAAGCACTTAAATTTAGTCAGTTTCTCGCGGTTGTTTAGATGAATAAAATATGCAAGTTTAATAAAACATAAGATGCAATATGACGATTTATAAGTATTTATAATGTTTTGCATTTAATTTACTACCTACTTTGCAAAATGTTATGCAACATATACCGGCGTCCATGGCCGTTGACCATAGAACGATGTCGGTCTATGGTTTTTATGAGCGGAATATGAATAGTATGAATTAGTATCTATGAAACATTACATATTTGTTTTTATCTATTGTCATTTATTTTTAGATTTTCGTACACACTTTCGATATTATTTAAAGTTTGGCTTGCGCCAAAATCGTTAAGCTGACTTTTGTGTCGTTAATTTTTAATTAATGGGTTTTATTCACGGCAAGTTATGTAGTTACCGGCTTTTAAATCATTGCTAATTTTTTGTATTATATTTGCGGTTTTTTAAATTTATTATTTATAAATTATATTCACAGACCACTGAAGTTTTGTCTTTCACACACACTGTCTCATAAAATCCGTTGTTGAATAAATTTAGTATATTGTTGTCGGAATACTAAATCGCTGGATCGGTAAAGCGATCGCCTGACAGCAACCGAGGTAAGGAACTGGGCAACTGGCCGGGCCAGAGCAACCATCCGCTATACCACCCATCAAGTAAAACCAAAGCGTGCAATTGCTTTTCACGTCCTTTCTGTGATTTTTTAATCTTGCGTAATAATAAATATTTATAATTTATTATGTTTATCATTATCATTAATAACAGACGGTTTATTATAGTTGTTTAAGCGGGCGATTAGAAGCGAGCGTGGTCATAGACACGCTATCGGATGTTCGTCTTTTGAATTCACTTCTTAGGGGTTTTTGTCAATAAGTGAAGTGTATAAGTAGGATATTATAAAGATTTTATCTTTGAATATAAATTAAAGTTAACCATCTGTTATCGATAACTTAAATATTTCGTTAGTTTTATCTAGCATCGTGCTTCAAATAAAAAATATGTACGTAAGTAGTCTTGAGCGGATTCAAATTAAAGTGAAAATAAATATAATAGACTCAAAATATATTATTACACACTTTTCTTAATCATATTATGCAACACAAACAAGTAGAAATGTATAGTATCCACTTTTGCATTCACATATTTTTTAAAATATTTTTCAAATAAAGGAATACTTATTTACATTATTATGCGACAGTGAAATGCTTATTTTAACTTTTTAAAATCAATTGAGGCAAAAGGAAAGGTACTCGCGAGAAACCTTCCGAGTCAAGCCTTGAATTAAATTAAAAATGCGTAATTACGTATTAAATTGCGTGAGAAACTTCTGGAATGCTCTACATAAACAACACAAGATTTCCCTGAAATTGCTTTCCATGGTTTAATAAAACCTTACTATATCAAATTCACAACATCGACAATTTTTTTTCCATTATATTAAGTAGAAAAATTCCCTCCTTCTTTATGAGATCGGGTGTAGTCTAAAAGTTAAACCATGAAAAAAATAAAGACTGTCACCAGTAGGCAGTAACAGAGATAAAACCTAAGGGCTCTCCTCCTCCTCCTCCTCCTCCAGAGGGGAACCTCTCTACACTTAGTAGATTTTATATTATCTAATCTTAAACATATGCGACATGAAGCAAAACCAGATCCTAGAAGCCCATTGGTTTGTTTAATCCATTTTATATAGCATGTTTATTCTAACTAAAGATTATGAGGATAGTTATAGGATAAACCGGTTTACTAAGAGCCCCCGGATCGCCCTGTCATGTATCAATTAGTATCAACGTTTGTTAAAAAATAAAAAATAAATAGGTTGGAAGTTTATTGAACTTGAAATTGTAATCCATAATCTGTGTACGTGAAGCGTCAAATGACATTTAATCTCTCAGCATAAAGTGGGGTCACAGAACGTAGGTACCTAATAAGGCCTACTTACATCGTTATAGGAAATACTGAATTGCACTTTTAATACGTGTCAGGCTTAATATTGTTTATATATTTACTTGCAATGCACACAAAAAATATTCACTGCATTGGAAATATTCTTGACTAGTTATTTTTTATGTATTGTGTCATTTTTATTACCTTTTATAATTAATTATTGCATAATAATGTGATAAGAGTAAGGTCGACGATTCGTGATCGGGCGTACATAAATTATATTTTATTTACATTTCAATTCATATTATGTACGATTTATTAACAATTATCACATATTTAGAAAATACGAATATAACATTTTAATTTGTGACTCTTGTTATTATTATACATAATATATTTTAGACTGTTATGTTTATTTGTCGTAAATAAGCTAAGGCATAAAATAAAGAGGATATTTCACCACCATTATCACAGACTAATAATTATTATACTACGTATCCAATATTATTGATTTGAAAACGTTACTATTTTACGTTACAAATTAAACAGACTAAGGCTTTACATGCATGTTGTAATTTATACAACAAAAACATAGTGCCTACCATAGGTGCCTACGTTTAAACTTTAAAGTACATATGTAGGTATGTACAGAAGTATTTCAGAAGCGCAACATTTCGTGTTTAATATTAAAACAAATGATTTAGGTGTTGTTTTCACCTAGCATCAGCCGCCCCATGTATTTTAATTGTTCGTAATGCGAAATATTTCGATTAGCTCAAGATAATGTAAAAATCGTTCAGCTGTTGAACATTGCGCGTTACAAGGTATTTTAATAAAACATGTTGCGGTATGCTAAGTTAAATTAAAAGAAAAATATCACCTGTAACTAAGAAATGCTGTCGATAATTTTGAAATATATCCAGGGGATTAATAATCGTAGTATTGTAATTGTTTATTAAAACAGGCTGTAACGTGCACTTTTTACGTCGTTAAATCATAGAAATCCGCTCATTACGTACCTACTTATTGAATTCGGTAGTTTACGTAAATAGTGCGCTAAAAGGAATAAACAAACCTCAATATTTTGGCTTGGACTCTTTAGAAATAGGTAGGTATGTATTAAGAATATGATCTGAATTTTAAGCTTAAGTAGGAAACCATACGTTTATATTTTATATATTGTTTATATTCTTACTAATACGATTTATAGTATGCCTACGGTTATGTTTATATTTCTTAAGAAAAAGTTAATACCGCAAACTCTACAGCACCATTAGAACGCATTGGAATTAAATAAATACAACAGTTAAATATTTACCACAGTCATAAACAAAACCCTTCAATTTTCAACCCATAAATGGAAAGGAAAAATCTATTTTTCCTGTAAAGCTAAACGTTGAAGCCGCACCTGTCGTTATTGAGTGGTAATTGGTATCCTTAAATTTAGCAAATAAATTAATTTTTTTTATACAACAATAGCAAACCGCAGTCATAATAAAAACTATTACAGTGGAGGGCCATATTATTTGGACTTACAAATAAACCAGTTTAAGGAGAAGGGTAGCTTGACCAATGAACATATACCTATCCTTTAAGGATATATCTCTGTACTAGTAAATTGGAGTGTTTGTCTGTTTATTCCGGCAAATCTCCGGAACGGCTCTACCGATTTTTACGGGAATTTCAGTAACAGATAGCTGATATTATAAGGAGTAACTTGGCTATTTATTATTCTGATCCACAGGAAGTTAGTTACGCGGCTTACCTACGCCGCAGGTGAAATCGCGGGACGCAACTAGTCCTCAATATATTTATTTTAAAGATTTTGCTCTGTCTGAAATTTTGCCGGTATTATAGACACCTTTTTGTAATAATAAACAGTTCGTAAATGCACTACTTACCTACACACAATTTGCTAAATATGCATTTACTGCAATCGAGATTTCCGATTATATCGAATAATTTCCTCTTTTTTCTTTAAATTTGCGCGAACATGCATTGATAATTAATTTTCCTGTTATAATACCTTTTGAATTATGACTTATTGGGCTAAAAAGGATGTAGTATATCGCAAAGAATATTATGATGCTTGTTTTATACTTTTAATGGAAGAGTAAAATAAATATTACTAGGTTTTAATATATACAAATGTACTCTAGGTATATCCGAATCATTAAATAAAATATAGAGTAATCTGGTTTCCAATAAAATATGTAGGTACTTTAGATTGTGACTTAATGGAATGTGCGAATCGTAAGAGAGGATATACATTCATAAAATAAACTTGTTTAATGAATACTAATAGTTTCAGTAATTTAATTATTTATTTATTCTATGATACACATTTGGATAGGAGACATTTTCTTGACATTCCTATAAATGGTTTCATCGGATCGCAGAATACGTATGATATGAATATAATGAAGATTTTAGACTCTTTTCGGACTCATAATATTATTATTCTTAACTAGCAGTCCGCCCCGGCTTCGCCCGTGGTACATATTTACGTTTTCTCTACGTAAGAACCATCCTCGTACTTCAAGGAATATAATAAAAAAAGAATTAACGAAATCGGTTCAGCCGTTCTCAAGTTATGCGCTTACCAACACATTTTGGGATTCATTTTTATATTATAGATTATACATGACAACGTTTAACCATGTTTAACGCAGTCCTCTTTGATTTTTTTTTATCTAGGCATAATCAAATTCACGGAAACGCGAATTCAACCCACTTTAAAATTATCATAAAAATTTGTAAAAATGTATAATGCATCCTGCGTTTACATTTAAATAATTTTCCCATTGATTTATATATTGATGATTTAATAATATTGTAAACAAACAGAAAGAATCTGTGTTTGTTTTTCTAAACAGTAGGTTATAACTTCGCTACTAATCGCTTCTTATTGACTGGATTATCCGAAATTACATATGTATTTGAAACTAGTTTACACTGGTTTATTATCAATGATCTAAAGTCGGGCAAAAGCCGGAATTCGCTATAGAAAAAGCACGTGCGGATAATTTGCCTATAATTTATTATAATATAGCTCTTATATGATGATACTTCATTTGGATAGCTCTATAAATAAGACTCAATGCCACGTTCAAATAATTATTTATTTCGACGTGACGTTGTGAAATTATGTATCAAAAAGTGATCGGAAAGAAAGCTACTCCATCACATTTACATCTCGATCAGATGTCTGGGTCACTATTTCAGTTTTAAATTTACGACCATAAAGCTATTTTTATTGAATTAGAAGAGCTAATGAAACAAGTTTAATTATATTTTAATCATTTTCATCAGGAACACAAAGCTCTTAATTATAGATGAATATAATTACACTTAATTTTACTAGAAAAATAATATGCTTCTGATTGGTTGAAAATAGGAAAACAATAACCAATTAGGAGCCGGTAGGGTAGAAATGAGCTTCATTTTAAAAAGTATAATAATAGTTTTGCTTTGATCAATGTTCCATAACAATCATAACATGATGTTCTTGCTCGTTATTCCATAAAACAACAAAACAATAAAACGGAAATTGAAAGAACAGTGTGAAATGGAAAGTTTAAACAGGCATCAAAGCGAATAGAGGAATAATTAGTCGATCATGTTAAGCGTTTAAAGTTTACTCTTATTTTGATTTAGGCAATTTGCATTCTTACATCACGCAAGCGTTTATAAGGCGTTTGACAATTTCGTGTAGATCCTGTGAGAGAAATTCTAGAAGTAGAAATCCTTTTAGGATGGATGAATTGATGATCATTGTTTACTAAAAAAAACGTCTGATCGATACAAGCTACCCATGCATTATTTTTGGTCATTTGGAAATGCGAGGAAAAACGAATCACTCAGACTTTTGAAAATTCATAATTCGTTATACTTTAGTCAGTATAATTATTTTATTGCCAACTACCACTTTACATTATTTGTATTACGTAATTTAAAAGCCATTTTTGAAACGCAAAATGTCCGGTGAATTTTTGAAAATTGTATTAAATTTTATGTACATCCTTCAGATAATTAAGTTGACGCTTCATAAAATTTTGTCTGCAGTTTCAATGGTTTGAGGATAATTTTAAATGATTGAATTAAAATCCTCTTGTTTCTATATATAATATCATTGATTAAAATATTCAATTTGCGTCATTTATAAATGTCATCAGACGTCCTTGATTTTTAACCGACTTCCAAAAAAAGGAGGAGGTTATCAATTCGGCCGGTATGTTTTTTTTTTTTTTTATGTATGTACACCGATTACTCCGAGGTTTCTGAACCGATTTACGTGATTCTTTTTTTGTTCGATGCGGGATGGTGTCGAATTGGTCCCATAAAAATTTTATTCGGATAGGCCCAGTAGTTTTTATTTTATGAGCATTTTTGTCTGTATATTTGTAAATGTTGCAAGTGCAAGTTTGAAGTCGGTTGTTTTTAACGCAGTTATCACTTGTTCAGAGTCTGCGAAGTCAGAGTCAGAGTTAGGCGTAAAAATATAGGCCACAAGTCACTATAGTTCACTTCACATGTGCACAGTGCATTCTACGTCCGCGTTTACGTGCATTTTAAACCTTAACTTGAAAAAGTTGCATTTAATTGAAATATAATAATGTTCTAGTTGATATAAATAATTATTATTTTTCTGTCTTTACTTATTTTTCTAAACAATGGGTTTTCTTAATTCACCATCAGATGTAAATTTCTGAGATGATTTTCAGATCAAATGCCGTGCTGGCAGCTGCCATGGGTGCTCTTTAAGTTCCTTCATCTAAAGGTATTTGTTTATCGATAAAAACTGGTGCAGATAAATATACTTATACTGAGAAACTTGCGAGTCCTGAGGGCAATGTACTCACATTATTCATATCTAATTAACGATCCGACGAGTATTATCTCTTTTATAAAGTGGGTAGATTTTTTGTTCGCTCGGTCGTTTTTATATGAAATAGGCATATAACTATTGTATTGATTTTGAAAATAGTTTCACAATGAGAAAACTGCATTAGTACTGAATGAAAAAAAATAAGATCGGTGCTACGGCGCGTTCATAATAAGATGTAGAGACTTGTTCAGAATTGTGACTCGTGAGAATCTTTTGTAAATAGATGGTTAGAATAGCATCCTTCTTTATTAGGTAGGTACACTTCTGAACAGAGCCTAAACATTAATTTAAAATCAGTAAGTACCATTAAAAACACACCTATCGCGATAACTCCAAAGAAACTTCCTGAAAATGAAAATACCTGCAACTAGTATATTATTATTAGTCTGTGCTGCAACTATAAAAACAGCATTGTGATATAGATAGACTGCGTCAAATTCTTGAAAGTAATTTATGGTATCTTTAGCAAACTGAGTATGCAATAAAAAATAAAATCTGGCGCAATACTAGGTACTAAGGCTATTATTACTCCTTAGGTCGTTATTTGTCGTTTTTCTTTAAAGTCAAATAAAACCACACATGCGAGGGTCTCAACACCTGACCTGAGAATTGTCCAGCAAAAGACACCTAAATAACTAGGAATAAGTGACTTTATAAAGTAATAAATCATAAGAAACATAAGACATTACACACCTCAGTACTTTCACTCATCAAAGGTTGTTGTCCTCACACATTTACTGGTTCACATGATGTAGAGTAAATGTTAATACCATCATATGGAAAATTACCACACAAGTAATGACACTTGCAACGAACTAAATATATTTGCGACAGAAATGCAACGAACTTGTGACATTCAAAACGATTAATCATGATTCTATCACGCAGTTGCATGAAAAAAACAACCTATCTTATGAAAACTATAAACTATATTATTACTAGTGGTGGCTTCGCCCGTGGTACCTACATGTTTAAACTATCCTATCTCTCAAGTTGAATCGAACTGCACATGGTGTGCTAATTTTATTATAATCGGTTAAGTGGTTTAGGAGTCCATTGAGGACAAACATTGTGACACGAGATTTATATATATTAAGATTGAAGGCACATTGAACCTTGGATTTTGATTATTATTTAGCCTGTATTGCCAAGGACTAAGTGTACGTACTCGTATATGGACTCATAAACATGAGAGGCAATAAAATCACACCTTTAGCTAAAATATACAGCGGCATGAGTTATAAAGGCATGTTTTTACACGAGCCCTGATATATAGCCTGCTATCTAGTTTGTATCTCACCGATTACTTAGGATATAATTACATATATTCCTCAGTACTAGTTTGCCTTCTCTCTCCTCCTCTTTAATTCCCCATCTATCCATCCCCTATTTTAACTAACCTTTAAGTTGTTTTGCAGCAACAAAGAGCCTACATCTTTGTCCAAGATTCAATTTATCTACGGGAGATTCTTTGTAATTAATTCAGGAGTTCAGTGGCAATTAAATGGGTTACAGAATAGAGACTTTTGTATTTATTTATAGGTAATGTATTTTATAGTATAAACTAGTTTTTGCCCACGCTTAGTAGGTAAAAAATCCAAATAGAAGAATATATAGACCTGTAGTATCGGTGAAGTCTGCATTCCTTTCCATGAATAAATTTTTGCATGATATCTTTACAAACTTTTGTAAGACAAAATTTGGATTATAGAGTCTAGAGACGCGGTCCTTTACTATTGTTCTGTATTTCATCATTCTATTCTTCTTTCTGTAATGAAAAACCGTTAAACAGTGGCAAAGTGTAATGCTTATTCTTTTCAGTACCATCCATATTAATGGAGTGCCATGTAAGCTAACTCAACACGTACTAATCTGCTAGAATAGACTTCTTTATTACAATATGCTATAGCTAAGCTATTCTTGAAGATAGCTTTTCATTTTGGGTCTGAGATTTACTCTTTACTCTGTACTCCCAAATTATAAGATCAAAAACGACTTCAACGGCCATTTTAATTTTTTTTTACAAGCTTGTTTACTTTAGATACTCGTAAAGCATTATCTATAATTAATATATTTCGATAAATAATACCCACCACATGTTTTCGAACACGCGGCGTTTTATGATGTATTTTTTATAATAAAAAGAAAGTTCGATATACAGTTACTTTATCAGGTGAATGGCGCTCACCATTTTATTAAAAACAACTACACGATATTGTCACCTCGATTCATTCAATACAACATAACTATTATATATTTATATAGATAATAATTAAAGGTATTCTAATTGAAAATCCTCAATTATTCCATTTAACTTGCATTAAACTTCTTGATCATTGTTTTTGTAATTTACCCAAGTTGTTAGAGCTAATTGTATTAATTATTCCGTTTAGCTGGTGCATTCAAGGCAGCATTTATCATATTTTCATATCAACCAGTTTTTAGAATATCTATTTAAGCTGATACACATTCTTTATTCCTTGAATTGCTTTCATGTGAATTTTAAATTATAAAACGCTAAAAATAAACATTGTATGATAGATCGAGTAATTAATGTTCAATTAGTCTTTCTTAATGCCTTATACATAGTATATAATATTATAAAACGTCTTTTTTGATGATTTATACAGAATAAGTATATTATAACTAGCTCAGGTTCAAATTTACCTACTTTTGAAAAAATGCATGTTTCAGTCTATGAAAGGTTAGCTCTCTTTCAGACGCTCGGCTTAATTCTGTTATAGTTTTATGTTGTCAGCATGGCTTCTCAGTAATCAGGACTATCACGAAATCCATCACATTAGTGCAGTTTGTTGTGCCTTCACTTGCAAAAGATATTAAAAGGATTTTATGCATAATTTTACACGTATAATTGTATTTACCTTAGGTCTACTTTTGTGGTTGCCTGGTAAGTATCCGAAGGCCAGGTATTCATTTCATAAGGTCGGTCTGTGTTCTATATAAATATTTATATAAATCACATTGTTAACATGTTGTACGTGGTATGGTGCAGTGGAGTGTTCATAAGTGGTTGATAAATAAAAAAGTGAAATACTTGACATATTTTTATAATAAAATCACCTTATTTTTTCACGGAAGCTTTATCAACCCATATTATCATAACATAGTATAAAACAAAGCCGCTTTCCGCTGTCTGTCTCTATCACAGATCACAGAAACTAAAGGGTCTCTATGCATGCAGATCTTTAGACGATGCAACGGCTTTTGATGCGGTTTTTAAATAGGTAGAGTGGTTCTCGAGGAAGGTTTTAGTATATAATTTAAGTTTTAGGTAAAACGGGTGCCGCGGAAAGCTTGTAAATCAACAAAAGGTGATATAATGTTGATCTCCAGCTGTATAAGACTTAGCTTATTATACGTCACGCGACGATAGTGTCCATCAACCATGTACTGAGCTTCTATGACACTGATATTTTATAGGGTAACTTTCATGGTGCAATCATGACCTATTTCTTAACAACAATGTCGTTTGAATCCGATTAAAACTATAAATGGTGCATAGGTCTGGTATAAATTTGGCACAAATGTAGTTTAAAAGTTAAAACCTGCTATTGTTGTATGAGACATACGTATTTATATCTGTTTGCTGATCAATTTTATTTATAGGCAGCTTGAATGTTTCGCTTTCCGTATTTTGTTAAATTTAGACTCACGACCAGGTTTTGAACCCAAGACCTTTAAGTTTGTATCAGCAATAACTGCATGAAAACTGTAGGATTAAGAAAACGAATATGAGAGGTATATTTACATGATTGAGTATTTTAGTATTTTAGAAAATACTTGCAGAATTGGGAAAAGTTAGATTAGATCTCTTAATATGTTTGCAGTGGAAACATCGAAAGAACTTAAGAATATTTCATTTATTTCGAATTTTCCGGGACTAATTTATAATAATCATACATCCAATTTGAAATAGACGGATCATTAAACATAAGAAGTTAAATTAGGTAACATTTAACTAAGTAATCAAAGCAAGCCAGAGTGCGTGTTGATTTCGTTCAAGCATAGACGGTTTCGTCGATAAATAAAATCGTGGAAATCATATAATTACGACTAATAGATAATTAATACAGGTTGTACTCGTTTTTAATTATGTTAAATACTTAAACGGTTTACTAATCTTTGAAATCAATGTAACTTAGCCTTAATGATATTTGAAACAGTTGAATTTAATATTTATTGTTTTGATTATTTTGAGCAATTGATTTGAATTTGAGTAACTTGGATATGTTGACAACTATGACAAAAATGATAATACAGCGCGTAGTTTGCATGTTGTAGCATTCCGTGGAAAAAAACTTATCAGAATTTAAATTTCAGCAGCTATAGTTTGACTAAAATGATACAGTGCTTAATGTTTACATCACTTTAAAATAAAGCTCGAATAAATACTGTTTGGACTGTCACGTTACTGTAGTGGTCATCGAGTACCATCAGGTTATCGAGCCGTCGTAGGACCACAGAGAAATCGTGTGTTTTTGTAAAGAGCTTTATAGAGGCTCATACTTAACCGGACCTTTATAATAGGCTTTCAGCACAGTCTACACAACCGCGATGATCAGTGTGGTATATATTATATTAAAACGTGTGTGCCGAACATACGTGTCAGAAGTGAAACTTTTTGGCAAGATTCAAAGATACCGCGCACTTAGAAGTTTCACTTCACAAAACTCGAAAAAACGTTTGAAAGAATTATCTATAACTAGCGGTCCGCCCCTGCTTCGCCCGTGGTACATGTTTACGTTTTCTCTACATAAGAACCATCCTCGTACTTCAAGGAATATAATAAAAAAAGAATTATCGAAATCGGTTCAGCCATTCTCGAGTTATGCGCTTACCAACACATTTTGCGATTCATTTTTATATACCTATAAAGATTAATCGAACATTTTATCCCCAAATTAGTATGGATGCAATGTAGGTTCATGCATAGAATTCTACGTGAATTTCCATTTGTAAAATGTTTATTAAATTATAATTTTAAATCAAAATCTAACATTTGAATAAGCACTCTAATAGTCAAATAAAAGATCATTGTTATCTAATAAATTTAAATAAATAAATATCATTTTTTTTCTTTATGAAATAGGATATTTTTTTATTTGCATGTTTATCTTTAATAAAATGATACTCAGAAACGACTTGATCGATTTTTAGGAAAATTTTTGTATAAGTAATTTTGGGTAGGTAAGTAAAATTTTTGTGTCGTTCTTGAGTAGGATTTTGAATATTCCGTAACATCTCAAAAAATTGTCCAGGCAGACCAGCAGCAGACTAACTAATAACCAAACCACCTACAATCTACATGTAATAAAAATCTGTTATTATATAAATTAAAATCTTATCTATTCTTCTTTTTTTGTGTAATGCGATCAGTGTTTATTAATCCGAAATTCTAAATCGCATCCGGCATAAAATTATGTTTGTCTTTGACCTGACATTTTCAAAAATTTACTTTTAACTTTATTGTGGCAATATCGTAAAATCTTAAAATTAACTGTTTTATGAAATGCTGTAAAATTAAGTGATCGCATTTTTAGACATCTATGTGACCGCATATAATGCAATAATTAAGAAATAAAAAAATAAACTTTTAATACAACATAATTATTTTAATGGCTCCATATCGTCTCAGCGTGTGGTATTTACAAAAACGATTTGTATCGTTGATTTCGCCTAGAAAAATTATAATGCTAATAGACAGTGAAAATTTCTTGAAATACCTACGACTATTTGAATAAATTTCTAAATATTTCATGAAATAAACAATTCTACGATATGGCTGTTGATATTGTATCTATACAGGGTGTCCCAAAAAGTAGTGATGAACGGAAGCTGGGAGGTAGAGGACCTAAAGGGCTATCCGAATCACCCCCATGTATGTTATGCGATTTTTCGTATTTTCGGAGTTATGACGTTTTTTTCAATTTTTCACCTATCGCCGAGTACGGTGATATTTTCACTCATGGTGACGTCAATTATTGCGGAAGGTGCTTGATTTTTTTTGTGTGCTAAGCTGAAAGATAGGCCAATTCAGTATGGTAACATTTACTATCGTTAGATCTTTGAATGGAATAAAAAAAAGAATTAGAATGCCAAGAAAGATAAAATTACCCAGTATGTTCTCCACTTCAAGGGCCCGTAAAAAAATAAAATCACATAAAAAAAGTTTTCCATTTGGCTTTTAAAAACTTGCTCTATCTATCAGGTAGCTACCCTGAAAATTTCATTTTATTATTCAGAAGGCTTCAATCGAAAAATTGAAATCTAAATGAGGTAAGTGCAAAAATTGAATTAACATGATGATTAATAAAAACAAATTAAAACCAATAACAAGGTGTTTAATTACAAGAAATTTTTAAAATGACCCCGCTATTGCTCAGTGCAAGTGCGACATCACCGTAAAAAGTTGTCTTTTAAATGTCTGAATGCCCTTTTATCATTTTTAATGGTTTCTTCTGCTACTATGAATTTCCAGGTTATTTCGTTCAAATTGTGGCAGTCTCTCGTCTTTGTAGTATCCCCACGGAAAAAAATCAATAGGGTTTATGTCCGGGGACCGTCGAGGCCAGGCTAAAGGGCAAAAATACCCAGAAAGATGGATTGGTCGTTGCAGCCTGCGCATGCGCTGGTGACGCCTGCCTTAAAGCCTGGCCTGCACGGTCCCTCGACCTAAACCCCATTGATTTGTTTCAATGGGGATACTAAAAAGACCTCGGCTACTTGAGAGAATGCTACAATTTGGACGAAATAACCCGGAAATTCATAGTAGCAGAAGAAACCATTAAAAATGATAAAAGGGCATTCAGACATTTAAAAGACAACTTTTTACGGTGATGTCGCACTTGCATTGAGCAACAGCGGGGTTATTTTAAAAATTTCTGGTAATTAAACACCTATTTATGGGTTTTAATTTGGTTTTAATGATCATCATGTTAATAAAATTTTTGCACTTACCACATTTAGATTTCAATTTTTCGATTGAAGCCTACTGAATAATAAAATGAAATTTTTAGGGTAGCTACCTGATAGATAGAGCGAGTTTTTAAAAGCCAAATGGAAAACTTTTTTTATGTGATTTTATTTTTTTATGGGCCCTTGAAGTTGTGAACATACTGGGTAATTTTATCTTTCTTGGCATTTAATTCTTTTTTTATTCCATTCGAAGATCTAACGATAGTAAATGTTACCATATTGAATTGGCCTATCTTTCAGCTTACCACACAAAAAAAAATCAAGCATCTAGCGCAATAAGTCACGTCACCATAAATAAAAATCTCATCGTACTCAGCGATAGATGAAAAATTGAAAAAAATGTCATAACTCCGAAAATACGAAAAATCGCATAACATACATGGGGGTGATTCGGATAGCTCTCTAGGTCCTCTACCTCCCAGCTTCCGTTCATCACTACTTTTTGGGACACCCTGTATATATATAAAACTCAAAGGTGACTGATATAGTGATCTATCAACGCACAGCCCAAACTACTGGACGTATCGGGCTGAAATTTGGCATGCAGGTAGATGTCATAACGTAGGCGTCCCCTAAGAAAGGATTTTAGAAAATTCATCCCCTAAAGGGGTTAAATAGGGGATGAAAGTTTATCGTTTCCACGCAGGCGAAGCTGCGGGTAACAGCTAGTACACAATATAAGATATCAACAAATTTTCTTAGACCTTTAAATAGGTAGGTACTAGATACATATTACATAGGTAATTTGTTTCGTGACATATTTTAGTAAAATTATAAAAGGATAAGCCGGAGTTGGAACCCAATTAATATTTTGAAAATCTTTCTCATTAAATGTGTAAAAGTATAATGCATATTTTTATAGTCCGTATTTCATATTTTTATTACTAAATTATGACCGATTCGAGTTTATTGGAAGACTTGAATTCTGACAAGATATTTGTATGCAGTTTATCGTTTTTACCTACCTTTATCGATTCATATATTATTTATAGCTATATTCATTTGTATTTTTTTGGACATTCTATTAGATTAGTTTAATGAACCAGGATTTAGAGAGTAGACGCAACAATATACGGAAAGAAACAATAATTGTAACTCTGTTATATATTTATTATCAACTAGCTGTTGCCCGCGACTTCGTCCGCGATTAGGTCGTTTTTCGTCATTCGTCGTTTAAAAAAAATACGTGACACTTTATTTTTGAATGTTCTTAATTATTGTCTCTTATAAAATTTAACTACTTACATTAAAATTGAACACTCTGATAAGAAAATCTTAAAATCTGAAGAAAACATGAATGAATGTGATTTAAATTCTACATTACTTAGTATCAAAATATAATAATCTAAATTAAATGTAGATTAACAGTTTGAGCACACCATTATAGAATATGTACTTAAGTATTAAATTACGTTAGTTAACATAGTAACTTTACTAAAAACACGATGACTTTCTTTCGCGCTCGGTACCACAAACTAAGCATGTTTGTGGTAAGTGGCCCGCGTGACGCGTCACTTGACCCCCCGCGAGTCCCCTTCCGTTGCTATGCGAAAATACATTCGTTGCTCTATTTTAGGAAAAATTTGTAATACTGTGGCCTGGGCGTTATAACACGTCCAGGGAGTTCCTGAGTGCCGATATCACCATCTTGAGGAAAAGCTTCTAATGTCGATTTAAAACTGCATACATACGAATTAACCTGTAATAAAATTGTGAAATGAGTTCAGTTTTAAATTTGAGAAATATTGATTTCTTGTATTCCACTATTCGTTGTAGTCGAATACAAAATATAGGGTAAAAGTGGGATAGATGCCGCACCGGGATAGATGCCTCATTTTCAAAAAACCTCACTTCCCAGAGTCGTGACTACGAATTAATGATTTAAATAGGAGCTCCTATCACCCCGCACCTCGGGTACGCATGAGCTGTTGTTTGGTGAAGACGTGTTTCGCTAGTGCGTGTTGTAATATCCGCGGCGAACTTCACAAACACGTTAAAATTTAAAAAGGTTGATATTTGCCTTTGCATAACTTTATACACTGGTCTATACACTGGTTCATTAATTACAAATCTAAGTGAAAATAGTGGCTCTTTTGTTTTTATTTAATAAAAAAAATACTGGGGCAGCTATCCTTATCAAAAAGTATAGTTGCCCCTTTTTTTTCGAGGGATAGATGCCCTTAGGGGCCTCTAAGGGCATCTATCCCTCAATACATATTATGTATATGCTATTATCGATAATCACAGGTACCGTTTGTATTTTTACCTGATTGCGCCAGAGGTTTTCTCTATGTTAACCGATTTTACTCGTTTAATTTGCTTTTTTTTGTTATGTATACTTACTTATTAATGATCTGCCCTTATACTGATTGTAGGAGAACCACGCCACGAAAATACAAAAGAAAAGAAGGAGTGCGAGCGCAAGTATATTCTTGGACAACAGAACAACTATGTTAACATGACATTTGCTGGTTTATCATATAAATTTTATTAGATTTCGCGTTTATAGAGTATGTAAGGCATCTATCCCACTCTGCAGGCATCTATCCTCAAAAAAGGTGTTCTACAAAAATGTTTATTACACATTATCTATAAATGATAGGATAAAAAATATATATAGTAATTCAAAACAGATAATTAACCTAGCTATATTCATACAAAGTGTTCGTATAAGATTCATGTTTTTAAAATTATGAGGCTATTTCAAAAAGTGGGGCATCTATCCCACTTTTACCCTATTTAAACAAACTTAGGTTGGCCTACAGGCAAAAGGGATCCTATCAAATGGTAAACTTGACCTTGTATCTTAAAAGTAAGCATGAACGGACCTTCTGATAATTATTGAGCACCAAAGGATCATTTGAAACGCGCAACTATAAGAGCGAATATTGTCTAATAACAGTTTACATTGCACAGTATGTTCCTCTAAAAGTAGTGATTTCAAAGGTTCCGGTGTATCTTCAAATGAAAGCCGACTCCTTACTACACTTTAAAGCATTACAAAAAGAACATACTACGCCTTTACAGAAGATGATCTGTAATCAATTGTGAGGTTATAAGCAAACCCACTTTTATAATTGTCAGACCACAGCACCGAATTCGTAGATTGTTTACCTCAAGTCATTAAGACTATGACGAAATCTGTCTGCAGTAAGACGGCCCTCTCGCTATTCGTCCGTTTCCAGAGACCGAATAGTTTCAATTCTTAATCTTTCATTAAACAAACTTATTAATCGTTCTTGTCTCATATAATTATTGTAATATTCGCGTCCCTACTCTAGTCATTGCTTATACTCATGTTCATCTTCAAGAGATCGAATAATATTATGATGCACCCTATCATTTGTCAAACGGTCTTCATATTGAGTAAGGTTTCAGATTCTCGAGATAAAATATGACTGTCGTGATCAGTAGTGAGACGTAATTCCCTCTCAGTGAGGGTTTCGGTCTCACGGGATAGTACAATATGCCGTTTGCGATCAGCTGTGAGACGTCATACCCTCTCAGTGAAGGTTTCGGTCTCACGGGATAGTAGGGGAGACCGGGTTTGGTTGTCTCACGGGTTGGTTGTCACAGCGGTCTTAACACAAAACTGAACTATCGAATAAGTCTGTTGAACAGCGTGGCAAGAGCGATACAGTGACAACGCTGTCCCCACTTCGCGTCAGACCGCCCCGATCTGCCGTGAGGGCCTCACACGTGTTTATTGTTTTCGCACAGATTTTTTATGATATGAGGACCGAATATGCTCCTCATAACATCACTTTTTGTGAACGAAACGACAGCGCGGTTTAATTTAATGCCAACACCATTAGAAAAAAGGATTATTATTAATTGTGAAAAAATATCATGATTTACACTATTAACACTCTTTTAACATAAAATATAAGTCTGTGAGTGTGTAAAAATAAATCCAGCTAATTACACATCAAACTTATGTTTATAATTAGGTACACGACATGAAAATATATTAATTACCAAGCAATAATAATACAGATAAGCAGTGGTGGCTCAGTGGTGAGACCTCGGACTTCGAATCGATAAGTCCGGGGTTCGAGACCAGGCGAGCGCGCAGGAAATAAATTGATTTTTCAATTTATCTGCGCATGTTGTAACATCACCACTGCTCGAACGGTGAAGGAAAACATCGTGAGGAAACCGACATGTCGAAGAATTAAAAAGTTCGATGACATGACGTGTCATCCGCCAACACGCACTTGGCCAGCGTGGTGGATTATGGCCTGTACCCTCATAGGAGGCCCGTGTCCCAGCAGTGGGAACGTATATGGGCTGATGATGATGAATAATACAGATAAATACTGAACATAAGTAGGTATAATTACAATCGAATAATAATAAATCACACACTGGATATACATTTTGACAAATTTGGGAAATTTAAAAAAACCTTACTTACGATCAACCATGTCAGTGTTTAATTAATACTACCGCATAATTTTAAGTTTATCTAAGTTTAAAAAAATGAATTAATTCTGTGTTTTAAATGAATTTACTTGACTGTTTTATGATGTATTTTAAAGTAACGTTTCGCTTTTTACTTATTTTAAATTATAATTATTATCTAAGTTGATTATTATTTTTTATGAATTAAGATTGTGGATAATTTGAATTGAATTAATTTTTAAGTATGTACTTGTTTATAATTTATTAACTAATAATTTTGGAATGTATTGAATGTGTTGTAACGTATTTTTTATAGTGCATGCAGTGCTCATTTTTTATTGGTTGTCCATCATGTTCTTTATTTTTTGTGTATTTTTTATGTAATTTCATCGATGTACAGCTGCTAATGAGCCTTAATAAATAAATAAAATAAAATAAAATAAAATAATAGATATTAAGTAGTATTAGTTAAAATATACTTTGACTGTTAGTCAAAGTTTATTTTTACTAACAACATGTAAATGAAGAAGAAATAATAATTACCAACGAACTAACCTTTTCTATAATACTAACGCGGCACATTTTTCAAATTATCTTGCTCAACCCTGCTCAAAAATTTGAGGGTTTTGTTGGAACTTTAATATGTCAAAACTATGATATATCTAAACTACGATACAACTTGCTTGCGGAAATGCTCATTACAATTGTGAATCTAAAGAATAACTAACAACATACTATATTCAATTTTATTGAGCTGATCTTTTGCCTGGAAGAAATCACCGTCGCCTAATAAATATACTGTGTTTTCATATAAAACCGTTACATAATTTATTTTATCTACTTAAATAATGAAAATGATATTATATTTATAAAATATAAAACATATTATGTAAAATGATTAAAAATAAATAAATGAAGCAACTACGATTCAAAGAAAACATCTTTTTCAGTGTTAAAATGCTCTTAGCAATCCTGGATGATGAACTGTATCATGTACTCTGATCCCAGTACGGTCGGTACCTCGATAGCCATAACGATAAATATTATAATCAGATAACCGCAAAGTCAAAATAAAAACATTACTTGTACAGTTGTGAGTGCAAAATTTACGTTTCATTTGGAATAACATTTTTTTCGGTACTAAAACGTAGTCGTTTGATATGTGGTTGGCTGCCCCTCCTCTCCTTCCTGAAAAATATCCTCCAAAATTTCCCGAGATACTTCCAATGATTGAACCATTGGACGTTGGACATTAACTTCAGTCAAAAATTGATGAAGCGGATGATTACTAATTTCCACTTAATCCTCGCTGCTACTATCTTTACCATCAAATCATCAATTTTCAAGTGGTGTTGTAAAAATATCAGCAGAAATCGTCTTCCAAAGGCGATATAATTTTATGAGCATTGAATCTGTAAATAACAAAATCAAAAGTTAACTGTAAATCTATAAAAAAAGCTACTTACAAATAAAATTTTATCAAAAACTACTGTTCCCAATGCACCTCAAAATAATAAAAGAATTCATCATTTTATTATTTCATTCTAAAAGTGTAATATAATACCTACCAACAAAAAACATGAATTGCTATCATTATAAAAAATAAATACCTATAAGTAACAACTTACTTTTTGTGGGAACGCATGATGGTGAAAATTCACAAAACACGAAGATTGCATTTGATATTTTTGGTTTTATGGCATTCTATTGCTTTATAAATATCACTACATAGTATAAAAAAGTCGCTTTCTCTGTCCCTATGTCCCTTTGTATGCTTAAATCTTTAAAACTTCTCAACGGATTTTGATGCGGTTTTTTTAATAGATAGACTGATTCAAGAGGAAGGTTTTAGTATATAATTTATTAGGTTTACCTATAAGTAACAACTTACTTTTTGTGGGAACGCATGATGGTGAAAGTTCACAAAACACGAAGATTGCATTTGATATTTTTGGTTTTATGGCATTCTATTGCTTTATAAATATCACTACATAGTATAAAAAAAGTCGCTTTCTCTGTCCCTATGTCCCTTTGTATGCTTAAATCTTTAAAACTTCTCAACGGATTTTGATGCGGTTTTTTTAATAGATAGACTGATTCAAGAGGAAGGTTTTAGTATATAATTTATTAGTTTTTAGACAAAGCGGACGAACCCGCGGGCGGTAAGCTAGTAAATTTATAAAATACGAAGATTTTTAAAATTGTAACTAATGAACGCAATCAATATTAGATTAACTGTAGATAATGGTGTCTAGTTTTACTTAAAATAATAAACATCTACCCTCACTTTAAAAAAATGTAGTATATTTATTATTTACATGAAATATACCTTATAGGGAAGGGAAGATATGGGCTAAAGAGTTAAATAAATAACATAATTATATTTAAATTATTAATTTCCAACTGTGTATTCAGTAGTATTAACATCTAAATTGATTTGATTTTTACGAAATCTCATAGATGGCGCTGTTACAAAATTAACATTATACAACTTACATTCTTTAAACTATGTTTCTCTTCCCAAGTTACTTAAATGGCATAATTTTTATAGTGTCAATCTAGATATTGTCAAACAACATTTATATATGCGTCATTTGATTATTAATTTCCAATAGTTAACGTGTGTTTGATTTTTCTAACACTTCATAGATGGCGCTGTTTCAAATTTGTCTTTATACTGCTAAGATTCATTTAACTGTTTCTCTGCCCAAATTACGTAAATGACATAGTTTTTATTTTGTAAAGCTAGATAATAGCATGGCTTACTCGAAACCAACATTTAAACATGAGTCTTTAGATTGTACGCTGTCGTAGTACACGGAATATGTAAGAAAAATAAAGGCTCACAGCTCCTCCCCCGAAGGTGATATCATGATAATATGTTTAAACTATCCTCACCCAACCTCTTAGGAATATTCATGCAAAATTTGAAGTAAATCTATGCAGTACTTTTCGAGATTAGCTCGGTCAAACATACAGACAAACAGACAAACAGACAAAAATTCTAAAAACTATATTTTTGGCTTCTATATCGATTATAGATCATGGATTATGTATTCTTTTAAAAAAATATTCAATGTACAGTTTTGACTTTCCTACGATTTTATTATATGTAATAATAGAAAAGCTGTTATTGTGACATTTCAAACAGGTAGGTACTTTAATTGCATTTATTCCTATCTATGCCTACGTGAAACGGTGGTCACAAAGAGATCAGTTCATGCATTGTTATAAATAACACATTCCATGAGATCAATACGTCAAACAATGTCCAACAATAGTTTTGGAATTTATTCTCTTCCTTATTTTATAAATAAATAAAACAAGGCTTCATTCTTTAAGTTTTAACGAGAAATACAATAATAGCGATGGTTGAATGACTTTAGTTTTTTCTTTCCTATTTGTCCATCTAAATAAGGTACTGCTTCTGAATGCAGATATCCTACTACTTATTGATATTATAAAGCTGAAGAGATTGTTTTTTTTTGTTTGAACGCGCTAATCTCGGAAACTATTGGTCCGATTTGAAAAATTCTTTGGGTATTAGATAGCCCATTTATCGAGAAAAGCATATATCATCACGCTGAGACCAACAGGCGCGGAGCACTGCGGCCTGCGGGTAAAACCGCGGAGCACAGCTAGTAAAAAATACAAGCTAAAGCTTCAATATAATATACGTATCGGCAAGCTACTAGTTATTATTCTGTGCTATCGGTTGTGCTAAAAAATTCCATGTGCAACATGCATATGGGATAAAATATCAAATGCATTATTGCATTAATAACATTATAGCTAATCGTATATTAAGGGTTTGCCCACAGTGGTTGATTTTTTAAATAATATGTATTAAGGTTGCCAGCTAATCTTGTTGAGAACATAAAGCTGTCCTGAAATTTTATTATAGGTATTCAAATTTAGTATTGGTATTGAGTACTATTGAGTGTTTGACATGCAATCTTTTTAAATTGTTGTTGATGTACCATGTACCTACCACTGGGTGCGTGAACTGTAAAGAATCATTCGGAACCGGTAGATGTTAGCATTCAAAGTTTATTTTTTATTCTCAGGATAATAACCCGACCTATACCACGGAATATTCCTACCTAATAACTATACGTAGTTACTTATAATAGAATGAACTTGGTATAATGAACTTAGTATGGAGTGTACCTACAATGTAGGTATATAACGTACAACGATTCTGTTAAATTTAACGAAGCCAAAGGATTAAGTTTCAGAACTGAAATTACAAAAGAGGCAATTAAATTCAAAAAAGAAGTCTAGTTTGAAAGATAGATATTTTATTTACCTACATCGCATTGCATTTTTTCATAACTATTTATTATCATTTTTACTGAAAATTTATACTGAATTGGAAAAAAAATGATTGATTAGTTATAAATTGATTATAGCGCCATCTAAAGAAAGTTCCTCAATTCACTGCTAACATAATTATTAACTTTATTACTGCTAGTGTTATTAGTTTATGAAAAGAATAACAGATGGAGTGGTTCTTAATAATTATTTCATTTAAACATAAAAATAAATAAAATGTGTAATATAAATGTGTCATTTTTTAATCAGGAAATGTGTATTTTAAATATTATTTGTAACTTGTTTGTAACTGAATTTTTGTTTAATAATATCTTTATTCTGTTTCGCTAGATGGCGCACGCAGTCTACTACTATCGGACAAATCCAACATATTTTGTACTAGCTTGGGAGATATAGGGCATTCCTGAAATAAGGACAAAACAAAGATGTACTCGAACTATGGCATCTTTGAAATAAATGCTACTGAAGTGAAGCTAACCTAAAAGCATCATGCGAATAGAATTGTACCTTGATTGTATAGGTACTTGTCGGTTTCATCTGTTGGTTTTTATGGTGGATATCGATTAAAGATCGAAGTATTCTAATAAATAACCGATCTCCATCTGCAAGCTTATAAAAACAATCCTTCAATAAGCTTTTGCCAGTAAATTAGCTAGAGCTAGATCAATTTATGGTTGCGGTTGCTATCGGGCGTTAGACGAATTGAAGTAAAAAGTTAACTTTTAAATGGTACTTAGACTTTATGTATTTTTATAAGAAAAGCGCACTTAGTAACACATTTAACTGAAACATTCTATTTTAAAATAACGTGTATTTATGTGTTTTTTATCATTAAACAAAGCGTGTAATTCCAAATAAACAAACAGCGAACAAGGTCGTTGGCTGATTCGCTTCAGGTGCGTGTGCGCATGTCACGTGGTGTACGCACGTGCCGAATGCCGTGGGCGAGGGCTTGGCTATCACAATACACATTAATGTATAATGTATTATGTTCATAAATAATTGCAATATTGTATAAAACTTACAAACGTGTTTAATAAAAGCTTATATGAACGTAATGTTGACGTCCAGTATGGATAGCATAGTACGCTACTTTATTTGCCTACTGATTAAATGTAGAGACAGAAAGTAAATATTTAGTAATCTGTGGTGTCTGCAATAAATATTATTCACGCTTTTGAGCTAAGCTTTATGAGCTTTGAGCCCGATGCTTCAGACTTCTTTATTGTCCGTTGCAACTTCATATTAAAAAGTTTACGTTTACTTTATTACATTACTAGCTTTCCACCCGCGGCTTCTTCCGCGTTTTTAAAGAAAAACCCGCATACGGCATAGTTCCCGTTCCCGTGGCATTTCTGGGATAAAACCTTTCCTTTGTGTTAATCCAAGTTACCCTCTATATGTGTGCTAAAAATCGGTTCAGTTGTATTTGCGTTAAAGAGTAACAAACATACATACATATACACATACAGCCATTATGCTATGTGTTAATCCTAGGACACTCTTAAGTATGACACGTGATAACTATCTAAATCTATTTTGCTCTAAGATTTTCAAAGAACCAGAAAGGATAAAATCTGACCTATCTATTTAAATCCCTATACAATTGAACCACGTGTTTCCAAATAATATATTCAAAGCATAAGCGATACATATTGAATTGTATGTAAATTACAGCTCACGTTAGTTATCTAGTGTCACGCGGGTTACAATTTGCCAATTGAAATTTGGAGGTCAAACCACGTCCTGAACGTTCGTAACCAGGATGCATTTAAAAACATATGAATTGCCCAAATTTATATGTCACGTGGCCATTTGGAACATATTGTCTAGTAGACTGTCGGGGAGAATGATATCAAAATAATCTCAAGGAAATCTTTAGAAAATTACGTTTACTTGGCCCTGTGATACCAGTACTAAAATTAACTAATTAAACCTGGAAAATTATGTGATCCGCATTATACACATTACAAACCATCTTTACATGTTTGCATTAGATGATTTATATGTGTGTAAAAATTAAGGAAAGTAATTAACACCATAGCCTAATTTGTTTGTTCGAGTACGGAGGCGTTTACAATCCTCGGCTCTTAGAAGTTCAAAAAACGATATTACTATGTACTTCAAATTATGCAGTTTTTACCTTTCTTATGCTGTCTTTGTCGCATATGATATGCATTCATTTGTCGTCATCGTCATTCGTCAACCTAGTTTACACCAGTATTTTCGCTATACATTACGTTCAATATACGATTCTATTCTCAAATAAGTGCTTAAATAGCATCGTTCATTTTGTTAGCGACGAATTGGCGCTTGGGCAAGATGTTCACGTTTGCAGCAATGTGACTGGCTGCAACGTGCGGAGGTCATAAGCAAGGCCCTTGCTTCCGTTCTGTGTTATGGTAATGAATTTGACGAATGATTAACGATATGTATCTCTAACGTACAGTCGAGAATAAAGTTAAAAATCAGTACCATGTTGCACGGAAAAATTCACGCGAAAGCTGTTCGATTAACTTTGTTTAGTTTAAGAAAGCTACAGTTGAAAAAGTGAATAAATTAATCACAATCCTCACAACAAATAAATAAAACTTAAAAGAATCAGAAGAAATATCGGAGAAGGTCAGCTAGGTTTGACGCTGAATTTCGTTCCTGAGTAGTCAAAGATCTATTATACCATTTTAATAATTTAGTGGATTAAAAACAGGTATATCTTAATTATTCTCGTATGAACTATAGCAGATATCTCGATGACACCAAAGTTCAGAAGCTTTAGCCGTGAAAGCATAACATACAAAAAGAAATACATATTATAATTACATTTAGATGTAAGTATAGTAACAATAAAATTCATTTATTTAATTGGTATATAAACTTAAGAGTCAAACCATTATTAATTAATTATTCTCTGTGATACATTTCAGAGCTTTGACCATTTGAAAAAGAAGCATTGCAAGAAGGAAGAAGCAAGGAGTTATCTTTTCCCTTACCAATAACAGAATGAAACAAAATATATAGATATCTTTATCGAGTCGATGCGATAAAATTTAAACTGCCCCTCTATCTTTCTAGAGCTCGGAAAATCCTGTTGGGGAAGACATTTCCTTTTCAGAGAAATCATCTAGTACAAAACAGAGATAACATTGAAAAATGTTTTAATTTACATTACACAGAATAAATAGGTAGTCAAAAAAATTATTGCTTAAAAAAAATACTACACAATAATAATAAAAAAAATGTTATTAATTAAAAGAATCCGTCATTTAAATGAATTTGAATAATTTATACGCGAAGTGTAAATAAAATGTTAGTAACGTGCTAAAAATGTGATACGAAAAAACACGTGATGTTTAAAAACACGTGTACGGTTTTATTAGTACTTTATTAATTATTTATTGGTACTTTTCCGGCAATTAAATATTGTATATAAGGTAATTGGGATAGCAGATGATAATAACGGATTTAATTAATTTTAGTAATAGTGAATTTGTGGATAATTTATTAATTTATCATATATTTTTGAAATGAATTTTTGAAAAATTCTTTAGGCGCGTTGAGAGTAAAATTTCAAAGTCGCGTCATGGCAGCGTTACGTCATGGAGTAAGGCGACGATTTTGGTCTTTGAATCTTGCCAAAGAAGTTTCACTTCTGACCCGTGTGCTCGGCACACAGGCTATTTTTCATTAATGGCAGGAGATGTAATAATGAAAGTTATATTTTTATTATTTGCTTAGTAATAAAGCCGTTTTTATTTCAAAGGAATGTTGTCAAGGGATACAATAATCGCTCGTAAGGGTGCACTCACACACATCAGTCACCGTCACGGCACGTCACCGGACAGGATTAAAAAAAAATATGTATCAATAGTTCTAGTATGACTCTGTTCCCACACGACAGTCGCCGGCACGAAATCTATCAGTGACGTCACCGGTCAGGCACGTCAAATAATCTTTCCATACATGTATCATACTTTTATCCCCACTCACCCGGTGCCGTCACGTCTCAGTTCAGTCAGCGTCGTGCTACCGTCAATAATTGCTACATGTTCTCTAGCATGACACACGTCTAATCACTGACTAACCTGATGTATGTGTTCAATGATTCAGTCAAACCGGCGACGTGACTGACGGACAACATGACGGTGACTGGTGTTTGTGGATACGTACACAAACCGTCACCGATCAGTCATCGGTGACTTGACGGTGACTGATGTGTGTGAGTGCACCCTAATTCTTTACGTAGGATGTAGACTTCGTAGGACGAAATAATTATGTAGGACGTAGGTATTTTTTATGTTATTTTCATGTTAATTATCTAAATATCATGAAGTGGGCGATATTAGCCCACTTCGTCTAAAATTATACATATTTCATGATAAAAGGGAGACCTTGATAGTTGATATATAAGTACCTATAACATTTATATTAAAAAAAAACATCTAAATCCATTGTGTATCTACCTAGTTTTAAAAATCTAAGCAAATATAAAAGCCATATCGAAATCGCATAATTCGCATTTAAGCTACTAGCATTTTTATATGTATTTTTATACAAAACATAACAAATCCTTTGAAGATCACATCTAATAATATCAAAGACAAAGTTACACATGAATAATTAACGAAACCATCTAACTCATTTCACAAACAATATCCTTTCACGTTCACATGAGCTATGAACAATAAATTAGGCACATTTCACACAAGCAGATGTTAATTATCAAAGTGTATTGTATATTAATAACAATATGATTGATGACGTTATTAATGTTTTGTCAACGATTCACGTGCAGGCATCACGTTTTCATATAATTCTGTGACAAATTTACAAATGATTTAGAGCTTTTGACTTGTTTGTGGTGGTAATAAATAATATTTGCGGCGTTTGTTTTTATCTGTTTTCCTTGTAATTTTCCGGTTGGTAATAATTTACATGAATATAGAAATATGATATGTTTTAGAGTATTTTAGGTCAGGTTTCTTGTGATATTTTACGATGGAGAGAATCTTATCGATGTTACAACGGTATATATCAAAGTTCATTTTATAACTTTCTGGCTGCTTACGTAGCTCAAATGCTCGTAATGCGTAACGAAAAAGCTTAAAGGATAAATCTATCCTACAATACCTTTAATAAATTATTAAAATATACAGCAACCAATCTAAATCATATATTCCATATCTAACTATGTAAAAGATAATATTTTTTTCGCGTATTAGATTAAATGTATTAAAATCACAGTAACTATTTGCGACGATGGCCTAAATTCGTACCCAATGTCGATGAACTTTTGTCACGAGCATGTGTGTTTATAGGAATTTCAAAAGCTAGAATATCTATTATTGAACTCATCCCCACCCTAAAACGATAAATCTTAAGTTTATCTATGTCCCACTCTTCGACATTACACAACATAGTTCTTGATCGAGTGGAGGAGACAAATTGCCATATTTATATAAAGAGGTTAGATAAACATTTTAAAGAAAAATAGAGTGAGCTTAAAGCTCTCCAAAATCAGCCATTGTCTTTAAAAAGTTTTCTATAGAATTGTGTTACTGTCAAGTGTCATTATATTAATTTTAAAACAAAGAAAGTTCGTTATTCTCTGAGGACATGGGAAATTTTTTTTATTACACACACAATATAATTTACCTCATATATATTTATCATACGTAGGTATACCTCATTTGAATGTGTACATTCAAATCTTTATAACATGAACCACATTGATTACATATTTAAAGAATCAAAGGAATTCTAAGCTACACAAAAACATACCCAATGAATAAACATACTGAATTTGATCCATAATTGACTTTCAAAGAGGGTTCAACGAATACTTCTATATATTTTCCATTCAAATAAGCCGCGGTTATTCAAACGTTTGAAGTAGGCATAATGACTAATCAATAGCCAAAATAAATTATAATTTTCTTTGGATTCATACCACTCACGTTTCCAATCACGTGCGCTATTCGTCGGATGTTTGCTTACGAATAAAAATAACGTACTCATGTTATCTCGAAGATCTGACACAGAAACGTGCCGTGGCGCGTAAAAATGTTTGCATTTTCTGAGGAAGTTCGTTATTATCATACAGCAGTCAACGTGTTTATTAATTTATGTGTTCACGTTTTTCAGTTCGGGTTATATTTATAGAACACATAATCATAACATTGGTCATATTGTAATTGCTTATATTTTAATAATAATAATGTACTATCAGTATTTCATCATTCATCGATATTATTGATATACGCACTATTTACCTAATGGAAAATAGTTTTGTCCTCAAAACTACTTGCTTGGTTATAAAAAAACTATTTAGTCATTTTCTGTGCAGATTTTGGTGTTCAAGGATATCACCTAATTATAGTACTTACTTTAAAATGTATCCCGTATCTAGACAATAATTTGTCTAATTGTTTTTTGTACTGAGTTATTAAATATACATATACTTCATTTGTTATTTTTGTAAAACAACATACCTATAAAATATTTTATAAAACAGTAAAAAAAGCTCAATGTAAAGCTGAAAAGCTAAAAGCGTTAGCTTTGCCTTTTACAGCGTCAATTCCGTACAAATGTAGTTTATTGGTTTACTGTTTTATTGAAATGTAAGCTCCTATTAATAGAAATCACGAATTATATTTATTAATTATTTAGAAAAGACTTTCTTTCATTTCATACTTTTCTTTTATTCTACTGCATTTAATTTAAGTAAGATACAGATTCCTTTGAAAATATCTTATTCAATTATCTCTATTCAATACAGAAACGAATCACGTTTATGCCACGCGACCAAAAGTCTTCTTGTATGCAAACATAAGTATAATGTCGATAGACGTCTCAATTTTTCCGGTTACTATGCAGGAGATTCTATAATATAATTCTTTGCAAATTTAAATGTATAATATGAGCTAGACGACATCGTGGAAAGTTTCAAAAAATGTATAAAATAGACGTATTAGATTTGAATTTATTTATTTAGGTATTTAAATGATTGCAGTGTTCATAATATGAATGTTCGCAACAAAATTATGATGATAATACTTATGCTCAAGATTTTTTTTATTTAATTTAACAATAAATAAGATTGTATTACGTTAGCAAAGGAAATAACTTCCCCTGTAGCGATTTATATAATACCTATGCAGTTATGTCGTAGCTCAGTCTAGTTTACTCACAATTCACAAATAACATTAATAAATCTAATAAATTATTTCAATGTTTGTTACGTAGACGAATGGAAAATTATGTAGGTATTGCAATTGTGCTAATTTCTTGTTTTTAACCTTCAATGTCGTATTATAATCCGATAAGCGGTTGAAGACTCGTAATATAATACTTTTATATTAACTTTATAAACAAGAAAATGAGCTTCGTTTGTTAGTTGTAACAAGCTGTTGCCCGTAGCTTCGCCTGCGTGGAAAAGATAAACTTTCTTGGTACAAACTTTCATCCCCTATTTTATCCCTTTGGTGGTAGAATGTATCAAAATCCTTTCTTAGCGGATGTCTACGTCCTCCTGCATGCCAAATTTCAGCCCGATCCGTCCAGTGGTTTGGGCTGTGCGTTGATAGATCACTATGTCAGTCCGTCAGTTACCTTTAAGTTATATTTAATTAGATTTTATACATAGGAATAACTAGAGGTTAACTAGAGGGTAAAGAGAGGGTAAGAAAAATATTTATCATTGTTTCAATACACATGATTATTCAATCAGCTATTCAGCAATCTTTGATCTTGATGTACTCCGTTATCCGTAACGTATAAAAATGATTATTTACTTCGGTGCAATTTCTTATACTTTAAATTCCCAAATCTTTCAGTCTTTTAAAAGCAGATTGCTGTAGGCTCATTTACAATTTCTCAGGGACTGCGTATGGGAGCATTGTCTCTACATAAATCTTTTTTTAACTAGCTACGTCCACGCAGTCTGCTTCTATCATAACCAAAGCCTTATTTTAAACAGTTTAAGAGTAGCTTTCCTCATGAGAAATTTATCTTCGATCGTCCAAACATTAACGAAAATAAATGTTATACATATTTTTACTAGCTTTCGCCTGCTTTGTCTAAAACAATGATTCCCAAAGTGGTCCAGGTGGACCCCCAGGGGTCCACGGGAGACTTGCTGGGGGTCTACGTAGGCGTGAACAAAAAATGGGGGTCCACGAAAATTTATCTGCTTTTGATAGTAAAGAGCAAAAATGTAAGCATAGTTTTTGTTAGTGTTATAAAATGTACCATTTTTCGTTTTTAGTTTACCTATCGGAATATAGAGACAGAACTCAGAAGTGACACAATTTTTATTTTTTAGCGACTTTAAGAATGTGGTAGAAATGTAGCAGCAGGGGGTCCACCGAAACCAGTAAAATTTTGAAAGTGGTCCACGAGAAAAATAAGTTTGGGGACTACTGGTCTAAAACCTAATAAATTAAATATACCTTCCTCTTGGATCACTCTATCTATTAAAAAAACCGCATGAAAATCCGTTGCGAAGTTTATATTAAAAAATACACAAATAAAACAGTATATTTTTCCCGATAACTCCACGTGGACAGTTATCTCTAGGCGGATAGTGGTTAGGGGCCGTGAAAACACGTGATTCATGATAAACTAGTAAATATTTATAACGTTTAATGTTATGACGTCCTTCTGTACGATGCGGCGGAAAAGACAAGTTATGAAATATTAGTCATTGTGAGAAAAATCAATCAATATTTATATTTTTATATATACCTTTGTAAAATTCACATGTTATATGTATTTGTTTATATAAATAGTTTATAATTTAATATGTTTATCATGCTACTTTTGATTCAAATTGTGCATTTTAATATTTAGATATTCCAATCAGAATACAATGTATTATTTTCCGAAAATTTTCCTACTTAAATAAATAAGTAGGTACATACTATAGTATAAACAGCTATTAACAACTCAATAATTATAAGGCTACAAAATTAATTTATTTAAAAAGGAAAATCAGTTTTTAGTAGTAAGTAGTTTGAATGAATTCCCGTAATGCAATTTACAATGGTGTCAAACGTACCTACTGCATTCAGGATATAACTCAGGAACAAGCATTCGCGGTGTTTGCTACTAACTTTAGATACATTATGGCATTTTGAAATACATTATTTTATGAAATTGCTATGTAGAGTAAGTACATAGGTAGAGTTAGCTTCTCAATCACTTTTACACTAAATTATAAACACTGAATTATGATAATACAAAAGATAATCTGAACTTGCCTTACTTACGATGCCTCTCTTCATTAATGTTAAACTCATTAATAATTATTATGTGTCTTTCTAAAACACACAGCGTTGGATGAAGAAAGCTGTCTATGAATCCTATATATCTCTATGAAAAAGGGTCACCTTACCGAATATCGATGGATTTTTCACCTCACTAGCAAGAGCGCGTCCCTAGTATGTCATCTGTCATACCAATTTGACATCACCTTTGAAGCGCTGTCATCTGCCTCTGCCGGCATAGCGTTTATGAATTCGTGCGCAATAACATCGCGCAGAATATAATTAGTATTTATCTCTACTAAAAGTGATAAAAAAGTGTTAAAACACATTAAGCGTTAAATATTAGTAGTAATTGGTGTTATTATAGTTGTTAGGAACGTAATTAGTTCCAATATGAAACACAAAAGACCACGTTGTCGGAAGAAAATTCGAAAACCGGTGCTTTGGTATGTATAATAGTGGCGGGAACTCTTTTTCGTCCTCGGAGGACGAGAGAAGCAATGGTTCGTCACTGCCCAAGAGACCGGGAGACGAGAAATTCCGTAAGTACAATCAGACTTGTCATGACATGTCCGGACTCGTGCATAGAATTCCATGCAACACGTGGCATACATTTCAGTACCTATTTGACACAAATACATCAATATTTAGATGTAGGTAATTAATAATAAAACACAATGCATGCCTATAGTGAGATCGCTATATTATCATCGGGTTTCTTTATCATACACAGACACATTGGTTACTGTGTCAAGTATTGCTTTTAATCAGACTTGTGAGATAGCGTTAGGCTACCTAGGTTGAAGGTACTTAGGTATAAGGAATCAACCGTGATCCGCTATGGCTAACGAGCCCCAGCAGCAGGTAGTGAGGTATCTCAATCACTTTTACCATTCAATTGTAACTACCTAAACAAAAGTGAGTACCTACTACTTAGATTTTAGACAGGTACAAAACCAATCTATTACAATATTCTAAAGAGAAGAAATTGTTAATTAACTATTATAATATTATTTCAATATTGATACATGTCACATATAGATTTTACATTACTTAGGATATGATATAGAGTGTATAATATGAGCAACAGTCTCACACAATATTCAGTAGGAGCTACTTATTATTGCAAGTTGAGATTACCTAATTTATCTTACGGTAAATAATTCTTAACATAAAGAGCTTATTTTCATAGTCAATTGATACCAGAATAAGCTTTGGTTCTATGGGTACTTATTTGAATAGTAGTGGAAAATCATAAGAAATAGACATTGCATATTATGAGAAGTACATATGATATACATTATCATAATCAAGGACCCATATTTACCGTATCCCCGAACAGTTGAATGATATCATTCTTGCTTATAATGTTACCGATGATAATGATGTTTATCTAGTTCCTTTCTTACTTAAGTGAAAGAGCTTGCCTTAAAATTAACACTCAGGCATGATAAAATTTTTATAATATCAACAGTAAAGTAACCAAAATCTTTGTATTTTTTATTTGTATCTTCTACAAAAATATGTACTGAAAATATGTACAAGGCGTCCTTAGCCATGATTAGCTTAGTATGGTTATGCTGAAAGAACTGAGTGTCCAGAAAGACACAGAAAAATATATGCCATACTTACATTCAGATATGCTTCTGGCAATAAGAGCTGATGGCTCCGCCAGGTTGATATTCAACCTGAGACACCTAAACACCTAGGTATTAACCAGGTAATTTTGATACATAATATCACAGGTTATAACAGTAATTAAATTTTTTACAAAGCCAGGATTGGCTTGTAAAATTAGACATCATTGGTAACAGTAATGAGATTCTTCCAAGGCCAGGATTGGCTTGTACAATCAGGCATCATTGGCCTATTTTCTGCCTGCATATTGCAGCCATTTCAAATGGTCGCGGAGACCCTACAAGCTAGAGGTGCCCTCTTTCTGTTTTATTTAAGCTATTAAGTTTGGTCTATTGAGACCGTTACAAAATTAACTTCACAGGTCTTGTAGACTGTGAGGATTTTGGAAAAGCTTGATTGGCACTACAGCCACATAAAGTCCATTGCCTTCTGGTTTAGTTGGACAATTATCTTTTGGGTCTACCATGACTAATCCAATTTAACTTCACAGGTCGCGGAGACCATGGAGGTTTTGGTAAAGCCTGATGGGCAGGACTATTCCAATTCAACTTCACAGGTCGCGAAGACCATGGAGATATTGGTAAAGCTTGATTGGCACTCCAATCACAAAAAGGGCCACAGCCCTCTGATTTAGTTAGACTATCAGGATTATTCTAATAATTTAACTTCACAGGTCTCGGAGACCATGGAGATTTTAGTAAAGCCACAGAATGAGCCACAGCCTTCTAGTTAGACAATTATCTTTTTGTCTACAAGGATTGTTCCAATTAACTTTACAGGTCCCGGAGACCATAGAGATTTTGGGAAAGCAGGTTTGGCACATCAATTACAAAATGTACATTGTAAACCTGGATACTTGTGCCTCATGTGGGATAGTATAGAAATGTCTGTGTTATTGCTAGTCCCAAAAGCTTCAAAGATAGAGCATACTGTGGTAGTCATTAAGAGGACCATGTCTTGCACTAAATAAGAGTTGCAGACAGTTCGAGACATCTAACACTGAGAGGACTGTACAGTTGTCGCCTCCAGGTATTTCTCTAGAGTTTCGCGCACAGCAGACCAAGAGAGAAAGGCTTTCCCTCTACATGCTATACAAGACTTACGAGCTGTGGAAAATACAACATACACAGAAATGTCATAGTCTTTGTAAAAGAACAAGTTTGTCACTTCCTAACTACAGATACCGCGGATGCGGGCTGAGTGGGACATCTGAACAGTACTTACCTGTCAGAGAAATGGAGAGGGAAGCAGGGGACTTGGCCTTAGAATTTCTGACTTATATGTAGTGTACCATAGGTATGCAATAAAAATGCTTCTGAGTAGATTGAAAGGGGCGCACATCCTGTAGCCCAAGCAACCAATCAGACTTTGGTCGCCCACATACAAAGGTTGCTAACTCTCTTAGCCCTCACAACTGAGTAACTGTACCTAGCTGAGAAGTTGAGAATAACTCTTGGCACGCTTCCAGGACGCCTAAATGGCTTTTGATTTAGATTGCCTCTCAAGAAATCTACCTGGACCGGAGTGGCTTCTCCTACCTTGTACAACAGGAAATATATTTCGGAGGCTCCTGATATGGTCCATTCCGCTATCCAAAGAGGTGCTTTAGTGCCAGGGCAAATTTGCCAAAGCCTGCTCCGAATTTTGCGACATCTGCAGTTGTTGATGGAGCTGACGCCTAGGCTGAATATTCCCTTCCAAGGATAATCCTCCCAAGTGTACTAGCGCACCTCGCACCCCGGGACCCGGGCAGATACATAGCACCCAAGGGTGGCTTATGGTTAATATAATAAATAATAATAATATACGGGCATTTCTCCGCAACTCGATGTCAAGCGCCTAAAGATGGCTTATGGTTATTGACTATTATGGTTATATATGGTTATTGACCCGGAAGTCAGGAGCACTCAGACCATTGGTGAATGGCCTTACCCCCCAACTGCTCAGTCAGAAAAGGGGGGGGGGGGAAAAGCCCATTGTAGAGCAAAGGAGAAAGAGCAGTTAGGTAGTGGTGCCCCTCCACAGTGCCAACATATGATCCTCCAAGCAGGAGGTGACTTTCATAATGCAAAAAAAAAAAAGAAAAAAGAAAAAAGAATGCATGTAATCTAGTACACAGAGATTCTATTTAGCTAATTAAATTAAATTAATTAATTTTAATTAGCCTAGGTCTATCATAAGCAAGCTGACCCTCAGGAGCTCTCAGGAGCTTATGCTATTACTGGGGTCAGGCCGAGAAGCTCATGACATGAACATGACTTCTGAAGATCTCAAAATAGAGTTTTTTATCACAGCAAAATAAGATTATAACCTGACCTGAATTTGGATATAAAATGGATACAACAACATATTATCCATTAGGGGTCGGTTGTGAGGACAACCAGACACATAAATATGCCCAGTGACCCATGTGGAAAGGTTGGTTCAAGTAACAAAGAACTGATTTTCAGTCTTAAAAGTAGATAATTGATTCTTATCTATAGAGGGGCGGACCCTTTATGCTTGCAACACAAACCTTTATGTCTGGCTAGATAAGGTCCTTCAAGATCTTAAAGACAGTAGCAACCCTGTCCAGCAGTGGCTTCAAGAAGGTGGTAAGGGCACCAACCTGTTGAGGCAATGGAAGGACCATACAGTCCTTTATAAAGTTTTACTGTCAATCAGTCAATTTAGCCAGTGCCAGTGAGTCTGGTTTACTTTAAGGTAACCTTAAACTGTTTAATTAATTATTTAATTAATTGTAATTAATTTAAGATCCAAGTAATGATCAATGTGTAACAAACATGCTTAATGCTTAAGGTACAGTTGTGTTAACATTGGTATTATAGTTATTTTATATACAGATGTTATTTACTGTAGTATTTAGCCTTAGAGGCTCCATTGTTTATCCTTGATGACATTGATCTTCCTTTGAGTTATAATTTTTAAAATGTTATTTTTATCTTATTATTTGAACTTTGATTTGTTTCAAAGATACAGAGAAATAATTAATCAGTTCTTAGGTTCTAAGACTTAGTTCATTAGTATTGGCTTATGATTATCTGAGGAGAATAATTTAAAATTTAGAGGATATATGGTTAGTTCTTACATGAAAGAAAAACAATTTTTGTTGTTGCTACATAACCCCCTTGTATTGTTTTAAGAATTTAAAATATAACTTTATTTTACAATACAAGAGGTTCATTTAACATTCTGAAAGGAATGAAATTTAAGTTGTTAATACTCTTAGGTATTACAATATTAACAAGATAATTTATTTTCAACATAGCGTTTGTATGTCTTTCTTCACCAGCAGATATCAAACACATCTTCATCCAACGCTGTGTGTTTTAGAAAGACACATAATATTGATGTTTTGCATTAAAACAAAACATGTATTATGTGTCGAATAAAACACACAGCGTTGCAGTTTACTGCTTGCTGATGAAGATGCTATGCCGGCAGAGGCAGATGACAGCGCTTCAAAGGTGATGTCAAATTGGTATGACAGATGACATACTAGGGACGCGCTCTTGCTAGTGAGGTGAAAAATCCATCGATATTCGGTAAGGTGACCCTTTTTCATAGAGATATATAGGATTCATAGACAGCTTTCTTCATCCAACGCTGTGTGTTTTATTCGACACATAATACATGTTTTGTTTTAATGCAAAACATCAATATTACATTTAAATGAAGCACTATATTATATGCCTATGTGTGATGTGTTGCTATCCTCAAAGGGATTTGGAAGGAGTTAGGTAGAAGGGGCGAGGATGGGAGGGAATGAGGATAGGGAAAGAGAGGATGGGTAGGGGATGGGAAGGGATATGGGCCTCCGGACCCCTCACTCACCGTACGGAACGCGACAGTAAACTGTCACTATGGCGCCGATATTCTGTGAGGGTGTGGTACCTTCCCCGGTGCGAGCGTGGCCCAATTCGTGACGAAGCATGCTCGACTCCCACTCCAAAAATTAACTCCCACCCCTTTATTAAAATCCTTTTCAGTCCGTAGCTTAACCCTAGTATTCTCGAGTTATAAGTGGTGTAAATGACACGGACTTTCTTTATACAAACGTGTTTAGATAAAGCATTACATTATAATCTCACCTTAGTTCTCTTCTTTAAGTTGTTTTTTTTCTGTACGCTGCAGCTGTAGAGTATAGAATTAATAGTTTGTGTATTTATGTTTGCATGTTGTAAATACGATTGTATTACGTTAGCAAAGGAAATAACTTCCCCTGTAGCGATTTATATAATACCTATGCAGTTATGTCGTAGCTCGTCATAATTGTTATTTACATAGTAGAATATAAAAAGTCTGCAATTAATAATTAATGAATCAATGTTAACAAACGTATTTCTAATAAATAAATAAATTATCGCTATCGCTCCCGCTGGCGGCCATCCAAGTCCGCCATCTTGTTATAGTAGCGTGCACAAATGGGTCAGACACGTGCTACGAGCTATCGTAAAGCGCCATGTGACCGGCGACCAACCGGCGACAGACATAAGTGTCATACTTACGTAATTGAACACTCGATTTACTTATGCTTGCTTTGATACTGTCGTTAATGCTACTGTAGCGGATTGTTTTTAGTCGTGCAGCAGTTTGTGTATCCTCTTCCACATTGATAATTTCTTGTCAATACAATGTTCTAATTTTATAGTATGATTTTACATTAATTTTCAAAATATGACTTACTTACAAAGATAATTATTTACTCTTAGAATAATTCAGCTTTCATAAAAACTGAAAATTTCATCTTTTAAAGACCACAACTTTACCTTCCATACACAAATGGTGTCACTTACAACAACTTACTATAACAAAGGATTAGAGATCTATCTTTTGTTAAAATAGTCCCGTGTTAAGTGACTTTTAACCTGACGAGGGTAATTAACATTCAAAGCATACAGGCTGAAGTTTCACAATAAGTGAAAAGTGGACCAATGCAGGCTTTCTCACTTTTAGTAAATACAATCAATTTAAATGGTAGGCATAATATAGTATACTAGCATATTTTTCTATTAAATATGCTATTGGGTATATTTCGTAGAGTCGTAACGAAGCTACGCAATCTTCATACACGTTAATTCACCTAGTAGGAAATATAAAAGCCTTCTTTTTTTATGTGTTACTAATTAATGTTATCCCGCCATTCTTAGAATGAATACAATAATCCTCTACTCCCTACATCGTTTACACGAGAACATTCGAGAAATACCACAGTCTCAATTGGATTCACAAACAATTTCCGCTAACCTTTCCCTCAACGTGGTTATCAAGTTGCCACGCTCCCACAAAATGTAATTATAATTTCAGTGCAACAAACGTGAGCCGTGATCTGATGATGCCAGGTGCTCGTCACGTTTAGCAAACGATACTAAAACACGTGAATTTTTATGCGCATACGGTAATCAATTCCGGTTTCAGTTAAACAAACTTTTACCACAGCCTTGTGTTAATTTAGACGTGTAATGTTTATATTATGATAAAACTTTTATGAAGATAAATTTGTTATTGGCGATTATCGAGTAGACTATAATTAAAAACTAGATAATTATATATAATACAAGCATTGTTACGGAAAAAAGATATAACACAAAAAAGTCGATCCGCTACATTTTATCTCTATCAATGTAGCGCATCGACTAGGTACTTACATTTCCTTTGCAACGTAGGACGCTATCCTTCTTATAATATGGGCATAATATATAGAAGGAATCTAAGATACACAAGTAAAGGGGACGAATAAATATAACATTTCTATCAATAAGAAAAAATTTAATAGGTATCCCCGGTATCCCATATTCATGTCACAAACATCGGTAGTATAGCTTTCAATGTAAACTTTGATGGTAGGTATTTGACTAAAAAGGCCTTTGATACTGAAAAAATATATTTTACAAAATCGGGCTATTATTATCGTAGATAATATTTCAAAACGAAGCCCAGTTCTTTGCTCACGTGGTGGAGACGGATGCCACTCGAATGTTCCATTTCATTCGACAGACTTGTACGTGCATTCAAAAGAATATAAATACAAATTCATTGCACATTTGCTGGCATTGGAACAGAATCGATGACATAAGCTTTAATAAATAATCTTCTCTTATGTTCTTTAAACACATTTCATAAGGTTTATAGATTGTATGAATGTTGAATCAATCGTCTATAATATTATGAGGTCATGACTCATGATTACCAGGACCTTCATATTTGTCTTTTATACCACGAAGTACCCACGAAGCTTGTGTAGTATAGCAGTCTCAAGGAATGCTACGGAAAGTCGAGGATGTTTTCTTTTTTAATTTTCAAGCAGCTTATATTGTAAGTTTTCAAATTATTGTACTTGATATGTTGACTTTATTTACATTAACCTAAAAAAATATTATAACACAGGTATCCGACATATTATAAGCAACCACTTTTAGCCACATTCTGAAAACTACTTGAATAAACGGCAAAAGTAAAGTTACCTAGATAAAAATTTATTATTGCCATACAAATACAAAAAGGCTATAAATAAAGTTCGCAGTCTTCGTGAAATGTCCCATGAACTTGTTTTAATTTAAAACCTTTTAACTGGAACGACTTGGGTCTTTAAAATTGTTTGACACAAAAAGCGTGAAGGACACTCGCTCGCTGTGCTGCTTTTAGACTGCGTAATTTTTTGAACATCAAAGAGAAGTACCATACTCGATACTACATATACCTATAAAGATTAAGAGAAATTGATATTTGTAGAAGGATTTTTAGGTTTATTGTATACTAGCTGCTCCGCGCGGTTTCTCCCCCGTGGCTCCACCCCTGTTGGTCGTAGCATGGTGATATATAGCCTATAACCTTCCTCGATAAATGGGCTATCTAACACCGAAAGAATTTTTCAAATCGGACCAGTAGTTCCCGAGATTAGCGCGTTCAAACAAACAAACAAACAAACAAACAAACTCTTCAGCTTTATAATATTAGTATAGATTAAAAAAAATATGTGAACTAGATGCCTTATAGGTATCTGATCTTTTGTATATAGATACTTTTACCTATACAAAAGACTACCCGTTTCAATATGTGATCATTTTTATTCCATGAACGTTCAGATCTGGAGCGGCATTTAAATTGTAACAAAATACAGTTAACCTTTGTATTTGAATTCTGTGTTACCGTAACATATACATATCGACTTGTATTGAGGTTAGTAGATAAATTTTCATCCATTTTCTGCTTTGTATCCTGTTACCACTGTTTATTTATAAATCGCTCTCAGGTTTTCTTTGTGTCAAAGGAGTAGCATATGACATATCTTAATATATATAAATCTCGTGTCACAATGTTTGTCCTCAATGGACTCCTAAACCACTTAAACGATTATAATAAAATTCGCACACCATGTGCAGTTCGATCCAACTTGAGAGATAGGATAGTTTAAACATGTAAGTACCACGGGCGAAGCCGGGGCGGACCGCTAGTTATATTATAATCCTCTATGTTTACTCATGTTTCTTGTTGTGTCGAGAGCTTTATTAAATAGGTATTTATTTCCTAGAGCGATAGAGCCGCACTTTATTCAAAATTTATTTTAGTTTCCTTTTCACATTTTACAATATAAAGTATGTTAACTCATTCAGTTTAAAGTCTCATTAATTTCAACAAATATGACAGTTCAACATTTATTATTAAAACAAATGCTTTATACCTATACTCTGCTATACTTATTAAGTTACTAGCGGTCCGCCCCGGCTTCGCCCGTGGTACATATTTACGTTTTTTCTACATAAGAACCAGCCTCGTACTTCAAGGAATATAATAAAAAAAGGAATTATCGAAATCGGTTCAGCCGTTCTCGAGTTATGCGCTTACCAACACATTTTGCGATTCATTTTTATATATAAGATTAGGTAGGTAAGTATATAATACATACGGTACAATTCATAAAAAAGAATAAGCTAGCGACAGCATAAAGATGCGGCTACACGTGCTACCCTCAAGCACGTGCTTGAAGCACACACGAGGCAACCTCATATCTCCGTCATGCTCAGATAAATTAACATTAGCAACGTAACACTTTCGTAAACGTAACGTCATTTAGCACTAGATAAAATCACGCAAACGCATGAAACGTAAAACGAATAAGTGGGAAGTTTTAATATGTTTTTCTATGCAACGATCGAAAACAGAAGTTTCAAAAACGATAAAGGTTAACCTATAAGTTAGCTACTATTACCCTTAGGTACTAGAATTAATACTTATATTATGTACCTATAGTTTAAAATGTTTGCTTATATTGGCTAAAGCAATATGTACTATTAAAATGTACCTTGCCTTTATATGTATGTACATGCCACTGCACCTATTGAATAATGCATCTATTTAACTTATTACTGAAATCTTAGATATTATACTGAATAATAGATGAAGGAGCATACCTACTATAAAACTGCAGATCTTCACCATGAGTAGGAACAGGTAGGAACTAAAGAAAAAGACACGAAAGGAACTTAAACTTCGTCTGAATTGTGTTCGGTTGTTACGATGCTATTCGCATTTTATTGGGGTAGTATTTATATTAAATAATTCATCTCATAAAGTAACTCCATATGTAACTTACAAAAAAATTCTAGATGAATAACTTCACACCAAAATATAAATGTTACACTGTTCGGCTTTGCATTCAAAGCCCAAAGTAACCATCAAGTTATTTTACTTTAGTTCACTTCAAAAGCAATTTTCACAATTTGTTACAGTCATATTATAATAATAACAATATCCATTGATCCTTCTCTAATAAAATACAGCGCAGGAGCCTTGGTTATTAATATTTTAATGAAATTTACGGTTTCCTACAAAAATCTTCCTCAGTTCCCTTCTGATGTAAACAACAATGGGATTATATAATTGATTACGGTAGAAATAACTAGGACATGGGTTCAATGATCCAATAACGTGACAGTCCTTCGCTTTCCCTCACGAGGAGAACTCTCTAGCTTAATAAATATTGAATTATTGGACATAAGCGAAAACAAATGGACCGAGCTTACGGCATCTATATGTAGATACTAATAATTTAAAGCTAATGGGTATGTTTGTTCAATGGTCGATTCCAATCCGTGAGCTGCTACCAGCAATGTACCTCATGCGAAGCCGGAGCGGACCACTAGTTCCGACTTCCGAATAATTCAAAGCAAAATTAATTTGTTATTTTATTCATTGAGTTATTACAAAATAACAATGAAACTCTATCGCGCTAGGAAGCGATATTTAACGTGCAAACAATAGATACCTACGTAAGAAAAAAACTTCCAGTTTTTATTCCGACCTAAAATTTTAAAAGGAGGAAAATAAGGAAAAAGTATTTTTGCACGATATAGCAACGAACTGTTTCGATGAGGAAAAATAATTCAAGATCAAAACTTCGAATGCATACAACACATAAACCCTGTACCTATGTAGGTACCTACAAATTATGTGTGATAGAGGTCATAATGTTATGCAAATTTAGATTATCTTTAATAGAAAATGCACTATGTAATTCTTCTTTCTTTTCCATGGCAAGACCATATCCTCTATGGCTTAGAGTTTAGAGGTATTAAAACAATGGCTCTAATATCAAGCGTGAAATATAAATTGCATTGATATATTGAGGTACTCTTGTTGAACACTTCTTATAATTTTTCCCAGGTATCCAATAATAACATTAGGTATACCTCACATACCAACATACGCTACGGTGAATTACAAAGTCATTTGTTAAAAAGTGAGCGGGATCTCATGCGGTCATTGACCCGGCCACGTGCTCCGCCAACATGCGATTGCACATCCTTGAACGACACGTGACTTTAGCGTAAAACTTTATAGTTAACAGTTATTGGGTTATGGGTAACGTTATATAATAGAAAATTCGTATCGTGTTATGTAATAATTCCTTCCAGTATAATTTGGTAGAGAAACTTACTTTAAATCTAAAGGAAAAAAGTTTCTAGTTTCTACGTCCTAACTTCTAAAACTTTGAGAAAAGTTTATACAGCGTCGAATTTTGCTGTGATAATTATTATTAATCTATTTCTCGTTAGGTAAAAAAGGAATGTACCGTAGAGCAAATTTCTGCGTTCAAAGTAATCCTCTAAATATGTATTACGTCATTATGTGAACTGGGAATTAGTATGAGTCATTGTTAGCAGTATGTAAGTACATAGTTGGACTGTAAACAGCTGGTGATAGTGTAACACATTATTTTTACATACCATTTGATTAAAGTTATTTTAAATGCTACAAACTACACTATTGAAAAGGCCATATTGATGTTAAAAGCAAGACAGATATTCTGTTAACATTAAAACAAAAGCAAAGTCCTAAAACGTATAATGGGTATACATATAATATGAGTCAATAGGTACTTACTCATTAATTCTGAAATAACTGCAAAGCTATTTTATAAAGGGGCACCCAAACATGGCTGGCGTTAAAATTACTAATCATTTTTCAATTAAATGATAAGATATGGTTTTATTGTGCGTAAACTCACATGAATTAGTTCGAAAATTAGTGCAATGAACTGAGTCACGTGCAAAGTTTGCACCCTACATTTCAATGTATTGAGTAAGGCTTCAAGGATTAACACTATCTTGTTCGTATTAATTTTCCATTGTATTACGTAATTGCATTGTTCTAATATTGCGCCAATTTCCGCCTATCAATCCAACGCAACGTAAATAACTCTTGCAAATGTTTTGGGTGTCTTTAATTCTGATGTTTAATATTTATTATTTATGAAAATTTTAAATTGTCTTTAAACATACATAATTAGCATTAATATTAAAATAATACGAAGTGATCTCGTGTTGATCTGACTACGCAAATTGCATCCAATTTGCGTACTGCCAGGTACAGCCAGGTACTGCCAGGCCACTGTTGATGCCAGGAATCGATCGTATGTAAGAGAGATTACAGTACAGTACATTAGATGTCGGGGGCTACAAACATTCGATTGCTTGTATGTATTGACTTTTAAAGTTTAAACTATCGCAGTAATAGTCGCTCGTTAGTACCGCGCCTATATTTACGCCTTCACTGAGAGACATACATTTTCAGGGGCTATAAACACATGGTTGCTCAAACTTATTGACTACCTGTCGTATAATATTAAGTGTTTTATTTCAATACAATAATCGCACGTAAGTACCGCACCTACAGATAGCCCATACCAGAGAGGCAATCGGTGTCAGGGGCTACAAACACGTGCTTGGCAACACGTGCGCGGCGACCCAGTTCCCAGGTCAACTGCAACGTGGACCGGAATAGAATTTGCATACGAATTACGATAATATTGTATTAAGTTTGATAACATTGTTCGCCGAACTATTATATAAAGCGTTTGAACGTGCTGGGATAATATGTTAAGTAATGCTAGTAATACGCCATAATACAAAATATTGTTTGTGTATAAATAAGGATAGTGATGATTTATCAAATAATGTAGTTCTGTTCCGATTAAAAGTACAACAGAACAAAAGAATCAGATTTTATACAGAGTTCAATGAATAAGAAGATAATAAATAGAAAATATTTATTAAGTAAGTTATCTATGCAAAAAAAAAGATTTTTTTTTTACGATTTGAATATTCGAAGTTATTGTGACCTCCTCACAAATAAATAAAGACGAAGAAACTGAAAATCCCGTGAAAACAATATGCTTGTAGTTTCACGATACTTGTTTACCATAATTCCTTTTCAATATGTAATACGCACAAGAAATCGCAATTTCAATTCTTTAAGGTTATTCATTGTCTTGAGCTATAAAAAGTTTTTTATCGGGCTTCGTGAAAACTTTCTCAAATATAGAGTCACACAAAAAACGTCAATAACTGCAAATATATTCTAATTTTCCAAACGTATTTCCACAAATTGACCCAAACCAAAGTAATATGGTCGTTCAATAATGTAGGTATTGGGACATATCGGCATCTTTTATTTATAGTTACGGTCCCAAGGTCGCCATGGCGACGAAACAATGCTTCTTGCTGGTTTTCCTTTCATAATAAAATAAGCTTGCGTAATTGTTGTTTTAGAACAATTTGTTATGAAGATCTATGGGCCTTTAGTAGGTGAAAACGGCAAAATGGACTGTTATCTATGAGCTATAATTGAAAATATTGAAGATATTTGGCACTGAAATCTCTAATAGTATTACAGAACGAATGTGTGATGGGATGACTGTTTCCAAAACACGATTGGAAAAATTTTGCTCGTTTAAAAAAAAATCCCGAAGTTACCTCTAAAATATCATATAAATGCTCATTACAACCGTATTTTACGATAATAATTCGTATAAAATCACAAATACATAGGTATTTAACTTCTCGATGTCGTGACTGTTTAAGATTTAGAAACTTATATAGCAAATACATTAAGCAATATTCACCACAAACTGAAGTCCAATCGTTCTGAATCCTATAAACATTGCAGTCCCATCTCTTACAATTCCTTTTCAAAAACTGGAGATGATATCGCTCAGGTGTTCGTCCATATGAATCAAAATATTGACCGATGCCATTCGTATCGATATGTACAGCTACCCAGTGTGAACCTGGTTTATCATCCGCATCCAAATTGCATATTATATACGATGGTACATGGGTATACATAGGCAGTCTATTAGCAGCATAAACATTATTTTCTAGACTGGGATGAATCTTTTTCATATGTTTTTGTAATTCTAGTGTATCCATGATATTACTGTTATTAGCAGATTATTACAGTACCAATCTATTCAATGGTTGTCATAGGAATGTTCAATTATAGTGTTTTGTATAAGATTAAATAGGGAGTTTATAAGGAAATAAAAAATAGAAAATTGCATACAATTTAATTTTATAACATTTCCTTTAGTTACATATACACAAAATGCATTAAGCATAACACATAATTATAAAACATAACACACATTATAAACCTTAACTACTATAGTCTACAGTAACATTTCTATTTTTATCTATGCAGGTTGATGCCTGTTGCGAAGGAACGTGAGATAAGCTTGTTGACTGGAATTTGCTATATACATATATGATCGAACAGTTGCAGTCATGCAGTCAGTCTATGGTCGTTTGACCAAAGTGGATTGTATGACGTCTACCAATACTACGTTTGTGTTACTTCAACGCATCAATGGCCACGGAGGTAAGTGTTTATTTTATTGAAAAACTTACTTGTATTTCTGTTGTTGTTTCATAACGTGTGTGTGTCAGATTAAGTGCAAATAAATTGATATTAACGCGATAAATCTGTTGTTGCAGAAATCATTCAACTTCGGTGAAAATACCTATAAACAGTAGTAGTATGTAATCCCGGGGACTGCCTCACTCCTGCCTTGGTCAACCTCAGTGTGACATCGGCTATGGTACGGTGAGGACATGACTTGATTGAAAATAAAAAATACCATGACTACTAAAAAAATAAATAAAAATAAGTTTGGACTCTTTTCCCACTAAGGCGGTCACGCTGAGTCAATAGCACTCATTCCCGAAGCGATATTTCTCACGGTTCCAAAGATAGCTTTTTCTCTACGTTGGCGATAAGATATGATGATTTGCTAATGACTTAATGAATGTAGGAATTGACGTCACATTTGTAGGTGAGGACAAGGATTGTAAAAGAGTTGATTGAAAATAAAACATATTATTTCCATATATTATTTCTTTATTTACACCCGCATTACACTACAATACAATTTAATAAGTGTCATATCATTTCTTGGTGAGTCATATGAAAAATTTGTAAGGAAATCTTTCAATCTCAGGCCCTGGAACTTGTAGTACAAATATACCACGCAATGCTCTCCACAAAACGCGGAATAGATATCCTGAATTCTAGCAGTATTATAGCCCCACATGCGACAATTTTTTCTTAAAATTTCTCTAATCGGTTTACGTCCAAAGGAATCAAAATATTCTCCAACTCTTTCGTGGTTGATATGAATAGCTACCCAATGGGGAACCTGGCTGTGAGTCAGGGTCGAGATTGCATATAATAAATACAGGTATATTTATGCGCAGTGCATGTGCATTGGCAGGTGATTCGAGGGGTACACCGTACACGCTATACTGGAGGCTGGGGTGTATTCTATGAAGACTCATTTGCAGGTCTAATGTATTCATTTTAACACGTTTGACCTCATCCAATTACTATCAATCATCAACCTAAACTAACATCATGTTATATTGTCATCCCAATATATGCAATATTTCTATATGTATTTATTTACAAAAGCAGGAAAAGTATAAATGAGAAACCATTTGTTATTCTTTACTGTTTTATTATTGTCAATATGATTATAAGTACATAAGTGATTGCTTAACTACTATAATCCACGCATACATTTCTGTTCTTATCTATTTCTAATATAATGTTTGAAAACTCTGCATAAACTACACAGTTCATTGTTTCAGTCAATGCACTCTCGAATCTTACCTCCATTATTACACTACCATGACGAATGAGATTCCAATGAATATTAGAGTTAGCTGACAAGTCGGGGGTTAAATCAAATGCTAGTAAACAGTATCCATGCGAGTGTGGAAAAATGTTTCAAGCCCTATAATTATTATAATTTATCGAATGAAGATGAGGTATCTAACTTAACAATAAATAAAAATAAGAGGACCAGTCGTTTAGATGACTTTTTTCTTCAAGAGCCTGAGCGGAAAAAGAAAAAGGCGAAAATATCTTCAATTGTTGGACGTTCAGTGAAGGAGGGATGTATTTCATATATTTCAACAGACAAAGATGACGGAATGGATGCTGATCTACTAGTGAAAATTGATTTATATAGTTTAAAAAAGTTGAAAGAAATCCCGGTGTCGCAACATTGGAAAAATGCTGATATTCGCATTAAATATTATACAAAAAACGATTCTAACATAGATCTTCAAATAAAAGATATTGTATACAACATAACAAAGGAGATATCGGAGGAAGATAGTGCTAAACACTACAGCTTTAAAAATTAGGTTTCTTCATATGGTAGTTTAGTAATTAGTTTATCCACTAGTATAAATAGTACGTGTATTGCATTGGAAACTTCCAATGCAATACACGTACTCACAATTTTACAGTACCTACTCTCACAGATTCTTTTATTTCTAATGAAGATTACAACCATGCGAAAGACGTTTGGAATCATTTTAAATGTAAAAATATGATGGACTATTCAAATCTTTATTTAAAAACCGATGTATTATTATTAACAGATATTTATGAAAATTTTAGATGTGTTTGCATAAAAACTTATGATTTAGATCCCGCCCATTACTATACAGCACCTGGATTAAGTTGGGATGCTATGTTGAAACATACTAGAACCGAGTTAGAATTACTTATAGATATTGAGATGATTGCTTTTATTAAATCAGGAATACGTGGAGGTGTTTCACAGTGTAGCACTCGCTATGCAAAAGCAAATAATGTTTATATGTCCGACTATAATTCAAAATATAAAGATTCATTTTTAATGTATTTCGATGCCAATAACCTGTATGGTTGGGCTATGTCCCAATATCTACCTACAGGTAATTTTGAGTGGGCTTCCCCCGATACAGATTTTAATGTTAGTTATCCTTCGGAGATAGGATTTATCTTGGAGGTAGATCTTGAGTATCCGGTTGATGTGCATGATAAACATTCCGATTTACCTCTTTGTCCAGAAAACATACCTGTAGGTGACGCTAAAGAAATTAGATTGATTCCAAACTTAAAAAACAAATCCAAATATATTATACATTATAGAAATTTAATTCAATGCTTAAAAATGGGGTTAAAATTATTAAAAATTCGCAGAATATTAAAATTTAATCAGACTCCATGGTTAAAAGAATACATATAGACTTAAATACACAATTGAGAACCCAAGCTATTTCAGATTTTAAGAAAGATTTTTATAAACTAATGAACGACGCTGTTTTTGGTAAGACTATGGAAAATTTTGAAAAACGTGTAAATGTTAAACTATTTACTCATTGGGAAAATCGGGGTAAAGTATTGGGAGATGGAGATTTAATTGCTCAACCACATTTTCACAGTGTTTATTAGATATATCTAAAACGCTTATGTACGATTTCCACTACTAAGATAAATTTGGTTCCAATTTGAAATTGCTATACACCGATACAGACAGTCTCATTTATCAAATATTTACGAGTAACTTTTATAATGATATAAAACTGGACATTCAAAAATATATTAATTCAAAAAGGAGGTTCCTTTCTACCTATAATATTGGGTACTGTTCTAAGTAGTCTAATAAAATAAATAAGTTGTTTTAGTAATAAGCCGCAATGAATACTAAAAAAATGATGATTGTTGAACACGACTTTATTGATAAATTGACACATCAACAAAATGAAAATAAAGCAACACCACGCAGTTGATTAGACGTAGAAATGGAAAAATTATGTCAAGCAAATTAGGGGATCGTGAAAAATTGGCCCTTTACCAACACATTTTACAAAGATACCTATATTTTTCGATGGAAGAAAGTCAACCTCAAGAAATAACAATTACCGAAAAAGCAGTAAATGATAAAACTTATGAAGATGGAAAAACGAATATAGGTATCTGTTTATGAAAATGAAAAATGGGGAAATGAAGAACAGCCGTCGATGAGTAAGGACATCTCCTTTCAGTTAACAACAAAAGATATATTAAATTTGATTCCAAAAACTTATATTAGGAAAGGAGAATTATTGATAGAAACAATTCAAAACCATAAGGATAAATTACAATGGAATAGAAATGGTACAGTGGTAATTAGTGAAAAAGAAATTCCAGGAAGTAATATAATAGACTAAGTAAATAATGCACTAAGACCCTCAAAGAAAACAGATCCAATCGGGTGGGAAACATTTTCAAAATTTTTAAATGATATAAATACTCCACTGACATTGGCAATCTCAAAAGAATCAAATATATTGCTAATCTTAATAAACAAAACAAAATACCAATCCAAGAAGCAATCATCGATTATTCATCGCAGATTCAAACAAATCACAATAAAATAAGAAACAAACTTCATTGAGATAAATGGAACCCATATTAAAACTACATCAAATCTATTATGATATTTCTCATCCTGCCATATATTGGCCGGCCTGCATTTCTAAATAAATACATATATAGAATTAATATTGCATATATTGGGATGACAATATAACGTGATGTTAGTTTAGGTTGTTGATTGATAGAAATTGGATGAGGTCAAACGTGTAAAAATGAATACATTAGACCTGCAAATGAGTCTTCATAGAATACACCCCAGCCTCCAGTATAGCGTGTACCCCTCGAATCGCCTGCCAATGCATATACACATACCTGCATTTATTATATGCAGTCTCGACCCTGACTCACAGCCAGGTTCTCATTGGGTAGCTATTCATATCAACCACGAAAGTTTTGGAGAATATTTTGATTCCTTTGGACGTAAACCGATTAGAGAAATAGCGGAATTTTTAAGAAGAAATTGTCGCATGTGGGGCTATAATACTGCTAGAATTCAGGATATCTATTCCGCGTTTTGTGGAGAGTATTGCGTGGTATATTTGTCTACAAGTTCCGGGGCATGATTTGGAAGATTTCCTTACAAAATTTTCATATGACTCACCAAGAAATGATATGACACATGCTAAATTGTATTGAAGTGTAGTGACGTCAATTCCTACATTCATTAAGTCATTAGCAAATCATCTTATCTTATCGCCAACATTCATTAAGTCATTAGCAAATCATCTTATCTTATCGCCAACGTAGAGAAAAAGCTATCTTTGGAACCGTGAGAAATATCGCTTCGGGAGTGAGTGCTATCGACTCAGCGTGACCGCCTTAGTAGGAAAAGAGCCCAAACTTTTTTTTTTAGTCGGGGTATGTTTTATTTTCAATCAAGTCATGTCCTCACCGTACCATAGCCAGAGTCACACTGAGGTTGATCAAGGCAGGAGTGAGGCAGTCCCCGGGATTACATACTACTAACAGTATTACTACTCACCACTCTCTCCTCAAAACGAAGAAGAGAGTGATGACATCATCGTTAATAACACAGACGATGGTGGAAAAAGGAAATCGCAACCGATTGATCAATTTTTTGAAGTGGCACCAAAAATAAAAAGGAAGAAGCTGCTATCGTCGACTGTGGCACGAGCCGCTAGAGATGGCGTATCATACATCTCTACAAATTCTGACGACAGAGACCAAGCGATGCATCTCATAAAAATTGAAATGTAGATATGAAGAAACTATCCAAGATTTCAACTAGTGATCACTATAAGCACGCTACCACGAGGATTAAATATTACGTAAAGAATAATAAGGAAAGCATCTACGACAACACAAACGCCCTCGTATACAATATTACAAAGACAATAGCAGAAAGTGAAAAAGTTAAAAATACTTTTTTAACAAAATTCTTAAAAGGTATCTAAACAACCATTTAAAAAGCAATACAAATAAAAATAATCTTTTAAAATCACATAATTCAGTAACTAATGTTATAGTTGTTGAAACCGCTTTTGGCAATCGAATTTTAACATATAGAATTAATAGTAAAACATTTCAACCGGGAAAATATATTGAAACACCGGAATCGTTTTTAAATTCATTAAAAATCGATATCTTATTTTTGATAAATGAATGTATTCAACAACATACAATTTTTAAAATAAACTTCATATTGCATGCTGATTTCATACAACAAACTAAAGATATTAAAAATACGTTTGATTTTCAAACGTTTAATTACATAATTGGTCAGGGAGATGACTTAAATATTTTTTATTCATCATTAATAGACACTGTATTCGGTAATATTTGTCAATTTGAAAAAAAAGATAGTGGTTGGAGTCTTAATCAAATTAAATACATAGATATGAATGTCAACAAATTCAACCCCCTACGTGGTAGTTCATATATCGCGACCTTCCTCAAGATATTAAATCAAAAAAAGCTGTAATCAATGTTAAAAATAATGATAATATGTGTTTCAAATGGGCATTACTCTCTGGTTTATATCCTGTATGTAAAAGTGTAGATTGGGTAGCATCTTACGCAATTCATGGAAATAAACTAAAATTTACTGGTATTTCTTTTCCGGTTAAAATTGCAGATATATCAAAAGTAGAGAAATTAAACAATATTAGTATTAATGTTCTTGCTTAGAGTATTATAAAGGAAAAAAAGTGTAATTCTGTTGTAGGTCCTTTATATTTTACAAAATGTCGTACACCTAATCATATTAACCTACTGTATATATATCGAATGGTACTAAAAATCATTACTGTTATATTAAAACTTATCGCGATTAGTTAGTTCACAAATATCAAGTCAACATCGTGCAGTTTATATATGTGGTTCATGTTTACTGCATTTCCCATCAGAGGAAAGACTTAATAAGTTAATAGCCATCAACAATATGATTGCCCTCACATTTGTACAGAATTACCAAACGGTGAGGATTACAAAAAGGCTAAGGTTTGGTAAAGCAACCTCAAATAATAAATTAAAATTTGATAAATTCGCGAAAAAGTTGGAAATGCCCTTTGTGGTTTAAGCAGACTTTGAGGCATTTTTGAACCCGATAGAAAATCTGTATTAGAAAATATCCATTCGAAACCACCACACAGGAAGAGATTGAGATATTGCCAGATATAATTCGCATCAATATATGTTAGATATGAATTATTTTTTTCACTATCATAATCCTCCATTAATTTATTATTTGCTCAAAACGAATGCTACACTGAGACACACCCCCTCTAATACCAGCTTTAAAAAAAAGCAATTTTGTCATAGTCCGTTAACAATTTATAATGATCAATTCGTATATTTAACTTATTATGTCCTGAATTTTGTGTTATTTTAATTTCAATTTGTTTTATAACGAAACGCACATCTGTGAGTGAAGAGGGCTCGGTATTTTTAAGACCAATGGATGTCCGTCGATAGCAGGTAAAGTAATAAAATTGTGGAACGGTATTAACGACTCGTAGTTAGTTCTTGAAAATCGGATAATAGCTTTCATACCATGACGATCCGTTGAATATAGGAACCGGGCAGTAGAAGCTCCTTCACCAAATTTTGTTTTCTTGGTAACCTTATTTTCATCAGTAGTGATACCTCGTTTGATACCTCTTCCAACTTGTTGTTCACTGTAACAAAAAATAAAAAATTATTAGACAAATCTTAAAATAAAACATTACTAAAATAATATTTCTTATTGAATTTTTACTTCTTATACTTACATCAACGTTGTTTCAACCATCAAACATTGATTATACAACTCATCATCATACAATGAATCGAACAGTTCACGCTTTCTTTCACGCTTCTCCATTTCATCACAAACTTTAGACAGCTCCTGATTGAATTCGCTGTTGGATTGTTCTATATTCTCTTCAATGGGTGCGGAAAAGAAAGCACTGGTGCATATTTCACTGAAGTTTTCCATCTTTATAATAAAGAAGAAAGTATGTAGCACAGTAAGTAACAGTTAAGTGTTGGTAGAGCAACTGATACCCAATTTCAAATAATGTCCAATATTTATAGTCTAGCAAAGGATTAGGAAAGTCAGGTTAAATCTAATGAGTACATAGAAGTAATTTAAGTAAACAGAATCCTGTTTACTTAAATTACTTCTATGTACTCATTAGATCATTAAGATCATTGTTAAAAAATACTTTTTTAACAATGATCATTAGTGAATGTAATCACATTCACTGTGATTACATTCACTAATGATCATTGTTAAAAAAGTATTTTTTAACTGTTTCACTTTCTGCTATTGTATTTGTAATATTGTATACGAGGGCGTTTGTGTTGTCGTAGATGCTATCAAACAAACAAACAAACATTCTATCCTTATTATTCTTTAAGAAATATTTAATCCTCGTGGTAGCGTGCTTCCAGTGATCACTAGTTGGAATCTTGGATAGTTTCTTCATATCATACATTTCAATTTTTATGAGATGCGTCGCTTGGTCTCCGCCGTCAGAATTTGTAGAGATGTATGATACGCCATCTCTAGCGGCTCGTGCCAAAGTCGACGATAGCAGCTTCTTCCTTTTTATTTTTGGTGTCACTTCAAAAAATTTATCAATCGGTTGCGATTTCCTTTTTCCACTATCGTCTGTGTTATTAACGATGATGTCATCACTCTCTTCTTCGTTTTGAGGAGAGAATGGCGAGTAGTAATACTGTTTATAAGTACTTTCATCGAAGTTGAATGATTTCTGCAACAACAGAGTAATCGCGTTAATATCAATTTGTTTACACTTAATCTGACACACACACGTTTGGAAACAACAACAGAAATACAAGTAATAGTCCGGGATACATCGTCCATTTTTGCAAGTGATTACTATCAAGCTAATTTTTCGTGAGTAGCTTTATTTTGATGAGATGCCCAATAATTTCATGTACGAAACTCTCGATTGTGGTAGCTACCAGAGGAAACAAGGATAAAATATTTTGATTTGATGGTTCTCAAATATTAATTACCAACTGAATGTTTTTTTTTGTTCAATCTCAAGATAATTATCTAAATTATTCGAAAAAAATATTTGTCCTACAAAATCTATGGTTTGATCAAAGAGTCCCCCTTTCCAATGTGTATCGATAACGAAGTCATCATAAATGATTACTAACCAGCAGATTTTTTTTATTTTCACTTATTTAATACTTGTATAATTCAACAGACATATTGTCCTACAAATTGCGTAATAAATATTTGAGAACCGTCAAATCAAAAATTTTTATCCTTGTTACCTCTGTAAGCTACCACAATCGAGAGTTTCGTACATGAAATTATTGGGCATCTCATCAAAATAAAGCTACTCACGAAAAATTAGCTTGATAGTAATCACTTGCAAAAATGGGCGATGTATCCCGGACTATAAGTTTGTCAATAGAATAAACACTTACCTCCATGGCCATTGATGCATTGATGTAACACAAATTATATTGGTAGACGCAAGGGTAGACGTATACAATCCACTTTGGTCAAACGACCATAGACTGACTGCATGACTGCAACTGTTCGATCATATATAGCACCATTCTTATCTAAAGCAAATTCCTAAGTACAACGAAACTGATTGTAACTCTATGAGTCAACAAACTTATCTCACGTTCATTAGCAACAGGCATCAAACTGCATAGATAAAAATAGAAATGTTACTGTAGACTATAGTAGTTAAGGTTAATTATTCATTAATTAATTAATGGATTAGAATTTAAATAAACATAAAGCTGTTTATCACGTGAAATAAACAATGCAAGGTTAAAAAATAAAGATCTTCCAAGTTCCATTTGTTTGATATACAGTAGGTAAAAACATCTTTCAGACTCGGCAAATTTATTCCTTTGAAAAGTTGTTCGGGAGGCTTATCGTGTTTCTTGTTTACTTGTAACTTACTACTTACCTACTTGTAGCTTTCTTATTCAATATAGTTTCTTCAAATGATGTTTTTGTTTAAATTTATTTAACAAATACATAATTAGGTGTAGGTATTACTACAAAACCAAACCTTCATTAACGTAAACAAATTAATGACAAATATGAAAACAATACTGAAAATTGAAATGCGTCAATAATAATAAGGATTCTTGATAGAAGTTGGTAATAAATAATACCTCAAATTTATTCCAGATAATATGGGTGATCGAAATTGAGCACAAAAAATGAAGATTACATTTTTTATCTAAATTCTAAGCGCTACGCCACTCAAAAAATAAATTTCCCATTCCACTCGCATAGCAAATCAGTTTATTCATCCGCTATTTTATGTCAAAAAACCTTAAATTTAAAAAAGGGCAAAATAAATGTATTCTCTTCAATGTATTCTTCGACAGCATGAATATAATTCCACATCCGTATTAGCATAGCATATTTTAATATCCGTCTGAAATGCTAGGACACAAACAAATTTGTTATGTATCGGTACTGGGTTTTTTCCACTGTTCGAGCACGTGGTGGGCCCACGTTATTGAAAGACGTCTAACAATGTAAATACAATCGGTATTAGTAAGGTAAGATATAAGGTGTCAACGTGAGGCGTGGTCCGCCATGTGCACTTCCGGATCGCGATACAACGTGACCTAGGGGTGGCATTTGTGTGATATTATGTTACAGACTGTAATAGATCGAGGGCCTTTGATGTCACTTTGGGATGTGTGTTCGAGGGGTGCTGCTTTTTATTGAATTTCATAGCTGTATTGTTTACTTAATATCAATAATGGTTAGGTATTTGTAAGGCTTTTTACATATTTGGGGAGGTTGATTCAGGACGAACTTTTATAAAAGAGCATTCTATGTACCTTCTTATTATTTATCAACCTAATGTAATCATTCTTATTGAATTGCGTGATTTATGCCAAAGTGTGAGTATATGTTATATATACCAAATGATTACGTAGGAAGGATTAAGTAGAGAAGGTACCTATCTCTCTTTTGTTTAAATTCAATATAGCTCGCAGCGCTAAATGAAAACTGATATTCAAAAAGCTTTAATGAGTACATTTGTATATAATTACTTAAGTACTATAAGTACTTAATGGATTTTGTGAAAAATATCCAATAACAAAGGGCACGTGGCTTGCATTGTTTTCTTGTAAACAGGGAGAGTGATAAACAAACGTGGGTGTTCTAGATCTTTCTATAAACTCGCAATGTCAAGGGATTTATAATGCTGGAATTTTCATACGCCCACTCTCGTTTAACATAAGGTCATATGTCAGATCCATGTTTAATATTCGTCGTCGTCAGATCCATGTTTAATATATATGTTATCCATGTGTTGTTTTTCAATGCAGTATTGATATTGTTTAAATAAGCAATGGGTATTATCACTTATCAGTCATTCATGCAAATTTATTTGAGTTTAAGTATAAACATTTTATGAACTTTGGCAGCAATTTAAGAAATGATGCGGGCTAGCATAAAAATATTTTTAATTAATTTTATCTGTATAAGCTATATTTGGACAGTGAATTACTAATCTCGTAACATATTAGAACACACTTCATATTTCTAAAGAAATCAATTTTGTATTGTGACAACCCTTGCGTGAATATATTGCTCAGTACATTCCAAAACGCATCACATGATTTTAAAGTCAATGATGTCGAAGTGTTTGATTAAGTTTTCTAGTAACTGGAAATAAAAGGTATTAGAATTATTTATAGTAAGTAATACTTACTGTATAAGAACTGCTAAGTAACAAACAATAGTAAAACCTAGTATTTGCCTAGTATATCTACTAGTGCTATTGTATTGTATTTGTGGTAATACATAACTGCGAGTAACTGCGTGTGGACTGTTGACTGTACTTAAAGTTCCTTTATCGTATGTCAAGGTTTAATCGATCAAAAGCAAATTATTTTTGTACTCATTCTAGAAAACGAGCATTAAAAAATAAAGCCTTTTCCTCAAGTTATAATTTATTTAAAAAATTATGTTTCGGTCTGGTTATTGTAGATTAAATGGGACTGTCTAGACAAAAGAACTTCTAGTTTATAATAATATAAAGTTATGGTTTTAATGTTTTTAAGTTACTTCCTATCTCGTCCATTCTGCACACAGTTACATTCCAGGACTCAACAAGATACGGAACAAAATTATGTGCGAAAAATTATGTCCCAGTTACAAATACTACACGAGCAAGATACTGCATTTAGATAACATGTCTATAAATAGGCTATGAATAGAAAAAAGCAATCCGTACGTGAATGCAAACGTGAGGAGTGAGTAGAGATCAACATGTGAGCTACATTACATCACTCTTTGTCTCTAGACAATGGTATACAATTACAAGCCGCATGTTGGTAATAGATTCGGAAGTTTACAAACATTGGAGTTTTATGCTAAAAGAGAATGATAAACACCCATGGCTGTAGACTGTAAGCGCACGTTCATACAAGAACTCTTCAATTGAAAATTTTGGCGACAGCTGATAGCCATAAGGGAGATTGTAGAAGACTGCAGAATATACAAACCATTGATCTGTGATACAAACCATACGATAATATAATACCATATAATATTACTCTACAATATAATATAAGTAAATTGATCTCAAATTATGATTTTTCAACTGAAATGGTCTTTAAATTAATGAAAACATGTTTTTAAATATACCAATTATGTAAATTTAGTGATAAAAAAACATGTAGTTTAATTATTTAAACATACTGACATATACTTTTAATGTGGAATACATTTGCATTACAATATATTTTTAAGTTAGATTTTTTTAACCTAACTTCCTAAAAAACTAACGTTAAATGGAACCTTAATATAAAAATGTATGTATGATAAATACATAATTAAGAAAATATTTTATTATAAATAAATAAATAGATACTGTAACTTCATATCAACAATTTATTAGAATACTATAACAACAACTTACAATACAATTGGATTAAATATAACTTTTAAAAATTTATTTCCCATTCCATCGTCGTAATAAAATATTTTTATGCACGTTTTAAGTTTGAACATTATGAGGATATCATGGTTTGTAATTTATTATGTATTGTCTTGTCTACAAAATACCCTATGTATATAAAGACTAGCGGTCCGCCCCGGCTTCGCCCGTGGTACATATTTCGCAATAAAAGGTAGCCTATGTTCTTTCTCAGGGTCTAAAGATTATCTGTGCCAAATTTCATCAAAATCGGTCCAGTAGTTTATGAGCCTATTCATTACAATCAAACAAACAAACAGACAAAGTTTTCCTCTTTATAATATTAGTGTAGATGACAAAAATCAAAAATTATTGCACTTATATTACAGTATCTTATAATTATTTATTTATCTATTATAAAACGATAAAAGCAATTTTAAACTCTACAATATGTTCAGTAAGCAGATTACTTTACTTATAGTGCAAAGCTTCTTTAAATGGGATAAAAAATATGAATATAAGAAAAACGTGATTTAATATAAAGTAAGCAAAAAAAATTGAAATATAACTTGCGATAGCGATAAAATATACGATGATGCGTTCATTCATTTTGTGTTCTTTTTAAACATCACTCCACAAAACGTGAGTGGAAACGTTTGCCATTTTCTTTAAGTCACGCGTAAAAGCAGACGTTATCGCTGTATAGTAATTAAATTAAAATTGTCTGTATTGGAGGACAATGGCTTATTATAATATATTGATAAAACTGCGAATCAACTTTTAATAAACTACCTATGTATTTTATATTGATATTGTTCATACTTTATAATTCTAAGTTGCGTAATTATTTTGATCTACTCTATGTATAAATTTTGAGAAAGAGTTGATTCGTGTATCTTATTTGTCGCACATCTTACCCTTCGTTACTCATTTTTAGCTGAGTATGCACATTTTCACAATAATAAAACATAAAACTTCTGTTTAGAAAAATAGATATATTTTCAGTCATTGTTGGAATGTTGGCAACTTTATCTACCTTATTAGTTAGTATATTTTTCATTAGCCAGTAAAATAACGTGGCCTACTAACATTTCATGTTTTATCTTCACAAGTAATAATTGATTGACTTGTTACATTGACGAGACTCCACCTTTAAATTTAATCCATATTGTATTTTGTACTATGTTTTGTATATTTAATTTTATTTCACCCAGTATTCTAAGTCAATATTATAATGAAACTAGCTAAGAACAACTAGAGGTGATTGCAAGTACAAACATTCACTAATGCCAATGCACGTTGTGGCCTTACATGAGTGTCCACGTGACCATCTTATACTTCAAACGTAATAATATTAATCAGGAATGTCTGAGCCTACTAGACTGGAATAAATTAAACTACAAGCGATCTTTAATGAATAATTAATAAATGTGTGTTATGAATAATTTTCCACATAGAATTGACAGGTAAAGCTCCGTACAAGTATTATAAGACATTTTGTAACAAACACAATACAGCATTGTTAGGGTATTTTCATGATACATTGAAATTTTGAGTTTATGTAAATAGCAAGATTTTGTATTAAGACGTTCCTTTTTTTTCAACTTTCTAAAACTGAGAACTTTCTAAATAATTTTACAGAATTTTGTACGCAAGTTTTTAAAATACAATAAGTAAACAAATTTTCAAATATTTCATAAAATATTGTATTCATTCAATCTAGTAGGTACCTACCAACATGCTACATAAATCTATTGACATTATACGCAAAAACCCACATACAAAAACGTTTTCATGAATTATCCAGTATGTGGCATGCCACGTGCTAGATCATATGCTGTCCTCAACGTGAACAACACGGAAGATGTTTGTTCCGTGTGACACAGTCACATGAAGGTCCACTTGTATAAATAAATGCATAATACATTATTTTTGCATGGCAATACTGAATACATCTTTATGTATCTGTGGTTTTTGTTTGGTGCTGAGATCGCGCGCGAAAACATTGTTCGTTTTTTTTAAGTGGAAATTTTTCGGACAATAATTCATAGTTCACTCAAAATAAAGCTATTAAAATAAATTTGGGAATGAATTTTGAAATCTAATCGAACTCGTGTAAAATATTACCAAAATAATCATCCTTATCATGGCAGTCCTCCCCACTCCCATCCACCCCCCAGCCATCCTCTCCACTCCCATACTCCCCACTCCTATCCTCACTTGATCATCTGTCTATCTGTCTATCTCATGTGAAATTCATGTAGGTTAAGCACACGTTACAGTTTCTGTAGTGTTGTTGGAATTGTTTTAAAATATACCTATATGAAATGTGTTAGTCTATATGTATATTTTTTTGCAATGATAAGAATATATTATTATATGTATTATATATGTGTATGATAAGATATCTATACTTATATTTTTAAAATATTTAATTTAACATTATTATAAAGCTGAAGAGTTTGTTTGTTTGAACCCGCTAATCTCAGAATCTACTGGTCCGATTTGAAAAATTCTTTCGGTGTTAGATAGCCCATTTTTCGAGGAAGGTTATAGGATAGGTATATATCATCACCCTAAGACCAATAGGAGCGTAGCAATGCGGGTGAAACCGCGGGACACAGCTAGTAATGATACTCGAACCCTGTGATTCGCCCACCTCGCCACTCGTATTGATCGAAGCTATGGTTGCAACGATGACGAATAATATCGCTTATACTTAATTACCATTGTATGATTAGTTCTGACGTCTTTTTTCTGAGTGTATAGTGAATTATGACGTCATAGCAGCACATGTGCTCCAACGTGGCCAGAACGTGCCTTTCGACGCGCCACTCCCGCGTGTTGGTGCACGCTTGCTTTCTCATGGTGTAATAGTACACGATTAGGAAAAATACTCAATAAAACATTTATTTACCTGCTTATTTATATTTACTTTATAGGTATAGATCAGAATATTTATCGGTAACAGTATTTCTCAAGAATAAATATGGTTTTGCTACCAACAATTTTGAATAGAAGCATAACGCGATTATATGCATTTTTTCATACTCATAAATCATAAGTTATGACGCATTTTCAATTATGTCACCATCACGCGTATAGGTCAATTTAATCACTGATAAATAACTCTCCTGTTAATAAAACCCTATTCTCATCAACAAATCAACTAGACTCACACAAAATCCACCTCAAACTCACTAACAACTGTTTAAAATAACATTTCATCCAATATTTAAAACCGCAAACCGAACAATTATCGATGAAATTAATAAACGAAAATCACGTGTCACCCCTGCGCATCTCCCTGCCTACGTAATATTACAGTCATTTCATAACAGGCTCCCTCTCCCCACATAATCTGCTTATGAAGCTGTCTGCCTCCCGGCCAATCAAAAAGTGGGGTCTGATCTGCGCTTCGACAATTGAAGCCTCCCTGATGAAAGCGGGATTATGGTTTTGATTCATACCGTGGTGCGTGTTTGAATATCATTTTATTGGTCTAATTAGTATCTATTGATATTATGTTATGTTTATTATTGATATCTGTATGTTTAAATTTGATTAAATTTGATACTTAGGTTTATTATAACGACTAATAAGAAAATTGTAGAGATGATACTACAGTCAGTAAAAGAACAAAGTTTATTGCTATAAAATGATGAAGTGAAAATTGGTGGAAAAGATACCTCAAAATAAATCAAAAAGTTATTTGATAGATTGGCCTTTCTAAGATCTAATAGATATCTAAATCTTTATTAAACATAACATTGATTAAAGTACCCACAAATAATACAACATAAACACTGGCTTTCTTGCTCTGTTTAACATCACGCAGACAATACGTACTTGGAATAAATAAGCAGAAAATCTATTTTAAGAAATCAAGGGCTTTTGAGAATTGAGACAGAGTGGTTGTATGTACCTCTGAGTAATTCTTATTGACACAAACTTACCGTATTCATTGAACTAAAAATATGAGAGGGGAGGGCTCAAGCTCCATTTATGGCTCAAGAAATAAATGAAGTATATTTTGCTTTCAGTAATAGTTATCGATTAAATGTTATATTATCACTAAACTTTGGCTCTTTTGTTTTTCACGAAATTGATAAATGATAACTATAATAGAATGTAATAAAGCATATTATTTCGACCATATTATACAGGCCCTTCCTATTAAATGATAGGAAGGTCCTGTATGGTCCATGAGAAATTTCAGGAAAGAAAGGAAATGAGAAAAGAAAATTAGAAATTTTAGTAGAGATGAGTTGCAACTCATCTTTCCTGAAATTGCAAAGCTTATCAGTTAAAACTTCTACAGTACTAATATACAATGTAGCTTTTTACTACAATAAACGTAAATATAGGTACATCACGATACCTACAACCCACGCCTGACTATTGACAAATCATAAACTGTACACCGCAGTAGAGATATTGAAGCGTAGAGCTTTCTATGATACATAATATGTATATAATACAAAATGTCTGCCCTTTCAGGGCTACTATCAATTATTTGACTAAAATTCATAATTAAGATACAAAATACTCATATGAAAGTTAAATGAATGTATATTTGACATAGAAAGTTTACAGTTTACACCTATTTACAAAGCAATATGAAATAAGTACATAGGTACTTTAATCATGACATCATCAGTTTCAAATATTATTATTTATTACTTCCAATTTCCCATTAATTTTATTTCTTTGTGTTCTAGCTATGTAGTTATGTGTCGATAAAAAACAGATGTACCGATTATTCTTTGACATGTCAAGGAAATTTAGTCCCATATGGTCGTCAACTAACTTTACAGTAATTATGGAACTAATAAATACTTATCTTTAACTTTTCTGTACATTATTATAAACGGGTGTCAATATCAAAATGAATACCATAAGGTGCCAACAACGGTTTTAACAAAATTCAGCAAAAAATATGTACATTTTCCTGCCCTTTTCGTAGACTATAAGTATACAAGTACGCATACTTTAAAATGCCCTTTTATAAACCAAAAACTTATAGGTATGTATGGTATGTTTCCAATAGCCATAACACACGAAATAATTACGTCACACACACATAGCCATGTTTACACGCTACATAGAGCTTTGAGAATGGCGTATGCGCACGCGACGTGACTCATTGGAAACAAATGAATTATACGTAAGAAACAACGTGCTGATATAGGTAATTTTAGAAACCACTATCGATAGTATAATGACGTCATTAAGGTAAGAAGATTTTTTTATGCTTGATAATAGAATTTAATGAAGGTAGAGTAATAAAACAAAATTATTTATTAATGTAGGTAAGAATAAATAATAAAACAAGTTGATTTATGATTACATTTTCTTCTTGTTTACTGAACACTTAAATCATCCAATCATGTTTTGAAAGCAATTGTAATAATTGTTGTTTTGCAATTCCTTCATAATCTATTATAGGTACTAATATTATAAAGCTGAAGAGTTTGTTTGTTCGAACGCGCTAATCTCAGGAACTACTGGTCCAATTTGAAAAATTCTTTCAGTTTTAGATAGCCCATTTATCGAGGAAGACTATAGGCTTATATATCATTACGCTAAAACCAACAGGAGCGGAGCCATGTGAGTAAAACCGCGGGGCGCAGCTAGTTGTCAATATTTTTGCACACTGGAATCTCTATATTACAAGAAGCTGATGTTCGGTTTAAAAATTTATTGATTTAATTTCAACTAAGAACTTAATTTAATACAATGTTGGAAAAATATCATAAAAATATTGATTACTTTTCTTATAAGTTAAGTCGAAAATATAATGGTCGATCCAAAAAAAACATTTCAATAAAATTGAAATCATAATTTAATTACAATTTTTATTAAAAGTACATCCTGTGGGCACAACTGTATGCATTATAGACTATACAGTATACACAGACAGATAACAATCGTCACCGGTATGTTATTGCACACGTCATGTTTATCCGTACGAGGCGAGCTTTGGAACCACGTTGTTGCCAGGGTGATGCACTTTCTCAGTATTTCCCAAATTTTCAGGACAATTTTTTGCTTGCGATTTCCCTGGTTTAGAGGAAAACATTCCATTTTTTTTTAATTCAAATTATATAAGAAGTATTATTATTAGTAAGAAGTGTTATTTTGTGAGAATTTAGTTTTTTCAATCAATGATATTCTTATGACTTAACATAGTTACTTATTTTATTAATGGTTCAAACTATAAGAATCATCGATAAAATAAATCAATATAAATAAAAACAAATATAGATAATCAATGTTACTCAACCTAAATTATATTAAGAAAATAGAATGTGTGAAAAGAGAGAAAAACTAATTTTCATCCTAGAAAAACAAGGTTAAAACGAGTAAGTAATATACTATAATTAATTATGACGTCACCGTCACCGCATCCAGTAGTTTAAAAGATTTTCTATAAATCCTACAAATTGAAAGTTTTCAATTTTCTTTAACAGCTTAAATCCTGAAAATTATAAATTAGCAATTTTCTTAAAAACTTAAAAGCTGTAATTGCTTATTGGATTTGCGTATTAAATTCAATATTGAAAAGATAAACTGCCTCTAGTCCAACGGCAGGTAAACCACGTAGAAGGAATTTCGCTGCAATTTCAGGTCACTGTCTAGGATCTTTGTGCATCAGTGATGACAACACAAGTTTCTATCTCGCTTTAGCGCTACAGCGACGACGCAACGGCACGTGTCCGCCGGGCTTCGATTTTCATACAAGCGCTCCCGGAGTAACTTCGCGCTTGGCTCTCGAACAGTTCGCACGTATCCACGAGCGACATTCGAATTCCAATTGACATTGTTTTTATCTGTGTTTGTGTTTTATCAACTGTGATAAGCAACCATGTGTGAGAAACGCATCAGAAAGTTTAAAAAAGGTTTGTTTCTTTCAATATTTACATAATATAATGAGAAAGCTTATGGGAATCCTGGGCGGCGTTAATGCGCATGTTTCACTGACCTACGACAAAACAATGAAAATATTATGCATTTATCAAGTTGTCCTACGTCCGTACCGTCTACAACATTGCATTAACATAAATTAGTAAATAATTTTTTTTTATTATAAGAGATAAGTATGTATAATAATAGTTTTACTCATTAGGCATTTCAATTTTATTCTGATTTTAAAGTGTGCTATGCTAATTTAAAAGGTAGGTATGGATATTATTTTTCAATATCATCAAATAAAAAAAAGCTTCAATTTTTAGATAAACTAGGTAGGTACCTACGTATAGGATATTTTGTTTATCCCTTTAACTAACTACTAGTTATTTAATTTTAATGAAACAAAATAATTTTAAAACTTGTTTTAATGTATCTGAGACTACAATTTCTTTATGTAGATATTATGCTCTATCCTATAAGTACCAAAATCTTCTAGCTCGAAATCGCGATTAAAACTTGTTTATGACCAAAACGCATCAAAGCATTATTTGCCTGCTTATTTCCGCAAGGAATTACAAAAAACATTTCTATTCTGCCCAAAATAGTTCTCCAAAAACATAATTTGGATGCCTTCAGTACATTTGGTAAATGTTACGAACCCATATATGCAAATAATATATAATAAGATCGCATTGCAATACCATAGTAATTCAGAAGTTTATAAGGAATATATACAGGGTGCGGAAAAGCTCAATGGCGAATGTTTGCGTTTATTTTCAACAATAACTGAAATGTGTGAAAAAAAGAATATAATGCGTGTTTTAGGACTAGGTCATTCCTTCTCAGAGAAGCCAAAAAATTATGCAAACTTTGAAGTCGCATAATTTGCTGAAAAAGATACTGTAACTTTAGGAATGTTAGTGTTGCTAACGGTTGATTGTATAAAAACATCGTTTAACAGTTGGTAAACAATGGAAATTATGCAGCGGTACCTCTTGTATTCGCAGTATATTATCTTTAGTGTCTCTGTATTTCGAAACAAATCATGCTAATCTTTATCAGGTAGGTGAGACATTGTAATTTTATGGGACAAGATAATCCCACACGCGTTTCTTGCAATCAGTTCGTTCACCGTTTACGGCATACTCCGGCTTATAGGTACATTGTTTTACGTGTGCGATAATACAATATGTTTCACATTCACGATTCTGCTATATTTCTACCTCGGAGAAAAAAGCCTACACCTATCATCAAAATAGTAACGTAGGAAGCATTCCTAATTCAATTCATGAACTGTTTTTGCCCTACTTTTAATTAATATCTCCTTCATACCTAGATCTTTTTTTTAACTTTTATATGTTCCAAAATGTTTTAGTTCTAAAGAGGCATACATAAGCGATGACCATTTATCTACTGTATGCGATGTTTGCAAATGAATTAAACCGTTATATCTGAGGGTCACTCTTTTAATGTGCTGTTTTCATTTCGTAAACCTTTTTATAAGATTGTAGCGACTTTTGTTAAATCAAGTGCCGATTTAATACCAAATTTTAAGCTATTGCATAGCTTCTATCGCGGGCCTTGAGCGCCGGGACCGATCGAGAAATTCCGTAACGAAAAAACCTCACGCTCCCCACTCCGACGGGCTCGGAGGTGTGGCTTGAAGGCATGCTATGCAATAGCTTCACCGCGGCAGTCCCCGAGTGCCACACGTCTTTTTTTTAATACTAAGTACCTACTACATTGGCATCGCATAATGTATAACTGTGTACCTATTGTATAGACTATAGCCCTTACCAAATAGTTTATTCAAGAAAATGTCAATTCCAGAAAATTTAAGCACCTACCAAAGCTTAAGTTATGATACATTATATTACCGTCACAATAGTAAGAATTATTGTTTTTATTAAGAATTAGGTATTACTTATAAGTATAAAATAATCATTTCCAAAAGTGTCAATTTTACATTGATTTACACGTGTTTATTGTTAACACGTGACTGAAAACTGTGACGAGGTCAGTATTGTTTCGTGACACAAAGACGACCAATACTTAAAACACACTCAAAAAGAAGCTCTTTTCTCAGCTCTCTTAGAATTAAATTGAAACACCACAGGGTGTTTACATTAACGCAAGTCGTTTTTTCAAAAAACCAAATGAAGGTTAAACGATTGTTTAGCAGGACTTAAGCGTTTAATATAAACATTGAAGATTTTATTTAATATTTTTAATGCGTATTTCCAAAAAAGAACGTGATAATGTGTTTAAATTACCTACATGTGCCTTTATTAAAAGAATTTTAATAATTGTGCTAATATATAATAATTATAAAACAAAAAAAAGCCTGCAAGTGCGGGATCACTAGAAAAATAAACTAGTAGTTAGGTATATAAGTGGCATTATATAAGAACTTTATATAAGTGTGGTGCCAACTAAAACGTATGCTAACAAACGTGACTACCACCCGTGTGTTTAATGTTCAAGATTTATTTCAAAAATTTCTCATAAATAGTTATGACAGATTACGCATTATGTATTAAATATTAAGTGGCACTTAAACTAACAAACAACATTTCTACGAAATACTTAAGATAACAACATTCAATCGACATTATAAGCTTTTTCTGTATGAAAAAAATACCTGTAGATTTAATGACTTTTTACCGTAGAAGGCAATTTAAGGTTTTTGTAATAGCATTGTTTTATTATTTATAAATACCTATTTGTTTGTTACCACTCTCCTCTACTCAAATTCGTATAAAAATTTTCGTACTCGTGAAGAAAAATAAACAACCTTATTTCACGCATCAATGTGACTTTTCATAGATTTAGTCCCAATCAATATCAATTTTTAATGCTCTATTTAATAATATCAATTTTATTAATTCCAGGATCCAACATAACCCGTCTGCGTGAGGCTCGGCGTCTGCAACGCCTCCAATGGCTGGCCACACCGATCATACACGAAGAGGCATCCGCACCCCTTGTCACCCAGACGACGCCAGAGAAGGTCGCACAAAACCGTCTGATCGTAGACCTGGCATGGAAGACTCTCGCTTTGATGCACAAGAACCGCCTCATTCAAGAGAAAATCGTCGCTCTACAGCGCGAGACATCTCAATTTGTATCTGCTATCATGAGCAACCCTGAAAATAAGAAACGTTACTTAGAATATGTACGCCTGTACAACGCAGGACTCTTGCCTGACCTGAAGAAAGAGCTTGAGGCCAAAACCCGCGTGAAAACAGAACCGGAATAAATCCTACGAAAAAATGACGTGATTGGCGAATGGGTGTTTTCAGCGTTTATTTGCATGTGATATTATTTTTCCTTCCTAATGGATCGCACTGTTTTAAGTATTGATTGAATGTTTAATTTATAATTACTTATAGTTACTTATTTAGAAATTATGAAGGTAACGTGTTACAATCTCTGAATCTGAAATGTTAATTTATTATAGTACTTATTAACACATACTTACATAGTACTAAGTATGTCATGTGTACGACTTACGAGTAGATATTTTGTAGTTTTCCATAACCAGCAATAATGTTTAAATACAGTGTCTTATTCAAAGAAGTTGTGGCTACTTTAAGAATCTTTCTTGTTATGAATTATAATGAGGTTGTAATGTAAGAGGCTGTTAGTGTTTATATATCTTCGTACCCTTAATTATACAATTATTGAACATTTTTCTTAAATATTCTTAGCTATTATATAATTAGATGGATAAATTTATAAAATTCTATCAACATCTAAATTGTAACTGTTCAGTTTTGTGCTTTAAATTCAAAATAATATTATTGATAGAAAAGATGTTAATTCGTCTAAAAATTAAATTGTCCTTATAGGCTTATTATATAGTCAGAAATTGTAACAGGTTGATGTAATTTAGAGTGGTACGAAGTAAAACTCTTTAAATACTCTTAGGTTATAAATAAAGAGGGATAATACTTATGTAGAATATGCCCTCTTTATAAGTATTGTTATTTCTTTTATACGAAATTAGTTATTACTTCATATATGCATATTAGTTGTCTAAATTAGAACTCGTAAGAAAATTGTACAGCAAATTATTCCCTATTTTTTTAACTGATCTAAATGAAAGTGATAACTGATAATTAAAAAAATATTGAAACCTATTTAAAGTTTTGGAAACATTAATTATTTGCTCTATAAGTTATCTATGGTGGACTATAACTGATGGCCGCTTAAACAGACAAAAAGTCCCCCAGGTATTAATTGTATAAATTGCATTTAATAGTAAGTATTTAGTTCAAAAAGCACAGATCTACCAAATACTGTGTTCATTTTATTGCTTCTATGTAGGTAGTTTTTTTTTTTTAATTATCACAAAAGTTTAATTTTAAGAATAAAAGTAGTCGTAAAGGCACGTTTAACGCGAAGCGTGTAAGTACAAATGCTACTTCAAAATTTTTTAAACTCGATTAAGAGTCACATTTTTCCTTTAGTAATAAAGACTGTTTAATTTCCTTTTACGTATAAAGTACTTACATAATTTATGAAGTTGTTATTCCGAAGAAAAGTATTATAAAATTATGACTGAAAAATTGGAAGCACAAGCAAGTCACAGCCCTTGATATTTAAGGAATAATGCCTAGGTACAGCATACAAACCATTTTGGTTGACATTTGAATGATAATTGCTACCATTTGTGTATGTACCTATCACTATGTAAACTTCTCTACAAAAAATGTGTGATTCATGTAGTTACCTATTTTATTTGAAATCCAGTCCATGCTATTGCTTTAAAATTGTATGTTGGGGTTATGAATTGGAATTCCACATTTAATGGTACCATACATAAGTCAAAATATCATGCACGGCTCCAAAAAGCCTGGATGATTTTTTTGTACTTTTGAAGTGAAAACTTCTTCAGCGGCGTTGGGTATAAAATCTTAAACTCGCGTCAGGACACGTGACCTGAACCTGATCGAAAAAGCGTAAGACGGATGGATATCAAACATGCTCAACGTTAATAATCAAGTTTTCACTTCTGCCGGCACTCCCGGAGTGCAACCCGTCTTTTTTTTTTATTTAATTACCTACATTATTTATGTGTGCGTGTGTGTTAGGCATCAATGTACTATACCAACTTCAAAGATTTGTTTACGCTTATAATGTTAACGCGTTTTACATGTATTACCTGTATGTCTTTGCTTAATTAGCTTACAAGAAAATTTTGAATAAACTAGTCTTGAATGAAAATACTTTGTTTCTTTTGTTGTTTATCACACTGGAGCAAATTAATCAAAATGCTCCAGGCTTCAAACCTAAATAAATAAATGGGCAAGAAATAAATTGATTTTTCAACTTATTTCGATCTTTTGCATTCTCAATAATGGAAAAATAGAATGCTAAATTAATAAGGAACATTATAAAAACATTGATAAAAACGACATTATGGCTCGGAACTCAGGACTTTGAAATCGCTTGTAGATTTTTTTATATCGGCAGTAATAGGTAATGTAAGTAAATGCTCTGTGTAAGTAAATGATAACATTAGTTATGTAATGGCATAAATCTAATAGTTAGGTAACTACAATTTTTCTAAAATAAGGCGTCACACACGGTGAAGATACTATAATATTTTATCTTAAGATACTTAGAACCGCCATCCTGTTACAAATGACCCGAAATTTTGTGGGTCATTTGTAACAGGATGGCGGTTCTACAGGGGTCTTAGTACGCAATGACAAAAAGAAAAATGATGGTCAGAACGCTGATACCGGATACCTTAAGAAACTGTAATATAAAATATTACAGTATCTTAAGATAAAATATTATAGTATATCTTCACCTTGTGTGAAGCGCTTAAGGGTGGATAATGACATATTATTATCGTTGTGATTTCTATATTCTGTAGCCACCTATTCTGACCACGCAGTGAATACCTACTTAACTGTATGAACATGAACTGTGGTATGAACGTATGAACTATTATGATATAGGTACAACTTCCTTCAAAAAAATCTACAAAATCCTTCCTTGTAACAAAAGCGCGTAGATTAAAATATAGCCGAGGGTCTTTTTATTTCACTGCTACATGATACCGCAATAGGTACGTCAATAATTAATTCTTATCCTTAACTAACAATGAGTAATAATTGGTAAATCTTTCAGTTTTATTTTTAAATTTAATCAACCGGCACTATGGGAAAGCTTTCGCCAACGCGAACGTTAATGATAGGTACGACTAGTAGACTAGAGTAGATAATTTTGGAAACAAAAAAAAATCGCAGTCGGATGAAACCCATTAGAAAAGGAGGGGAATGTGATAAAAATGTAAGGAAAAATAAATTACGGTCAATCCGAGTTCGGGAAGCGGGAGGGGGGAGCTTTTAAGAGAAAAAAATGGTTTCTCTCGATTTCCGACAAAACTACAAGTCCTATAGAAAAAAGTTCAATGGCAAAGTTGTAGGTAATTAAAAGTTCTACAACTTTTGTATTCACAATTTTTTCACATAACCTAAAAATTTAGGTGAAAAATTCAAAAAACCAAGTTTTTGGTCTTTTATTTCTATCTACTTCAAAATTTATTTTTTTTCTACTAAATTTGGTGGAAACTTACTTTATTATGTCCCAAATACACTGTAATTTATTTGATTGAAAATATTTACTTTTTCGCCTTATTTTGAATTAATACCAAAAAAACAACCTAATTTTCAATCGAAAAGTCACCCGTCAAAATATCAGCTTTTTTTCAAAACTTGGGGTGCCTTTTATTCATTGAAATCTCTACTTTTATATGATGTAAAAAAAATAAACACCACCATAGTAAATGTTCCCAGGAAATGCATACAAACAGTCTGAAAATTAGCTTTTACCAAATCAGGCACACTTCTCGAACTACCTGAAATGTTTTTATCGACATCATTTTGCTTTTGAATATGCTGTAAAATATTAAACTTAGAACTGATAATTATTTTTCTTTTGAAATATTACCGAAAAGCCGATACAAGAGAAGATATAGAGTTCAAGAAGTGTGCCTGATTTAGTAAAAGCTCATTATCACACTGTTTGTATGCATTTCCTGAGAACATTTACTATAGTGGTGTTTATTTTTTTTTACACCATATGAAAGTAGAGATTTCAATGAATAAAAGGCACCCCAAGGTTTTGAAAAAAGCTGATATTTTGACGGGTGACTTTTCGATTGAAAATTAGGTTGTTTTTTTGGTATTAATTCAAAATAAGGCGAAAAAATAAATATTTTCAATCAAATAAATTACAGTGTATTTGGGACATAATAAAGTAAGTTTCCACCAAATTTCGTAGAAAAAAAATAAATTTTGAAGTAGATAGAAATAAAAGACCAAAAACTTGGTTTCTTGAATTTTTCACCTAAATTTTTAGGTTATGTGAAAAAATTGTGAATACAAAAGTTGTAGAACTTTTAATTACCTACAACTTTGCCATTGAACTTTTTTCTATAGGACTTGTAGTTTTGTCGGAAATCGAGAGAAACCATTTTTTTCTCTTAAAAGCTCCCCCCTCCCGCTTCCCGAACTCGGATTGACCGTAATTTATTTTTCCTTACATTTTTATCATATTCCCCTCCTTTTCTAATGGGTTTCATCCGACTGCGATTTTTTTTATCTTTTCATTATTTTCAAAGGCTTCTACCCCAGTCTATAGATGGCACCTCTGTGACACAACCAATTATAAATTATTATAAGTAGAAGTTTTTAAAATAATTTTAATTCAGATTCATTAATGAAGCATTAATGATTTCCAAAGCAAAAATCTACTAGAGAAATAAAACTATCTTCCAGTATTGCCAAAGTTTGTAGTGACTGAAAAGTACTCGAGTATCAATTAAAAAATGTTAGGATTGCCTACACATAATATGACTAACATGATTTTAACTTATACCATGGAAGAACAGCCGACAACAGCCTTCTACGTGCTTCTACTTTGAACGCTTGACAAAAACCATAGACAACATTTATCACTATATCGATATATTTCCAAAATCTAAGTCACGTTACTACTCTGACAGAAAATGTGACAGCTTTGCTTAGAAGCAAAAATATTACTAGGTATGTCTGTCTTTTTTGTCCACATGGAGTGTTTCCTATGTGTGAAGAGTTTAACTAGAGAGAATTTTGATCCAAATGTTAGCAGTTGTCAATAATTGTCAATTATTGTCATTTGTCTATCTTCCGGCATACGTCCGGCATCTACCGGTGGTTTTTGTTTACTATTTTTGTAATCAAATCAAAGTATAAGGACTACGTACAACAACACACTATAAATATTAAATATTGTTAAAATAATGAAAGCGCTTATACAACGGGTAATGAATGCAAATGTGACAGGTAATTATTTTTGAGGTTACAACCATAATATTACGTATTACATATTTACCGAAAGTTTATGAAGAGATCGGAATCAAGTTTTGAATCACTGGGGGAATAATAAATAGAAAGAGTTTCGCTCCTACGAAGACTACATTTGATGTAGTTCATTATTTTGAATTAAAAATTATAATATTTTTCATACCTGGCATCTAGCATATTCAATTATTTTATATAGGACATTTTCTTACAGTAAATGGAGAATTAATGAGTAATATAGGACAAGGACTATGTGTGTTTATTGGAATTACTCACAATGATACACCAAAAGATATGGAGTATATGTAAGTGCAAATATTTTTTTTTTCATAAATTTATACTTAAATATATTTTTATTTTTTATATGTTTTTCTTTTAAAATCTGAATTCTTATTTAGGTGGAATTTCACTAGTCCTCCTATATTACTTTATTTGCTACAAAAATATTAGTTTAAACTGTTTTGCATAATTTGTCCCAGTAAAAAAAGATTTGGATATTGAAGTGGCGTTCATTGAGTTTACACAATATAGTTTAAACACATTTGAATACATTCTTTTTGAGATTCTATTCTAAATTTCAGGGTTCGAAAATTATTATCCCTAAAGCTGTTCAATGATGAAAATGATAAAAAATGGAAGAAGAGCGTAGTTGATGAAGATTTAGAGTTACTATGTGTTAGTCAATTTACATTATATAATACATGGAAGGTGAGAATTGGTTTATGTTAATAGCTTTATTAATTTTTAAATGTAATTTCAAATCAAGTTCCTGTGGCCTAATTCATTATAAATTCATTAAGAAAATGTATGAATTAAAAAAGTAATACTTACACAAAAAACCTAATAACTATTACAATTTGATAGAAGTAATTTAAATAATAATTTTCATATTTCTATTTTCCACCGTCTGTTTTGAATGAAAGAATGAAAACTTAATGTTACTTTAAAATAAAGTAGTGTATGATTTTATGTTAATGTATTTTTTTCATATTTTTAGGGAAATAAACCAGATTTTCATCTTGCAATGCCAGGAGACAAATCAAAAGAATTTTATGAGCAGTTCATCCAAATGCTTAGAACTCAATATAAGCCAGAAAAAGTAAAAGGTAACATTTTTAATTAGTTAATTCATTCAGAATAGTGAAATAAAACCAACACAAAAAAATTCTATAGCAGTTCTAAGTTATCAGAATAGTATAGTAGTATTTTAGTTATTGTAGTAACAATAAAATACACAAACTATTCACAACAAAATATTAAAACTAAAGAAAGAGTAGAATGTCTAGATCTATACTAATATTATAAAGCTGAAGAGTTTGTTTGTTTGTTTGAACGAACTAATCTCGGGAACTACTGGTTTGATTTGAAAAATCCTTCAGTGTTAGATAGCCCATTTATCGAGGAAGGCTATATATAGGCTATATCATCGCGCTAAGACCAACAGAAGGGGAGCAATGCGGATAAAACTGTGAGGCACAGATAGTTTATTTATACAGAATTTTTCTCAGACTCCTACTTACTATGAATAATTTTATTAAATAAATAGTTACTCATTAATTTTTTTTTTTAATTTTCTTCAATAATTTATAGATGGTGTTTTTGGTGCCTACATGCAAGTGTCAATACAAAACGACGGCCCGGTTACATTAGAAATCGAATCTCCAGTAAACACTGGAAAAAATAAAAATAAAAATGCATCTAAAAACGCTCCTTTACAAGCAGAAGAAAGTTTAGAAACGTAAATGATTTTATTGTGTGATTTAATAATTTAAATCTTAAATAAATAGAATTGTGTAAATATTATTTTTAAGAATTATTTATATAATAAATAATTATACAAATTTTTATATTGGCTTTAATTTTCTGAAAGATTCCATATAAATATTATAATTGCGAAATTTGGTCTATCTGTTATGCTTTCAGAACTCAAGATAGGATACTTTTTTATAAATCCCACCCAATAGATATAGACCGGGAGATATTGACACAAAATTTCGAGTCATTTGTAACAGGATGGCGGTTCTACAGGCGGTAGTGTCATGCCATACTTTTCCGGTGTGACTTACAGCCTGCTATACCGACGCGAATGTGTTGATTTAAAATTTAAATAAAACAATTATTCAACCATTTGTACCAGGCTAACTTTTGCACAGGTAACCATCGTCGTGCAGCCATTTACGAAAATCGCCATGCCATACTTTTCGGACGATTCCAAATGGTCGCCATACCGCCGAAAATCTGCAAAAAAAATTTATTTCGCCAAACTTTTTGTACCAGTATTGCATTTGGATTTTTGGAGAGTATTTGATAAAATGTGAACATTATTATATTTGCCATACTTCTAGTAGGGGGAAAAAGTGCTGTCATACTTGAAAAATTAATTTATTATTATTTATATAAGTGAAGATTTCCAACACTTTGAAATTTTGTATTTATATTCGTTGATCCTCAAACTTACAGGAAAAATAAGTGCCATACTGTTACAAATAGTTTGACTTTCGCTATTTTCCGACGAGTTCGACTAACGCCCACGCGACTAAGCCGCCGGTACCAGCGTTCACACCATCATTTTTCTTTTTGTCATTGCGTACTAAGACCCCTGTAGAACCGCCATCCTGTTACAAATGACTCGAAATTTTGTGTCAATATCTCCCGGTCTAATAGTAATGTGAAGAGTGGTGAAGAGATATTATTTGTATACGTAGTATATTATTATTAGTCTGTGATATTATGGTCGGATAAAATTGTATCATTTATTACACTTTTCTTTCCTATAAGGTAACTAGAAAGGAGTGCTATTGTTACTTTATTTGAGTGATAGCAATTTAATATTCTGAGTCTGTACTACTGCATACGAAGGAAAAAAAAATTGAAAGGCTTTAAATATATATGTAATTAATATATAGGTATATATTCATCTTAGTTTCAACCTTGGGTATTTTCGTGTAAATAAAATACAATCTTATTAAAAAAAAACTTTATTTTGAAGTAATGGTTATTATCTATTAACAATTAAGTTAACGTTAGGCCAGTGCGTCAGCAATTAAGTTAGAAACTATTACATAGATGATATGCCTACCGCTAAGTCTATAAGATATTGTTATCAACGCATCAAACTTCATACTAGGTACACACAAACACTACGACTATGGTCCTCCTTGTTAACAGATAATCGACCAAAATTCAAATACATTTTATTACTAAACGAGTAGAAAATAAACTAAAAAAATGTATAAACAGACAAAATAAATGCAATCTATAAAATCCTCTATTTAAATTATGATAATGAAATTCAACAAACGAGATTAAAGGATACTTAAATAGTGTCGAACATTAATATAATTTACGTTATTTTAATATTATCAATTAGCCTGTGTGCCGTATGATTACTATTTCTATACGGTGAAATATAGATATATAATCACTGTTTCCGTTTCACGCTTCTATCAAACACTGATTTTTGCTAGAATTTTCAATTCATCACCAATCAAGGCACTAATCGTTTTGGTATATTGCTGACATCCTCACTCCTAATTCAATATCAATCGATGCGTAAACATGCGCTTATGTGTGTTAAGATTACAATTTCCTTTCCTTATGATAAGAGTTGAGATATAGAGTTTATAAGAGTAACGGAAACGAAATTATGCAAACGTCGGAATTTAGTGCGATCCGTTAAATTTATAAATCTATATTTTCAACAAGGATTCTATATCTAACCGAATATTATTACTATTACAAAAATATCTATCATCTATTTCTAAAGTAATGAAATAAAGTGTTACTGGGACAGGCTAAGGATTTTATGAACATAATATACCCTTTCTGTTAAAATGGACGTAATTTTAATGTGTGCACGTTATATAAATTATTAAATCCGATACTACTTAAAATTTAGTAGATTAAAAATATAAATTATTAATGATTTCAATGGAATAAATGCGAATGTTTGCACCGAGAATGCTTATTGTATTAGCTTTAGATTTAGTATTAAAATCACAAAAGATTGGCGCTACAAGTTACAACTGTATTACAATTACAATTATTATTATAGTAAACTAACTAATGGGATATAAAATTTAATGTGCTAGACTATAAACATCGTAATTACTTAATTTACAATTTGAAATTAGGTACAATCCACATTAATTAATTATGATTAGATACAATACGCGCATAGACAATTCATTCGCCTGTCAAAAAATAGCGCCAATCAGATGTGATTCGAAATTCAAAATTCGAGAACGTAGTTTTTTGTTTTTTGTTGACGAGACGGCGGTAAATGAGTGTTATTTGGCCGCTTCGGTGACCGTTGCTGTGATGTTGGTAGTCTACCAGAGCCCTGACGAGTAGCCGCCGGGGGGAACGCGGTTATGAAGAATGCTGCTGTGGCCGTTTATCGATGTCACCATGTTAATTTGACCGTTCATTGATTTGTAGCCGTCGCCGGTGATCGGGTTGCCTTCTGTAAATTTAAATATTGCATTAGCACAAATGTGTTTGTGAACAGGGAATCATGCAAAGTTATATTCAAGTATTGAATACTAACTATAAATATGTGTCACAAGAAAATTTGAATTTATTACACAGTAAGCAAGAATAATATAGAGTGAAAAACTATTTAAATTACATGAACGATGTTTATGAAAACAAACAAAAATCGCAATTCAATCTTAGCCCATTTGAATCCATAAAATAGAATGTGTACCTAATGATACAAATAATAATTTAAACATGAAAATGACTGTCATTGTTTTGCGATTTATGCTGTTCAGAAGCTACTTATGATATAGAAATTTCTGGAATATAAGTCTAAAACATTTTATTTAAAAACTCTACTGCGTACGTACATACATGCAAATTAAAACAACATTCAACAATTTGGGCCTAACGAAGTCTATCTAAGGATGAATCCGTATATAATAGTACAAATGAAGCTAGATAGAGTTAAAAAACATTATTATTTTCTAAATATACGTAACTAAATAAGTGTAGGACAAAAGACGATACCATAGAGTAGAAAAAAAATTGCGTGCTCTACTTATTGCTAATTAATTTATTCTATATTAACTACAGGAATACATAATATTATAACATTAAAAAAAAACAACAAAAAGCATAAAAATATAAAAATAACAAAGTTACAACTTACAACATCAAAATACTTATGCTAACACAAAACACAACTAAATTTTTCTATTAAATACTTCTTTAACACCAAAAAGCCTAGTATTGAGCGCTTAATTTAGGGACATGAAGGAATCGTCTCAAAGATTTTTGCAAATAAACTCGAATATTCAAAGTGCTGTAGAATAAGGTCTTTGCCTGGTGTATTATAATTTACAGCCGGTGCTCCTTCAGTCTAAATTAAACACCCACCCATTTCTCTTCGGCGAACATAGTCTACATAATACGTCTTATGTTTGAAGTCCTCTGGGTGTCGGTTTCTATCAAACAGGAATCCGGGAATATACTTATGAAAAATTGGAGGGAAACCCGTCAAAGTACTGGGACCGGGACCGCATAAAGTCTGAAGAGGCATGACATCAGGGATAGGACCGTCTCTTTCGTATTTAAAAAGAGTCGGAGGGGCATCGAGGTTAGCTACAACAAAAGGATCTATCGGCCCGTCCAAACTGGGAACGGGATTATATTTATAGTCAAGTTGAGGTCTTTCTCCTAAAGCGGAAGTCATACCGACAAAAGCATGTGGCGGTAAAGGGTGATGCGGTATGTGATGTTCCTTCGGTTCGAGGTAATGTTGTGCTGGAAATGGAGGCCAATGCCTATCAAGAACCAGTTGAGGTTCGAGAGAGTCTGGGTCGATTATTGGATGTTCTATCTCAGGATCATCAGTTTCGAGACCGAGCAGCGTGTAAGGGGTCTGTCGAATGTTTAAGCTGGGTTTGGTCGTGGAGGGTACGTAGTAGTTTGCGGGTTTAGGAGGCCATTCGGGAGTGTAATATCGATGGGTCGGTTGTGGTTCATGAGGATCTTGTGTATAGTCGGAGTCAGCACCTCGCAGGGCGGCGCCCGGATGTCTGCGGCGTTGCGGAGGCAGTTGCACACCGTCTCCAGTCACTGGATTCCTCTTCGGTGGCGAGTACGATACTGACCATTCAGAACAAACGGTTTTCATCCGAAGATAGACTTACATTATACATTATAACAACTTCGATATTTAATACTAATTTCATTCATTGAATGCAATACTATTGTTCAATAGATATTTAAAGACCAGCTCATGCATATTGCGTAGTACACAAATATGATCTTCATTGATAGATGAGATATCTTTGAAAATTTACATTAAACATAAACATTGTTTGTGATCTTATCAAACAAAATTATTATTGTTTCAAATCTTTGTTTTCATGCTCGGCTTAAACAAAGCATTGTATTATTTTGAGCCATTGTTACAACGTATTCGGCGATAGCATATACACATTTTAGCATAATCATTAAAGTATTATATGAAGGGTATTAAAGAAGATAAGTGTTTATTTTGTGAAGCGATCTCTGTAGCGTGCACATATGCAATTTAATGTGCTTTGGGCACGCGAGCCTAATACCACATACACAGAGGTTGCATATTCTACAGAATTAACAACATCTATGTAGGCTTGATATTAAACGAAAGTGGAAAGGAATTCACACACACGCTCTTGCAATACTTATGACGCCTTCGAGATTGTATAATTATACAAATTCTCCACGCCACTATAGTTTGTTATTAGTTATTACCGTCACTAACATTTTATGGGTTTGCTCGGTCTTAAGTAATTTGTATGTTGAAAGTAGCCCTACAGCAGTCAGGTAAAATATTTGTCCGACTGCGACTGTTATAAAACCCACATTCATAGGTACATTACCTATAATTATGATTGCAGTAAAAGTTGTAAACAATGATGTTAACATTGTGGAGCAAATACTTCCAACACGGCATGTACATTGTACATTTAGTGTGGTTGAGTAACGAAAGTTATAATTAAATATGTTTAGTTTTAATTAGTGTTATAAAATAGCGTACGCGCTTGTGGCAGTTTTAATTTATCACTTGTAGATATTAATAATTAGTGTCGTTATATGAAAATGAATCAATGTTACGTGTTTATTATTGCATTAGACCTCTAACGCATCTCGCTGAATGATGCCTTTAACTACCAGCCACCAGGACAGCATAAACAGAAAGATGTGTCAGAAGTAGCGATATGAATTCCCAACCACGTTCGATCGGCTCTCAATGATTGCAAGTGCTATCGTGCCTACATCAGAATCGACTCACAGTGGTCAGCTGGCTCCGTCTCACCTCTGCTGGGCGTGGACATGGCGCTCCCGTTCATCTTGGGCGAGTGCGCGGGGCTGCCGCCGTTCGCCGCGTCACCGAACTGGATGTGACTGCGGATCGTGTCCGTTATCATTGGCGTCACTGATGACGATCCCCCCTGGAATATGCGATTAGTAATGTTAAACAATTGACAGGTATGTAATAGGTAATGGGTTCCTTATAAAATTGTAGCATCAATTCTTACTCGAAGAAAGTAAACAAATAAAATAACTTCGTCATTGCTATTTAATTTAAATGCCTCATTTCTCTGATCTGAGAATGAGGACAATGTAAGTTTAATATAAGCTTCAAATTCATTCTATTTTTCTGATATGTCAAAATAACCACCTCATTTTTATAGCGATTGTCTTTTTTTTTTTCAACTACAAAATACCTTACCTGACCAAATAGTCTGGAGTGCGTGTCCCTTGGGCGAGTCGGTGTGTCCTTGACGTTGCGCGACTTGGACGAACCGTTCTTGACGGGACTGCCACCATCCGTCACATCGCCGTTGAAGATCTCCGCGATGCAACTCTTCGGCGCATTTGGAACTCTGAAATTAATTGAATTTGAATTTGTAATGTTAAGATTTTTTATTTCATTGATTATTAGGTATGTCCAAAAGAGTGTGAGTAAGAGTTAAATACCATAGGTCCAAGAAACGATATAATCTGGAAGGTGATAGAACATAAAGTTCAAAATAAGTATAACTTCAGGATGAAATCGATGTAATTACATTTGATACAAAGTATTAAACTATAATTAAATTGAAAAACTTAAATCTCATGACGAGAAATTCAGTTGAATTGCCAACCATTTGAAATAAAAATACAAAAACAAACCACAATTGATCTTAATTTTACATTGTTACCACTTTATACTATAGAAATGGTTGCCAAATTAATACTTCCAGTTGTAAACACTAGAAGTTTTCAGAATTGAGCTCTCCCCATAATTACATTTCATATTAATTGAAGACTGCTTCCGAAACTTTCGTAATAAAATTTGTATTTTGGAGGAAATCCCAGACTGCTTTTCCAAAATATTCTCCTCATTGAATTGTATTTACGTTTTAATGATACCTGTGTAATGAATGCAGCACCCTTTTAGAATCCTATTTACATACGGATTATTTTACCGCAACCCGATCCGAAAAGTTCATTAATACTGAATGCACATTATGCACTCCCTTCGCCCGAGTGGACATGCATGGTCAAAACTGCCGCGCGGGACGGGCCCACTTCCGCAGGGGGAACCTCGTGGTCAAACACTAATCAATACATTCGCGTTAAAAAACCATTACAATTATTTGAAGGGTCTCCTAACTCAAGTTCATCGACCTCACTATTGGTTTTAATATTTTAATCTCGAGCCAATCTGTTAATGGCGATTTGGATCGCATGAAATGCCCTTTTCATTATGTAGAAACGTGTTTAGCTCCATGTGATTGAAGTTAAACAACATCGCCTCCAACATTCACGCATTACTATTACAATCATTACGCGCTCTTCATGAAGTCTATTTTAATTGTAGAGATTTCCACAAGAAAGCAAGGAATAAACACTCCGAAGAGATCTCGGGAGCTGTCAGCGCTTATTTTCTAAATTGCACGGTAACGAAATAATTTCTAAAACAAGATCGCAATCAGGAAAATCATTATCGTTAAGTTTAACAAGCTTGTATGCGATCTTATAAACGTGCTAGATTTAGTGCCGGGGTGTCAAGTAAATTCAACATGATATTAGATTAGCGGCTGGGATAGACATACCTAGTACACATATGTATGTATAATAAGGATGCGTATCCAGTCGAGATAAACGGGGAAGCTAAGCGGCAAACGATCATAAACAAATGTTTATTTATTCTTGAATAAAATATTCTACGGGATTGCCGATTATAATCATGCAATTTTGAATAAACTTATCCTAAAAAAAAACGATGCCTTACCTACGGTAGTAGATGTAAAAAACGGCACATATAGGCGGTAAATATTTACATGTCTAATACTGAGATGAGTGCAATCAGCACATACCATACATCAAGTTTTTCAATACAATTTCTAACACTACTTAATTTTGTTTACAAATACCTATCATCATCACAATGTAATCTACCGTTCGACATTCGTCAATTCACTCAACTCTTTTCCATCAGCACTGAGGTTTGAAAGCAAAAGACTTTTCGAATTATGAAACGCAACCCTACTCACATGCATGGTAAAGCACCCTTAATGTACCGCCTGAAGCATACGACATGCTGAAGATGCGATAACGAGATGTCATTTATAGCTCGGATGTGCGGCTGCAATAATTTGCACTAGTAAATGGTTTTGGATTTAACGTAGATTAACTGACATGAAATTGAATGAACTGTTTAGTAAGAAATAGGCGTGAGCTGATGATGACTTTTATAAAACTAAAGTTGATTGATTATTGATGAAAATAATTAGAGCTTATTATAAAAGAAAAATATTGTAAAGATGCTCTACATTTTCCACTTGTATCTTTCGTTATCAATTCAACTTTATTTGTAATCGAATTAAAAGTATTATCTATTATTGCTTTCAAAGAGGTATAATACTAATATAAAACCTCATACAATAAATGTCAAGTTTAATCTACTTTATAAAAGAGCCAATAAAACGTATAACTCCAGCTATTCCAACGGAGCTTAATCGTCTTTTTACCCATTTCTTCAGCAACCTATTAGTTCCTATCTAAGGCCAGTACATTACAATTTATGTAGCAACTCATGTAATAGGCATCAATTTCAAATGCGGCCGAGCAAAACTATTCGAGCGTGCAGACTAACATGTGAAAGCATATAAATACTATCTCAGTCACTGCGCAGATATTTTATCCATTTACATTTATTTTAAATATCTGAAATTGCAGAATTTACAGTTTAAATAGTTGATCCAGATTCTTTTCATTTATTGAAATACCTTCATAAGGAAATTAGACATTATTAATTTATATCCTGACAATCAATCGGTAATTGAAAATATTTATCTGCATACAGACGTATTGAAAGTATTGAAACGTCACACGCGATCGTAAATTTCGTTGTCGACCGCAATTTATACGAAAAACTATAAATGCAAGAACAATCAATTCATTTATCACCGGCCAGTTCAGACAAAGAGAAAACAAACATTCACGAGCGTCGTAAATCTAAAACTCCCATTCTTTATAAGTGTTTGATGCGACACTCACGACAAGACCGCGACCGCAACGCACAGTAGCGCGACAGCATAAATGCCTCGCCTTAGATATCTAGATTCTAGATCCAACAATCGATAAGACAGCGCGACATTAAGAGTACCGACATGAATATTATGATAGTTATGTGACGGTTTCAGTATAAATCTCAAAAGATCTGGTTCACTGTGTAGGTTTTGAGATTTGATATTTTAAACACTGTCAGATGTATGATTTGAGATATTGTGTCTATTTTATACGTGAGAACCAAGTTTATGTAAATACCATGGACTCCATTGTATTGAATAGTCTTTTGCTCTAAATCAGTAACAGATATCGTACCTATCCAAGTTATGAAGACGCAATCTTTGACCACAAACTTATTCAAAAAAAGAAAACACTTTTAAAATTAAGAATCCTAGTCTATGGTACAGAACACAGACTATATACTCCGCATCGCAGATAAGTAAATCGATAGCGCGCTAGTGCGGTTTCCGGCCGCTATGCACCACTGCTCGTCTGTCACATGAAAATGCCTACAACCATGAATTGCATTGCACACCGCATGCAATGCCATACTAAATCTCTGACTCAGTACTTTTGTGATAGATGGTGCCTTCATAATATATTTTTTATTCAGACACCGTTTTATTGTACGGGGTTATTTTTACTTTCATATTATTACAGAGAAAACTGCGCGGGTTTTACCTGAAAATAGTTAAGTACAATCAATGGTCTATCCATTTCCAGGATTAGAACAATTTACGTAAAATACACAATCAATGTTTTTCATAGAGGAAATGAAAGGGGACTAGATACATTATATCGAAACCCTGTATAATTTAACCAAGGGAAAAGTGCGTGAGAGCAAATTGCTCTTGTGGGTGTATAAACAACGCCACGTTATACACACATTTCATTGAATAATAATAGCTGTTTGAATAAAAACCATAATAGAATACGTCATAATGTTACCATCCAATATCATTATAAAATCTTCATTTAATTACAGTTTTCAATGCTTTATTATCAGCCAAAACTCTATTTCGTTCCTTAATAATAATTTAAATATTTGACTTATCAAGAAAAGGTTCAAATATCATCGCCGATAATTGTAATTATTCCTTGAATGAACGATTGCATAATCATAATCATAAAACAGATCCGAGTATTCCTATAATTACGGCACGATGTCATAAATTCATTCCCCGACTCTTCATAGAGTAGATAGCTCACGAGATAACGTCACATGTTAAACTAGCCGTATTATGAATCTGCAGACTGCAATCGACATTCGACACGGCCCGGCTCGACTCGGTAATGATGTAGTGTTTTAGCATTTTATAATCTTCAGGACGGGTGACGTAGACTAATGATATCGAAGGTAATGAGAGCCCAAGTAACTTTATCATATGCGGAACGTCAAGAGAAACTGTTCTTCGTTTTCAAATGAAAGTCAATATTACGTTGTGGGCCAGAGATTACACACTTTCGCGCCAATTCGATTATAATGACATGCAGCATGCTGAAATTTTCATATTATGTTATTGTTATTTTTATTACGGTACCAGATACGTTACGTTATCTTTAACTCATTGAAGAAAGCTCCAAGCTCATGTTAATTGGATTATCGAACAAATAGGATATTGCTTAAAATTTTCTAGTAAAATATTACTAGCTGAGCAAATGAACAGAATCGTGTCGGAAAATATGATTCCTAAATAATAAATAATCTTATTTGCATCATTGATTTTATGGAACAGACTCAACCTACACTACTTGGCCTGGAACGAATGAAGATTATATTTGACTGATTATTTTATATCTAATGTTTTCATTTCTTTTTTTCTTTCAGCTTTGTACTTCAGTTTCATATTTTCTGTAAAATTTGCCGACACGGGTATATTAATAATATTAATTCTAGGGTCTTATTCCACGTTTATTCGGTTTTATTTGCTCCGATATTCTTCATTATCTGCCCCAAATACATCTTTTATATAATACTCAAATATAGATCACCATACAAAGAAACTGTCGATTCATGGCTGCTTATTTATCATTACCGCGACACAAAGGAAATTTATAAATTACCTCGGAAATGAGACCGTCTATTTGATAATTTGTCCAATCTCCTCGCACCTTTCAAATGTAATACCTTCAATAAAAATGGTGCCACGGCCTTGTATGGCAAAAGAATGAAAATTGAAGTAGCTTTGGATGATTTAAAACGCTTTATTATTAGGTTTTCGTGTACTTGAGAAATAATAGCTACGAAAAAACTGTATAACATGTTAATTTAAAACTATATTTTATATTTTTATATTATTTATTTTTGCAATTTGCAAGTCTCACGGTGCATTTACATCAAACGAGCGAATGCTCATTCTAACCACACTATAGGTATCAAAGGCGTAGAGCATTCTTTCGTTGTTCTTAGTTCATTCGAAAAAATTCTATGCAATGTTCTAATACTGAACAATACTGAATACGAGTTTCTTGTTTACACTTAAAGATCACGAAAGAATGCTCTTGCTCTAGCTCTACGTTCGTTTGATGTAAATGCACCGTCACCCCAAAAATTAACGTCTTGCAAAGCTAATGTGGATAAGCTTTGTTTAACTATTAGTCCATTGAATAAAAAGTTCTAGAGTGCGTGAGTTAGTAACGTAAGATGTTTCTTCGGAAACATGTCAAGAGTCCCTAGGTAATAAACATACTAAAACCCCGGGCCACTAGGAGGAGCCCCGGAGTGGGGGGAGGGGGAAAATGGGTCCATTTTTTCATTTTTCGCTTAAATCTCAAAAACGGTACATGTTAGAGAAAAACTTTCAAGGAAAAGTTGAAAGGCCATAAAATTATCTACAAGTTGTACCTGAATCATTTTTTCCTATATCCTACCGTTTCTGAGTTATACGCAGTAAAACATGATTTTGGCTCAAACAATTTCCACATCAATCGATCAAAAAATATTTCTTTCTTCCAAAAAACTCAAAAGTGCAACTTGTGACCGGTACTGATAGATTGCTCTTAATTAAGTCTATAATTGGTAAAATAAACACATTCCTCCATGGAAGCCTTTAGGAGGAATCGATTGTCAAAATATTATATTAGGGCAGTTTGAGTTACTGAACTTGATCTTTTTATTTTTTTCTTCCAAAAAACTCATAAGTGCAACTTGTGACCGGTACAGATAGATTGCTCATAATTGGGTCTATCATTAATAAAAATACCAGATTCCAACACGGAGGCGTTTACGGGGAATTGAATTTTATTAGGGTAGTTACGATACTTGAACTTTTTATTTTTTTTCTCCAAAAAAACTCAAAAGTGCAACTTGTGACCGATACTGATAGATTGCTCTTAATTAGGTCTATAATTAGTAAAATAAACACATTCCTCCATGGAAGCTTTTAGGAGGAATCGATTTTCAAAATACTATATTAGGGTAGTTTGAGTTACTGAACTTGATCTTTTTATTTTTTTCTTCCAAAAAACTCAAAAGTGCAACTTGTGACTGGTACTGTTAGATTGCTCTTAATTAGGTCTATAATTGGTAAAATAAACACATTCCTCCATGGAAGCCTTTAGGAGGAATCGATTGTCAAAATACTATATTAGGGTAGTTTGAGTTACTGAACTTGATCTTTTTTATTTTTTTCTTCCAAAAAACTCAAAAGTGCAACTTGTGACCGGTACAGATAGATTGCTCATAATTAGGTCTATCATTGATAAAAATACTAGATTCCACCATGGAGGCGTTTACGGGGAATTGAATTTTATTAGGGTAGATACGATACTTGAACTTTTTATTTTTTTTCTTCCAAAAAAACTCAAAAGTGCAACTTGTGACCGGTACCGATAGATTGCTCATAATTAGGTCTATCATTGATAAAAAAACCAGATTCCACCATGGAGGCCTTTAGGAGGTATTGAATTTTATTAGGGTAGTTACGATACATGAACTTTTTAACTAACTACCCTAATAAAATTCAATTCCCCGTAAACGCCTCCATGGTGGAATCTGGTATTTTTATCAATGATAGACCTAATATTATGAGCAATCTATCTGTACCGGTCACAAGTTGCACTTTTGAGCTTTTTGGAAGAAAAAAAATAAAAAGTTCATGTATCGTAACTACCCTGATAAAATTCAATTCCCCGTAAACGCCTCCGTGGTGGAATCTGGTATTTTTAGCAATGATAGACCTAATTATGAGCAATCTATCTGTACCGGTCACAAGTTGCACTTTTGAGTTTTTTGGAAGAAAAAAATAAAAAGATCAAGTTCAGTAACTCAAACTGCCCTAATATAATATTTTGACAATCGATTCCTCCTAAAGGCTTCCATGGAGGAATGTGTTTATTTTACCAATTATAGAACTAATTAAGAGCAATCTATCAGTACTGGTCACAAGTTGCACATTTGAGTTTTTTGGAAGAAAGAAATATTTTTTGATCGATTGATGTTGAAATTGTTTGAGCCAAAATCATGTTTTACTGCGTATAACTCAGAAACGGTAGGATATAGGAAAAAATGATTCAGGTACAACTTGTAGATAATTTTATGGCCTTTCAATTTTTCCTTGAAAGTTTTTCTCTAACATGTACCGTTTTTGAGATTTAAGCGAAAAATGAAAAAATGGACCCATTTCCCCCCTCCCCCCACTCCGGGGCTCCTCCTAGTGGCCCGGGGTTTTAGTATGTTTATTACCTAGGGACTCTTGACATGTTTCCGAAGAAACATCTTACGTTACTAACTCACGCACTCTAGACCCCCCTTGGAGGGACTCATTCAATGGACTATATCCTTAGGTGTGAAATGAACGAAGGAGCCTTTGTTTCGACGCATTTTTCAAATATCACGCCTACTTTCCAGACATATTTCAGTGAACAGAAACAGAGTCATTATTTGCAAGGCATAAAGCCCTAATTGGCTGTTGTATAACTTCCTTCGTAGGTATACAATTTGAGCACTGAGGGCGAACCTAGCTAATTAGTGCCTCGAGTATTCGGTACGCTAAACATAAGCAAGAAATGTTTATACGACTTTTATAAACTCGGGCTTTTACTGCTTAAAAAGGTAATTCTAATTTACACCGATTATAACAATATTATTTTCAAAGTTACTGGGCCGTTATTGCATAGGTACGTAGTTAGGAGGCCTTTAATAAGAATGTTTTACTTTTTAATATACCTAATTTAAAAACTACGCGCAGAGCGCATTGAGTGAAATTATGGTCGTAGAAGGAAAATATATAATACAAGCTTCTTTGTAACCCTAGACATAATTATTTAATATTAAACTTGTTTATGTCTAGACATGAAGTTTAAAGAAAATAAACCTTTAAACAATCGACGTTTTACTTTTCCTTCGTCTAACAAACATCATCTAATTACATGAAATAAATGTTTTACGTTTATAACGACGTGCTTTACGAGTTTCAAGAACGAAACAATCTGGAGCACTATCATGATTCAGATTATCGGAGCCAAGGGACTGGAACGATCCATGTTAAAGTGTTTCGTAGATCTAGCAATAAGCTCTACTTATCGCCTGAGTTCCCATGCGGCTAATGGCTATACTACTTTTAATTGCGTGTAATAAACCTATTCTATTTACAAATTGTTTCCATAATATTTTGATTAATTTCATGTTGTGATATTATGTATTTCAATGTACGCATTTAATATCTCCGTTCGTGGTTTGCAATTTAAATTCTATTGCGACTATAATATACACTAGTGCGTGGTGGTCAAACGCCGCGTATGACATTTTATTTCAGCTTTGGTTTCGCCCTCTATTCGGCGACGGCTTTAGGCACGAAACCCGGTCAACAACCCCAGCGATGTCTGCTAGGCGTCTACCGTCTTCCTTCATCACTATATCGCAACTAACGATCGAAAGTTCGCGCTCCGTTTCCATTGACTTCCAGACAAGATTAACCATTAAACACGCAGCAAAAAACGTCGTAATGCACTCGAGCTTTCTCGATACGATCGTAATCGGTATTCAGTGAGCATTAGTAATGGTAACAATCAATATGTTTACTCAGTGCATTAGGTACGAACGCAAGCCGACATTTGAAATGAATCGATACGATCTCGATGTTACCGATCAAGGCGTTTCGTTCTGTGACGTCCGATCGCAATCTCGGAAGAGAAATCGATATCTCCTCGCGAATTATTGTTGAATTGTAGATAAGATCGTGATACGGAGTAATGCACGAATAATGAATTCTCAGAGAATATGCTCGGACCGTGTGGTCTCATTAACGCTATTAAAAATATTACTATGTACGAATGAAATCTAATCGACTTTGTTATACGATTAAGGTTAAATAAATTGTAGAGCGTGTTTGAAGGCAGTCAATAACCTAAAATATTAAGCACGCCTTTTGGCTTACTGTTGGTAGCGATGACTTTTTGATAACGTAATGTTATGTTTAGAAATTAGAAACGCCCTAAGCACTTTGAGAACAATATTCTGCAATTTAATTTATGAGGCTTCTAAGAAAATGTAAAGACAAAACTTTGCTGTTGACTGCCAAAATCTACCAAAAATTTTAAGTTTAGAAAAAAGCGTCTTTGTCGTTATTTTTTTCTGGTACGGTATAACAACTACCTACATATTATTTACTACATTAAAAACTATCACTATAATATCGAACCAACTCTATCCACACATTGTCAAACAACTGTTACATAAATAAACAGCATATGCATAGGGGAAAGTTTATCCTAGGACGTAGGACAGACATTGAGGCGTAACGCTGGCTTACAGCAAGCATTACTAACGTGACATATCCGTTCACGTAAGCTGCTTGTGGAGAATACTTGAAAAATATGGAAACATACCATTTCACGCATGTCAGAATAGTTGCTGATATGGATTAGAAACGTATAAGTAATGTTTAAAAAAGTAGATTCCGATATCTAATTATTTTAACATATATTTTTATGTGATAGAGATCAATGTTAGAGATATTTTATATTTTACGGAACACCATTTCAGCATCGATTATTGTTTAATTTCATGTTTACGAGTCATTCTATCAATTTCCATTGAAACTCTATTTCAGGTTTTTTCATTCAATTACATCTAATCTAGATCTAAAAAAGGTTAAGTCAAATCGACGACCATTTAAATAAAGACGACCGTATAAAGTTCATCGTTATGGTCGATAACTTTTCTAAACGACCGCGTGGGTTGGTCTCAACGGATCCTACCAACTAATTGTATCGGTAGTTTATCCATAGTGACATTAATTGATACAACTGTTACTAAAGCGACTTAATTGATACCAATATTATCTATACTACAACAATACCTATAAAAAACAAGTTAAAAATAATGACAGATTGTCCATTGGAGTCGCTGTCACTTTGACATTTCAATGGAGGCGGGAAATTATGAAGGGAACTGTCATTTCAAAGATGAATGCATCGACATTTATTTACAAAAGATAAACATACATAGTATACCTACTCGCTCGTAAACACAGTTGCACAAGTTGCATTTAATACAGTCCCTAACTTATCTAATAATACCACACGTATATAACACGTAGCAAAGCGTGAACGCCAGCCGGTAATTATTTCGCGTCTATATTCCGCGTGCAGATAGAGATTTCACAATAACTCGTAACAATTTAATAGCGAATATCTATAATTCACGTAACAACCAGCACCTTTAGCCCGGGCTGGTGATTAGAATGTGGCTGGAGCGAGCCGACAACGTGGCGAAATTATACGCAAATTGTGTGTGTGCCGCAAACTAGGAGTCAACGGCGGTGGTAATTAAAGGGTTAACTGTTATTGACCACCCTCCTGGTGGACTATAACAGTTTGTTGGGAAAAGCTTTCGAAAACCAATTGCTTTTAAGGATTGATTGCTTTTTCTTAATCGTTTTTCTTAATTTTCAATAAATTGGAAGAATGAGTTTTGTTCTATATCATGTATATTGTAAAATGGCCTGCTTATTTCAATAAATGCAGATTTATCAATAACGTTACCTACTTTATTAAAACTATCACTTACAGTTACACCCCTATGTATTACTTCTCTTCTTTGTTATATTTTTGAAACGTTCTCATAATTAAAAAGTACTAAGTTATAATACAAACAATTGTTGATTGTTGAATGAACCATTGCTACCACAAATTTATCCGCTAAATATTTAACCGCCTAACATTAACCAAACGTTATACGTGTAAACACCATACAAGCCCATTGTTCAGATCAAAACAACACTGGTGCCGTAATCAATCAGTCCACGTAATGAGGAGAGTGGTTTCCGCGTCGATCGCGCACACAAATTAGTCCGCTGAAGGGTGCACGCGCTATCAACACTCCGCGTACATACTTGATGCACATGGCTATTTACATGCACACGTCTCGTTGCATTAGATGCTATTATTTTAGCTAATTAAAACTTATATACATGTGGTTTAGGTAAATATATTAGAATTAGACTATTAGTAGTATGTAATATTGAAGTTACTGATCAATGAAATAGTTTGTTAAATAATATACGTTCAAATTGTACAGCTGTGATGCTAGCTAAAAGATGCCTTGTAAAACTATATCTATTATAAGTACATTGAAACAGACGATAGATAATAAATCTTATTGTTTTCCTATTTCAACTCAAATATCCAAGGACTTTATTGACTTACTGCCCAGCCAAGATACAGTCAAACGGAGTCGGATACATACCTGAAAAAAGAACAAACATTATTATTATCTACAAAAAAATCACATCAACTAAAGTGTAAAAATATAAATATTTAATTACAGTTATCGATACACACGCATAATGCTCACAGCATTGACACCTATAAACTCGAATGACCAGCCAGCACTGCAGTCTGCACTTAGCACCGCTAGCAAATTATCCAAAAGCCCTTAGGCGGTAAACGCTATAAGATATTTATCAACTTATCTAACAGCGCATAATAATCTCATTAGCCGTTCCGCTTGTTCAAATGCATGTAATCAACGGATAGCAGAACGGTACTGCACCAGTCACGCTCTAAATCTGTGCAAAACAGTTTTTAATTGTGCATTTTGTTGCAGATACACAGTTATCTCGAAGAAAGTACATGACAAATTGATTATAGTGTTGAATTTATGCGATAATTACCAATAAGTTTCGTGTTCAATCAAGCGTGTGGACTGCACAAGATAATGCTTTTTACGATATGACATGTAGGAGAGACATTTTATTTCTGCGTTATAACATTGCAGTAATCAAAAGAAATATTATAGATAAATGATGATATTGCAATTGAAAAGTTTAGAATTATGTTTTGTTTAATCTTAACGTGAACGGTAATTGCGTTTCATCTTGTCATTATTTTTTGTTATGATAAACAAAAACACGTATAAAGATATAAACAATTTAAAGTGTTTCTAATGTATCGTGTTACGTTTCACAACATTCAATAAGAAGCAAAATGCGTAACAAATTGTCACGAACATTAACCAATAAACGGAGGCGAAGAAATGCGATCGGTGTTCTAATTTTATTGTGAAGTGTGAAATAACACTTAATTATAGGAAGTCAATGTGCCAAATATCTATATAAATCAGTACCTATCATTGTTAACATCAATTCAAGCCCTCTATAACAATATTATCAAAATAAACATAGCAATTATGATTTTACGAAATTTCCATCAATAATTAATCGAAAGTAAAAGATCGTGAAAGTTATAAAGGTAATTAACGAAGACAGGTTATATTAATCTTCTAATAAAATTATGGGTTGTCCCCAGAAATCAGCTTAGCGTAAAATTTGTTTGCGTGACAGATGCGAAAATTGAAATAAATAATTTCTGCACAAACACGCGAATCGGATACAAGAAGTACGTGAAATTCGTTAAAGTTATAAGAGCATTTCTTCCGTATTACGTTTTAAACGTATGTAAGACAATAATCGTATCTTACCACTATGTCAGAGCAGTGTCGATCACGGTATTTCGAAATTATCTTTAACTAGCGGTCCCCCCCGGCTTCGCCCGTGGTTCATATTTACGTTTTCTCTACATAAAAACCATCCTCGTACTTCAAGAAATATAATAAAAAAAGAATTATCGAAATCGGTTCAGCCGTTCTCGAGTTATGCGCTTACCAACACATTTTGCTATTCATTTTTATATATAAGAAGATTACTATTTTTACATTAAAAAAATATGAAACATTGCCCAAACTGGAATATTATGTAGGAATAATATAATTTTGAATTACAATGTATGTTTGACATTATATGTGCTCAGAATCATATACAAAATACTTCATTAAGTATGTTTCGCTGTGAACACTACAAAATAGCGTATAGGTACAACTTCATGACGTGGAGACTGGAGGTGAAGCAATAAAGCAAGGAATACGGGAAACATAATTAGGACACGCTTCGACACTTGAAAGCGTCTGGTTTTAGTTGCAAGCAAATGGTATTTAAACCTCAAGTGACATAGATTAAACGCAGACTGACCTTGCAATTTGCAAATCACGCCTGTTTTGTATCATTCGCATAATTCTGTTATTTTCCCGGTGCTATTTGCATCTTCAAACCAATAATTATGTACTTAGTTTATACTATTATATTTACTGTAACAAGAATGTTTAGAACCTGTTTATAATTAATTTAATAATACTAAATTGCTGTTACTATTATTTTAATAATTCATCTAATGAAATACAATTGGATTTTAATAATAAGTCCATCACCATTATTGTATCTTGTTTTTATATGAGGTATTAAGTTTGTGCAAATTGCAATCGATAATCCTGTTTAGATAAAGTTTCCTGGAAGTAATATTATTTAAACAACTTTTTAAAACATCAATTTAAGCTTTTTTAAGACGGATATTGATAACTAGTTACAAAAATATCACCAAAAAAAACTATTAATTATGTACCGATTTCGTTGTCAAAGTTTTAATAATACTTAATGATTCTTTTAACTACTTAATTGTTAATGAAACTATCACTTAACGTTACCTTTTTACAGGGACTGTTAAAATAATTAGACAATATATTTTTGGAGATTTATTATGTTTTTAAGTTAAAAATTCACGTTCACAATTAGATATAAAAGTAGAGTAATGAAAGGAGCAGTTAATGAATGAAATATTCATAAATTCGTGAAAATTTAAAATTAAAATACCCAAAGAACTTTGACAAAATGTAACTAATTGAACTCTACGATATGTTGAATCACAAACAATCTAGATACAAATCTAGACGTATTTTTTGCTGACTAATAAATTATGACTGGCAATAAAACCAAGGGTTACCGTTGCTTATTTAAGCATGTTTTGTTAAATTAGATCGACCTTGTGTACAGTAGGCATTACGTCAATACAAGACATGAAATATCGTTTCAGCACACGACATTGATCGGTTATGTTATGTTTTCACAGTATTTTTCATAGTCGTGGTAACGGGGCATGGTACAGAGCCGCTTCACGACTGATTGTTATATCGATAAGCCGTAAGAGCCGTAAAAAGTATTTTCGGCAGATTTTAAAGTGTATTTTTATACCACCTACTTGGGTTTGGTAAAGTTTTGTATAGATATGTTGCTACTTGCTTGTTATAAGAGATGCTTTCTTATGAAGTTTCATACCTACATTCAGTATTATGTTTTACGTACCTATTGTTAATTGGGTTTTTAGATCCGAAAAAATAGAGAATTCTGTACTTAGGTAAATATACATGAAGATAATAAACAGTATTTGGAGCAGAAACTGCACTACACATACTACAATCTAATCTAAAAATCTAAGTAGTGCTCTCCTTTAAACCTCTAAATTTTCATTCCATCCCTCCCTTCCTTAGATTGATTTAAGCTCCCTTCTAATAATATTTTGTGAATAATATATCATATGAGATAGATATTATGTGTAAATAATACAACGATTAATGATTTTAAAGCCATCGACTTCGTAAATGTTTTATTTATTTATTTATTTATTTATTTATTTATATTTTAATAAATAGTTCATTAAAAATTAAAATAATAGTGAAAAGCTATTTCAAGTAAATTCCAGTAAAAGTAGGCGAGATAAAAAAATGCAATGGAATGTATTATCTAACTGTCACTTTCATTTACATCGTACTTATTTTTTGTCCACTATTATGCAAGAAAATATTATAGAAATCACTTTGCGTTGAACCAGTTCTTTTTTTTATAACAATAAAGCCGTGATTATGTCACGTTCCTGACAGATTGTGTCAGAATATCATGACTCGATTAGCTATGGATTTGCAACGAAAATATCACGTAATTTGACCGTTTGAAAGAGTGGCAAAATTCGTTTTAGACGTAACGTTGATGTACTTACAGTGAATGTGGAATTATTGATGTTTTGATATAATCATATGTGTGATTATAATTTAAGAGAGCTCGCTCATTATTTTAATTAAAGATGAAGCGATTGCGATACATAATATATTCAAATAATCGTATTACGATGTACCTGTATATTTTAAAATCGTTGCCCTACACTAAATAAACATTGGATGCAGTCCTAACTCCCAACCTGATCAAGTTAAAAAAAATTATGAAAACTTTTGAAGCTATGCTTTGTTTGCAAAAAAAATTGCATATCATTTTCATAATTGACTCACGAACAATGGGCATGTAATACGTAATTAAGTTACAATTCTCACGCCTTTTGGTACGTGTCAAGAATTAAACGTTCTTTAAACCGAAGTGTTGTAAACTTGTAACGCTTCATACTGAATAGTAAATGCAACTTCCAAATCCAATTTAACGTAATATACTGTATAATATGCAGCATTTGTCAATACATAATACCACGGCTGATATAATACTATACTAGATAATACTCTAAGTATGAAGTAAATCTTCCAAACCGATGCACCCATCTAAAATTAACATCCCATACGAGATACAAAGAGTATCAATTAATTTAGTTTAACACGATTCTTTACGAGTGCCGCGTGTGCGCTATAATTGGAAACAAATACCTTGCAATCGTCCAGCTATTTTCTACCGTGTTGACGAGTGACGACCCCGTGGCGGTCGGGAATCACTTCCGTTCCTACGTGTTCCTATCAACATGTAATATCCCTGTTTACACTTACCGTTTAAGGCATATACAATGCTGTAGCTGTACAAACAATCAAGTTACACAAACCGGCGGTTAAATTTAATTAACCGTGCTCTTGTAATGTTTGCGTGATACGCGGGGCACGGCCAAATTTGTGATACAACAACATTTCCGAACGAAACATTGTAATTTATTATAAAGTTATGACTAAGGCTGTTATCGGCGATCAGAAAGTAATTTATCGTAAAAAATAACAATCTCGATATAATTTTTACTTATACACTACATATACAAAGGAATTAATAATTTAAAATTAATTTATAATAAGGTATACAAAGCACTTGAGCATGTTATTAGTGTGAGTATATTATTCATCTATAGCATCTAAATGCATTATGTTTATCTACTACCCACTCGACTCGAGGACTAACGAATAAATAATGTTAAATCAGACCCCATTAACCCTCTACATCACAATCAATCATTTAGTACTATTAACTTTTGCACAAGTGCACAAAAAAAAATAAAAGACTTTCTCTTAAACAAGCAAACTGTCGATTCATCATATCGGCAAAAAGTACCGACGACGCAAATAAAAACTCTATGGAAACATCAAAATCAAATGTAACCCGACGACCCCATCTTGAGACTTTCACGGCTGACAGCCATACAATAATACACAAAATTAGCCATTTTCACGCGTCCAAAATCACTCAAGCGCCATTTAAATGGCTGTCGACTTTTTTTTCAAGCACATTTATTGCGTTGACGATGCGCAAAAAACCGTTTCTTTCTAAGATAATGCCGTTTTAAAAAATACTTTTACTACCTAACCACTAAACACGCCAGCCACAAAGTACAAAAAATACCGTAAAGAATTTTTGGCAAATGTTATGTGAAGAAATTATTAACCAAATAGCTTACAGCATACTCAATTTTATTGGGTGTTTTAGTGTGGAATGTGAATTCATGTTACACTTTCAAAAAAATTCTAGGGTATATTATATGCTATTATTAGTACGATGACTCGATGAGGATAATCTTATTCAATTTAAAGTAGGCTACACTTTTACAGTTCAACTAAAATTATACTATCACTATCTCCTTGTCTATATTTATTAGCAGGCAAAGACAAGCTCTATACATAAAGAAACCAGCGTATCATTCGTATATTAAGATAATTGGTTTAACAGAGTGTGTCTATCACAGTGTTTAATCTCAGGGATATCGATAGAATAAATACTATGTCGGACGGTCCAAGACCTCAATTAGAAACTTTAATTGCAGCCTCCACTTGATTGAAGTTAATAGTCGGATAGGTATTGACAGATAACTGACGGTTTTCTTGCTGTTTCATACAGGCATCTGGCACGCTCCACCGCTTTAATGTACGGGATATTATATAAAATAATAATGTCAATTCATAGAAACGCTAAGTTACGTGTACAACAAGGTTTACGCGTATTAATTGATTGGCAAGTTTACTAACAAGAAAACGATATAATTCTCAATAAAAAATAAAGTTTAAAGAAGAGCAATATTATCACCATATCATATTAAATTTGCAACCCGTTATTAATTAACATTATTTATTCACAAATTACTTTCACAAATATTCAAAACCGGCCGGCTTTTTATCATATCGTACCAACCGCCTTGTCCACGATGCATGTAAAATTTCACAGCAAATTTAGCAACTTACACTTTCACCACTTGCCAAAATATCAATTAAGTTAAAACTAACAATACGTACTTTCTCATGCGATCATTAAGCATATTTTAGTCACGACCGTGGCTTCACATTCGTTCTATTATTTTAAGCGCAAAGCGAAAGAGCATTAAAAATTCGGTACAATCATAAGTTATCATCATTACCCACACTATAATGAGCACTATGTAATTGATATAGTTGACAGCTTGGTATATTATGACTTGCCGAATTTAGATGTAAAGAAATCCAAAGCTCACCTTTTAAATCTTGACTTCCATAACTAACTTCTACACACGTTTTGCATAATATAATATACTTAAACGTGATTCCATTCCATTAATTACCTAATGTGTTTAAATAAACACATGCATATAAAATTAAATTTCCGCTCAACAAATGCCTGTGTTAAACCTTTAATGCAGGCATTCAAGTGTGATATCATAAACCCACAACTCACAAGTTTATTACTGAAGTGATTAATACACGCGTGTCTGCACTGTGACCTGTTCATGAACTCTACACTCGCTTTCAGCGTCATGAACTTTAAACTCTCGTATTTTATTTCTACCTTAAATTGCCTCATTAATTGTCTTTTTCTGGCAACTAGCTACATCTATTACAGTGGATCGTAATCTACGAGCGATTTATCATTTCGTTAGTACTTTTTTTAGTGAATACTCTTACCAAACGTACTTAAGAGATAGTACAGAAGTAACAATACAATCGACATTACACTTAGGGTGCACTCACACACATCAGTCACCGTCAAGTCACCGATGACTGATCGGTGACGGTTCGTGTACGTATCCACAAACACCAGTCACCGTCATGTTGTCCGTCAGTCACGTCGCCGGTTTGACTGAATCATTGAACACATACATCAGGTTAGTCAGTGATTAGACGTGTGTCACGCTAGAGAACATGTAGCAATTGACGGTAGCACGACGCTGACTGAACTGAGACGTGACGACTGACGGCACCGGGTGAGTGGGGATAAAAGTATGATACATGTATGGAAAGATTATTTGACGTGCCTGACCGGTGACGTCACTGATAGATTTCGTGCCGGCGACTGTCGTGTGGGAACAGAGTCATACTAGAACTATTGATACATATTTTTTTTTAATCCTGTCCGGTGACGTGCCGTGACGGTGACTGATGTGTGTGAGTGCACCCTTAAGCATAATGTCGCTGCATTTTTATCTCACGTCTGTACTCTGTGGAGCGGCCGGGTCTCGTGAGAATCGCGTCCATTTGGCGAGGCGGCCGCATCACGCCTGCCAGTCTCATTGTATAGATAGCCTAACGGAAGATGTGACAGTTATCACGCTAATGCATTTCCGCATCTGAATAAAATGGACATTCCCCGCCGGCCGCCGCGTGAGTAATCAATTATTATACATTGAAATTAAACTTGCGTATATTGGTTTTGGTTCATAAAATAACTTAAAAAGTTTTACAAACACAATAAACGAATACTTCTAAGAATGTAGGTACCACCTGGCAAAAAAATCAAGATGTTTGAGAAATTGTTGTTTAATCTATAGGTACATAATCGTAGAATCAATTGAAAAATTTGTAAAATTCTTTGATCTATCAATAAATAATATAGATTAAACGATAAAGTAATTTAACGACTTATTAATATGCATTAACACGCTGATGTTAAAGAAAAGTTAATCGTAAATTTACATCTCTACCTCTGATTTATACAGGCACATGAAAAGGTATTAATTATTCACACGATTTTATAATCATTCGAATTAAGATAATGTGCAATCAAATTTATAAACTTAAAATAAAAACCCGTATACAAAATTAGCATACTGCAAACAGATATCGAAAATTTAAAATTTCGCAGCATCCATAAATCGACGACACAATATGTAAGATACAGTACTTACGCCTTTCGCTTATAAATCGTCCAATATTGCAGAGAGTTCGTCGTGCGTCCCCGTTCGCGAGCGTGTCGAAGCGTAGAGATAAGCGTTTTAATTAACTTTTCGTAATTTATATCTATATTAGAAGCCCGGCCCGGCTAATGGGCAGCGTGATTACCAATAAGCTAGCATCGAGCGATCACGATAAATCGCAGAGACGACGCAAACCACAGGCTTCGAGTTATCTCAGCGGTGGACGTCACGTTCATGTCACCGGGTGGCGGACGGCGACGATCCATCATCCTTCACTACTATCACATAATCATACGCAGCTAATAGGTTAAATGCAGCTTTGAATGAGCAACCAATTAGTACGGTTGCGCGGTATGCAATAATTATCAATCAATCGTTATTTATGTCTCTCGAGATGAATATATCATTATTAATACGAATAGATAATCCGGTGGAGAATGTTATTTATCTACCAAAGAAACTACACACGGATTATATTTCTACGTACTTATTTAAAGAGACTAAGGAGAAGAACATATTTATTGGTATCTGATAACCAACAATGTAAGCATTGAACTTTTCTTACTTGGTCATTTGGTTTCATTAGCTTACAATTCTGCAAAACGACCAAGTAACCTTCAGCTTTACCCAAGATCTGCATTTCTAAGGTAATGTTGCCGATAAACAAATACAAGTTAGCTCTGATTAGGGAAGATCAGGCGTGCTGGTGGCAGCATTAGACGCCGACATTGCAGCCTTGTCTCCCTAATTGGACATTGAACTCGATGTAATGGACAGATTAAACAACACACTTCGACTAACCATAAAATATAGACCTGCGAATAAGAATATGATCGGTTGTTAAATTAGTCGTTATTGAAATGAAATTTGACAAAGTGAACGATTCGTTGTAAGCTGATTTTTTTTGACAAACGAAGGCGTTAAGATTGCAGTTTATAAACTGATATAATATGGTATAATGACTGAAGAATTAGATACTACGTTTATATTAGCAACTATACTATACATATAATTGATAACAACTACAATTTCATAAATACGATCTTATTTCTCACATAGTCCTACACTTTATTTTCACTTTCCCATCGATCTCGTCCAGTAAATAAATTGTAAAAGTAATTCAATAGTTACAAAAAAACTTGTAATTGCGGTAAGGAATTTAGCCCATAATCGCCAGGGCCGCGCCGACCCCCGGCAACGCCTGTGTGCGAAACCTATGAAGCGCCTCTTTTTTATAAAAATTCAATGCGCACCTTACACACACACACTTTCAATCAAATGATTGTTCATTTGTTTTGTTTTGCCTTAGCTATCTCGTTCGTTAAAATCGGGGAATACCCGTGACCCCCCCCGTTTAAGCCGGGCTCGTAAAACCAAACACAGGTCGGTCGAGTCTTCGCAAAATGCGAAAAGGTTCAAAGTTATTAAGTCGGGCACAGTCTCCTATACTGTGCCCCAATCTACAAATATTTTTATTCCCAAACAGGGCGATTCGTCCTCCCAGTAACCCGCCCGTATTAGCGGGCGGCGCCAGACACCTGCTGCAGAGGACGAATCGTCCTGAACAGCATCCCCCACGCAGCCTCCTAACGGAGGCCGCGTGTGTGAAGACCCTTGCTGACCCCACCCCCGGGCCCCGCTTGCGTCGCACGCATCGCATCGGGTTACGTTCAGAAAGTCACTCATTCATATTTCATAAAATATAAAAATATAATATAAAAAAAGACGGACACCGTTTTACGAACAAACAACGTGAAGCCACCGAGTAAGCTAGCGTTCGTGTAAAGACAATGAACACGCACACACTCTCACCATAGTAAGCTAGTCGGCCGCCATTACGTCGTGAACTACCGACTGATAAACAGTGTCACTGTTTCACAAAAAATATTTAAAATTTGTTTTTGCATTTTCTTCCCACAAAAACATGTATACCATGCTAACCCTTATATAACAACCATATTTAAAAAAAAATATTATCACAGCCGATTCGAAATCTGATAAAAGACAGTTAATTTGAAAATTTCAAGTGTATGTATACTTAAATCGTATGAAGCATGTTTCCTATTTGTTTGGTTATAAACTGACATTTTATTTATTTAATTTTATTTATTTTAATAATAATTAAGGAGACATTACCTCTCCAGTCTCCTCCCCCCAATATTGGTTGAACAAGTTTTCATACATTTTCCTTTGGTTTCACGTCCAGTGGTTGATTTGTCAAAGCTAAATAGAAATTGTATTTATGCATAGGTTCTAATAGTAAGAGTACACATAAAAAGTATATCAAATTGAAAAATAAAAATACTAAAGTGTGGGATACTTTTATTGCATCTGGAAATCAACCTGACACACACACATGGATGTGTCCACGATGTGTCGCCGCCATTACTAGGCTTCACTCAATGTTAAGGCGATACTCCATCTTTTTTTATACGTCCATGCATATAGGTAAAAAAAATAATTTAGGTGGCAGTGGCGGCGCGGCGCCCCTATTGTCTTGGCGCCTGTGTGCGCCGCACACTTCGCACACAGGGGCGGCGCGGCCCTGATAATCGCCCGTGGTCAATTAACTTTTTACAACCGCACATGTAATTCAAGTTCATGTATTACATTTCATTCCGATACACTTGATTGTGTCCGATTTCAATCCGATTGAACGGTGTTGCGTGTTGGGTAATGCATCCATAATAAAATACCTACATAATTGGATCGATTTATACCTGCATTACAATTTACAGTGTTAGTCCTAGTCTGTTCTATTTTTTTCTCTCGTTTTTTCCATTTTGTTTTATATTCAATTAATCAAAGATAATTGAATAAATTAAGCACTTTTATAGCTTAAATAACTATCATTAAAACAACCCAAACAAATATGCTTAAAAGCCTTGTACCTTCTTCCCTTACTCCTTGTATCTAATTACGTGTCTATTGTAGGTACTTCAAGAATAGTCCACAACGAACGTGCACGAAATTAATTGCGCATCTAGTCAATAAATCACGGCAGGAATAAACTTAATGACACATTACGGCTGACTTTCCCTCAATAAACGCCTCTTGGTTAAGATTCATAATCCTCATCGTTTTATTAATGAAAATTAAATGTATATGTGATCAAACTAAAATTGCATATTAAAGCTTAGACTACTGTAATTACTGTAATAGAATTGTATCGTTAAACAGGATTTATGTATCGATGTTGAACGGTGTAAAATGGTCTCCATGTTCAGAATTGACAAGTAGGAAAATGTCCAATTAACGCCACGCTCCAACTGAATACAGGATTAAAGCTTAATCGCGCGTGTAATCGAATAAGGAATATGGCGGATGATCCACCTTGATCACCGTAAACGCGCGCTATTATCAAATTATTCTCAAATATCTAAATTTCAATGGTGCTCTTGCAAGATTACAATTAAAACACTACTTACTAAGAATCTACTGTGAAGTAATATAACTATGTACTGAAGTCTGTTTCATTTTATTCATCCCTTCATCACATCAAAGAACTGATTCCTAGAAAAACATGATCTACATCTTCAGTACAAAACGTTTGAATGCATCATACATGCAGCATATTCAGACTACTACGAGAGCTTACGAAATAATAAAGAAAACAAGACACATTAAGCATCCATGGACATAGTTTCATTGGAAATATTTAAAGCGGCAGGAAATTAGCAACGTCGCTTTCAGGAACCGGCCGCGGCATGCGCTTCACTACGGACATCAATGTGTGATTCAAAATAGACTAGTCGGATGCAAGTTCTTCTTTATACAATGTCAAATAGAATGTGTGATATTTTTATAAAAAACAGTTCATATAATTTGTACTAGGTATTTGGATATTAAGTTATCTGAGCTGTGGGACCTTCCGCAAATGTTTTAGGTATAACAATACGGTAATTATTAAAATCAATATCCTATTACATACATGACTCTGTGAATTACGGACAATAAGTATTTAAAGTTTATTTCAGTATAAACAATAATCTATAACATAAAAACACGCGAAATGAAATTAAGCAGGGAGATAACTCAAACAATAAAGCCTTATCATAGGAAAGTATAGCGATAGGTTTATCAATGTGGGTGGTCTATATGCACTGTTATATTTATGAGAGCATTTAGCACTCTTACATAACCATATTTTATAACTCTTTATCTGAAAACATATAGGAAATAAATATGAGGCAATATTGCAATAACCGGCATAGATAGCACACCACTTAGAGATTAAAGCTGCACAGCTTACCTGTATAAAATGTGAATAATACGTTGATATTTTTTATTGGAGTGATTTTGTAGGATACAATGAATCATTTTTTAAATCAAACTATTCAATTGTTTAAAAATTATGTATAATTTAAAAGATTTGTGAATTTTACTATAGCCACCTGAAGTAAAATTCTTAAAAAGCTCCACTTAAATAGGATAAAAAGCTATTATGAATATAATTATGTACAAGCACAACATTTATATGAACAAACAATGAGTGAAAGGGCACCCAAATACCGACCTACCTACTGAGCTAAAATATAATGACGACCCATAGACAACCCGTTATTTCGTGTAAAGGATACGATTCATACGTGACTGCATTACCAATCTATCCATCTCCAATATTAATATTGAAAGCACTTTTGTCAAGTTTATATTCCCTTAAGGCTCTTATTTGAAAGTGCAGCGATACGAAACGGTGCATTAACATGATGTGGTCTAATTGAATATTATATGAGATGAATATTGAGTACGCTCATGTTATGCACCGTGTGATTGCGATGCTAGTTCTTAGTACGATCGTGGATATGGCTATTTATTATTTATGTTACACGTTCATGTGTTGCCTAGATTATAATAAAAGGAATACCCAAGCCAATATATGCTATTGCCTGTTAGTTAACCAGCTGCAGCAGCTATATGCACTTATATAAATGTAATTTAAATCTCTTTGTACCTGTCTAGAATTAAAATAAATGTCGATTTCGATTAATTTACAAAGCAAGAGATTCTAATTAATAACTGCTTATAGTTCATAATAAAAGAATTTATTTAACATACAAAATACATGTTATAAAATATATTGGTCTTTTAACCTAAATAAAGTAAGTAGTTCACCCACAATAATGGTTTGCTTACTTAATAAAATACATTGAATCGTGAAGTGACCAAGCACATTATGTAGTCTACAATTTGATTGATATGCTTTCATTTTAAAGGATAAAATTGAATAAAACATTAAACAACTCCGTCTGGACCGTTTTTGTTCTAATTTGTTCCGGTCTGATGTATAGAGTTCGGAGAAGTTTTACATCTAATACTTCCTAGAAAAAGTAAGGCTGTACCTATAATGTTGTAGTAATTTAATATTAGAATGGGTTTCTACAGGCCATATTTGTCTAGGTCAAGTTGATTGACATTAAAAAACAGCGCAAGTGTTGTAAATGCAAACAAAATTCCACTTAGGTACTCTTTATACATCAATTGAAGACATACCACTATTACTACTATACTACCTACTAATATCAAAGTCTAGGCGTTTAATTTTACTATTTCAAAGCTTATTCTTATAAGTTATCACACTTTCCTCACGTATCAAACTTTATAGCAAAAGTGCATTAGCTTCAAGTATGACATGAATAGATAGCAGAATTACTACTACTAACTTCATTTATGTACGCTCTCTGTACAGGCCCTATAATGTGGGTTTTATAGTACACTAACTAAATCGTAAAACAACCTTTATTCTTGTAGTAAACAGTAATTTTATAATTCTAGACAACATTTTTATTGTTAGTTGTTCTGCCTTGCTCTTTGAATGCTGATTATTGTCCAACACGTTTTATATTGATATCATTTACACGCTTAAAATTCAAAAATTTGCATGGGTAACCTATACTTATTATGATGTTATACATATTAAATTTTTTGGTCCAATTATTAAACAGACTACGCAAATGTAACTTTTCTACGTTAAGTTTTAATATTCTTAAATAATAGTTTCCAATTTTTCGATAAAAAGAATTAGGTAAGTAAATGCCTCGTTTAACAATGTTCATGCATATCTAATACATTCAAATGCAACGAAAATAAACCTTAAATGTGTAACAAACCTAAATATACACATTACACACACAATAGAATTAGAAATTATATCGATCATAATCCCCAAAAGTAGAGCACCAGTCGATAACAATTACCATATTCACATATTTACATACATTACCTACCTACTCTCGACAGTCGACCGGGCCGATAATGAAATTGTTCGAGAGATTTATTCAAACAATGTATCGTATCATATAATCGCATCAGATAATACCAGTTTAGAAACACGAATCTGTTTTTGTTTGGGCAAAGTTCTTAAATTGTTCAGTAATGCCCGTAAATCTGGGAGAGAAAAATAGAGAAGAAACGTAAAACAACGATTTCCAATCATAAACAATTAATTTGTTTTATTTTTGCAAAAAAAACTTGTTATAATATTTGAGTATCCCTTTAAGTTGAGATATAATATTGCCTTTATCAAGGGATCGAATCATTATTATAATTTCATTACAAGCTCATTATTTCTTAAAAGTAAAGTGATAAATAAAGTCTGCATATTCCACTATCTTCGAAATAAATTTCGAAGTTCAAGAGGGAATGTATAATGGATTTGCCATTTGCAAGCTGATTTTGACCTCAATTTTAGATATTATATTCTCTGAATCCTTGCTTGGATGAAATCTGATAATCGGATGCATTTTTCTAAAAGTGCAGTTATCATTATTGTAGACAATAATTTAGAAACGGTAGAGGCGCATAATACACGCTTTTAAATAAACCACTAAGATCATTAATTAAAAACTTTTACTTCATAATTACATGAAAGAAAGTACCGCTATTAAAATGTGCTATGAAATTGTTTGCATTTATAAAAATTCAATGAAACCTTAACAAAAGAGCAGACGCTGGTTAAATAAAAGATCTATTAATAACAGTGGAGCTGCACAGATGGCGTCTCAGTCATTAATTTTCATTACAGCCCCGACTGTAACAACACGGCAATTTCCTCCATAAATGTATTTAAATAAACTTTTATTTATATCCTCCATTTGTCTACGGGTCCTCCTAAATGTCTCTTGTTTCTGAGAGATATATAGTCCAATGCAAAACCTTTTCAGATAAGTAAATCCGAAGGCAATTGAATTTAAATTAAATGGGCAGTATACTGTATACCTACTCATTAATTAACAGAGAAGTTGAATCACTAAGGACGCATATAAAACGAAGAATTATAACCTTCTTATTCTGCTTAATAAATATCCACTTACTCGAGTACAAATTCTATGCAACTTTGTCACCATAAATATTGCTTACCTGCAAAAAGAAAACAAAATGAGTTAAAATATTAAAATTTAAACAAAAGAAACACATGTATTTCATAACAGGTTAAAGGGCGTTTTCTCTTTCCCTTTATCTTGAACAAATCAGTATACTTCTATTTAAGTTTAAATTAGCATAATATGTAGGTAAGTATTTAAATTTTAAAAATCTAAGCGTAGATTTTACTTTTACAAACATTACATTATGATACTATCTACTTTATGGTTATGGTATGGCAACATTATGGTTAATTCATTAATAATAATTAAGTGCTAAATTAATTCATTACCCAGTGCTTGTGGGTCTCTATAACTGTAAATAGTAATTATAATTCACATTACAATAAAATTAAATTAATACGTAAATAAATTTAATTGACAACTATATTTATATCTACATAAAATGATATTACTTCCTTAACGACTCCTGCAACTTGTTGATGAACAAAAGTAACTACACAATTTACAGAAAATTTAGTTACTGTATATTAATTCCCTTATAAACTCGAAAACAAGGTACCTATATTGCGAATGATGTCTTTCAACAAAATTAAAATAACGAGAGAAAAAAATTATAAGAAAAATAAATAATAAAAACACACAGATAAGTGACCCTTCTTCAGATGAAACTCAAAGATAGATTTCCAACCGTCAAATTCGGAATGCGCAATTCTTCAAACAATGGCGATCGCAAATCAAACAATAAGCGGAAGGAGCATGTACTTTTGATTTAATGTGATGCTGATGCATTGATTTGAGACGATATTTGCTGAAGGTAATAATGGTCTCCTTCCGTTCTGAGCTTGAGATAACCATCTTGAGATCGGCAAGTCAACGCCTCGAACCACGAAGCGTATCACATAATCCTTTTATTGTAGTTATTTTTACTTGTAAATCACCGTTAATGCTTTGATTGCGGGATACTTTATCTAAAGCATCATCTTCAAGATGTTAGTACCAAATGTATTAAAAGAAACAGATTTTCATACGTATTCATATAATAGATATCTATTTAATTTAATTTAATATACCAAATTAATATTGCCGGATCTATCTCAATAAGAAACTCCATAAGCAAACTCGTGATTCAGGTCGATAAAAAAACTAACGTAAGAATTCCGTTTTCAAGAAGAGTTCAACATACACACTTACGGTCTAATATTTCAATGACTCGGCATGTCTGCAATGCCTTTAATATTAAATGTTTTCACTTCTAAAACATGCATTATACGCTTATAAAGCAAAATTATTACATGAACCTACGACTTTGTGTGTCTATAAATACTTTAACCGTACACTATAGAGTATAGGCACATAAATTAATTATACCTTTCTATTCGTTAATCAAAATCCATAAACAAGCGGCAAACAAAGGTTTTATTAACCTCGTCCCCAATCAAGTCGCCGCGTCGTAAAAACGTTTCATTCCCGTCAATTACCGTGTCATAAACAAAGACATACACGTACGTACAATTATAAAAATCAACAAAAATCATTCATTGAAGCGTAACGGAACAATGTAGTATTGTTGTAGGCGCGCCTCGCGAAACAATAGATAGGGCTTAAAATAGCAGACAGGCTTTTTAAACAAACATTGCCCACGCCGCGGGCTACATAACACCCTGTGAAAGACCCTTTCATCCCGCGAAATAATGAAAGCTCATGAATAACATTCGAAAATCTGGCTCCCCTTTAAATGATCAGAAATGGTCGTATTTTCATCTTTTTCAAGACAATGGGGAAATCTGGGATTACCTCGGACCTAACTCACTAATTCAAAGAATTTAGGTTTCCTGCTCTTACATATAACTGCGAGCGCGCACGAGTAACTTTGTCTCCGCAACTATTTTGTCTCTCCCATCAATTTGTATGGGGAGTTGCGTCGCTACGTGCGCGCACTTTCATACTAGCCCATAGGTGGGAGAGACAAAATAGTTGCGGAGACAAAATAGTTGCGGAGACAAAGTTGCTCGTGCGCGCTCGCTCTAACTATACTTCGTACTTGATAGATTTCTGATCATTAAATATTCCAAGATAGATGTAGTTACTACAATATACCAAGTATAATCAACTCTTCCAACCCCAAATTTTGCATCCCTCCCCGAATCCCCAACAACACTACAGTCTACAAAGGACTCATTAGGGATGAATTTGATATGAACTATAGATTAAAATGACAACCTCTATTACTAAAACATGCGAATATGTTTTTAATTTATTTTTTATCGTCTATGGCAGTTCTTGTCTTGATTTAATCTGCGGCCAAAGCAAATGACCCTATAATTAGAGCATTAGTGATGATGAGTGTACTTACACTTGTGTCACGTCGCATTGCAATACCTCATTACGTTCGCACTCAATGAGCCAATAAACCTAGATCTCTATTATAGGTTTAGCACGTTAGAATCCCAATGAAAGCCTGACATGACGCATTGCGTCATTTCTAATACTTCTAGCGGATGATCAAAGCCATCTCAAGAGCCTAGACTCTAGTCATTAGTTCCCCTTCCCGAAATGAATGGCTTGCTAATTTCACTTGGGGTAATGTACGAATCCCGATACGTACTAAGTTTTACATGTGCAGTTTCTATTGTTATACATAGCCAAACAAAAAAATGTCTAGAAGATATAAAAAAATAATTTCAATGAGACAGTACCTATATATCAAGCAGTTTTAATAAAATTAGATCCAAAAAAGGTAAACAAAGCCATTTCCAAAGAATTATTATAGGAATAAACGCGTAGTGTGGGCTAAAGAACTAGTTAAACCATCCCACACGCTACACTATTCCGTACTTTTATGGTATAACCTAACGATCTTCCTTTAATTTTACTCAACTGTAATGCTCAATTTTCTACAAGACGCCCACAGATAGTTGAGCTATCATCGATACTTTACTCGTTCACAGTAATAGCTATAATAACACTTAGTTTATTTAGAGTTCCAGTTTAATAAGTGCAAAGTTTGGATATATCTACGTCCTTTTCATTTTAACGAAAAGATTGTGTGATAATTATAATCATCAACATAAACAACACTATACCACGTAATAAATTTAAATTCTACGCTTATCGCAAGCTTTGTAGAGAGTATGTAGAACGTATGGTTTCAAATGGAGCTTTTATTACCACTTCACATAAATCATGCTCAATACACAAGTAAATGATCGATTTCCACACAGTGACATTCAAAAGAATCAGATAGTAATATCGATAGCCGAGACTTTCGAACGTAAACATAAAATGATAATCTAATACATAATTTCTGACATTTAAATTGCAATTACACAGAATGGACAAAGAACTACGCAACGAGAAAGTGAAATCAAAAAAAATCAGCTTGACCACAATTGGCAATCAATGACAAAGCAAAAATGAATCCATTACTTCGCTACTTACCCACATAATTTTACTCCAAAATGATTATACTCGAGAATAAATAAAGCCTGTGATTCTTTTCAAAATGCAGTTACAGTGAAAGTGTTTTTTATCTATTCCTGACACGTACATAAGATTATAAATGGCTTAATGTTCATGAGATTAGGTTACTTCTGATGCGATCAGCATCGTATATTATGTTTTCCGATATAATATTTTACCTTTCGCTAATCTCGTAGAATAGGTACGATCTATCATTAAATATTTTTGACATGTCACACAACACGTTTATAGTGACTTCAAAGCCATATATTTTTCTAGAAAGTTTTCCATTTCACGTGGTAACAGCAACAAATTTTCCCGAACACAGAACTTTCTAGAGCGATATAAATCAAATAAGAATTTAAACCTACATCCAAGCGCATCATGCATAACTAATACTATGGTAACAAGTAACAACGTACGCCTATTTTAATTGTGCGTGAATACTCTCTCGAGGCGACGCTCCACCGAGCTGCGTAAATTTTCATAAAAATTTGCTCACAGCTGCATTTTATATTAGACGGAGAACGCATGAGAAAGTAGCGCATAACAATAACTGTACTCTTACATATATATTTGCACGAAGGATGCCTTATAAAGAGGCGATATGATAAATCAAATAATATATTCGAGCAATGGTCTAAAGATTTATGATTGCAAATATGTTATTATGCCAGTAAATTGTAGCTTTCAGTATTTATTTGTGAGAAATTGAAAAGTTATGTTGCATTGAACGTCTTGGCCTATTTAATTGTATAAAATTTATGAGATGTAGGTATGCAAGAACGAACACTAAATATACTAAATTTATTTTGAATTCAATTAAATGTTCATATAGGTATCCGTTCTAAGTTCTATCATGTACTATTCTACCATATCTCCAACACTTTTTCGTAATTGTTCTGAAGCGTAGAAATTTTATTACCCACGGACAATTCGAAATAGGAAGTTGCGCAATTTAACAATTATTAGAAGCGATTAAAAATTTTCTTAAAACACCACACATGCAGTTAAAATAAATCAATTCGTTAACAATTTTTAGTTGTTCTGACCTACAGCTACGATTTAAGAGTATATTATTTCAGAATAATGAAACAAAAAATGAAAGAGTCGTAATCAGTAATATTATTAACATTAACATTTTAATATCCTTATTAACATCTAGTTAATGTAAATATAAATTGTATATAAAACGTTTCTAAATATTGAAGTAGAGCATAAAATTCACACCTAGATGCAATTGACCCAGCTAAGTAATTTGAAACGCGCCTCTGCAAATTAATGTTTACCTCGTTACTTTTTCTAGTACACACTTGCAGTAAGCAAACAAGAAACTAAAACTGAAAATAAAAATTATAATGCAAATCTTCATAACTCTCGTCCAAAAATCTATAGATTTTCTTTTACTCAGTAAGAATTAAATATAACGTGTAATCTTTGATGCAGTTTAAACTCAATCAAGGAAAGATATACAACAATACAGTGATACAACCAGCCCTTGATGATTACCACATGTTCTAAGATAAAATGTCATAGTGACATTTCCATACAATACGCATTTGCGAATACTCATCATCAAGACAAAGACTGCTAAGAAACGAGGTGTTAAATCTCACCTAGGAATATAATGCGCCACATGTCCAAATCTCTATTGATATAATTTACAACTTTAACGTGGAAATGCGCAAGTTTCCTCTGCTAAAATATGGCTAAAATACTAGTGACAGTAATATAGTAAAATGAATACATAGATATTCATTTCGTTTGTATATTTTAGGTACTACAACAGATAAAACACCCGTGAATTGAATTAACAGGCATATGACTGATAACGGTCAGGATACTATGCGAATATGCAATATGGGAAACGATTAGATAAAAGCAGTACAAATATGAATCATTATTTTTATGGCACATAAGGAAAGTTTAAAAAATTTGCAAAATGAAAATAAAATCTTTGCTGCAAAAAATATTAATTTACGATTCTACGTGAGTTTATTCCATTTACAATATTGTTTTTTCAAGCTTCAATACGTTGTATTTATTTATACAGACATTCGAAATTGTCCAGCTGTCCCGATGTTCAAGATACAGTTTTAAAGCCGCAGGAGTAAAGCTCCCATAATTCCCATAAACAATAAAAACTTTTAAAGTATTAATTTCTGTTGTAATTTATTTTTATGGTCATTTAGTTCATTCCACAATATGCTATTCAACAAGGATTAAAATAAGAAACATCATATGCAATGAAAATCAATCCGGATTCTATTTCTTTCCGACTCGTCCCTCTTATAATAAAAATATGTAAAAACATATTTTGTTACCTTCCATTATGTTCACATCTCTGTATTAAGTATCCAACATGCCCCACCTTATCGTCTATCTAAAATCCCATTACCGTCCCTAATTACACCTGTTTTCACATACAGAGTGTACTCGCAGGTTGCACGCGCTCCGGACATTGGTCACGACTGTCTTCACCCGTTAGACCAAGCCACTTTCCCTCTCAGAGTTTTTGTCCAAATTCCGACCGTCGTTGCATCAACGAGCACCCAATGAAGACGAATAACTTTGAAATGATCGAGTTGAACACCTCTAACTCAATCACGGCTGATGAGGTTCACTCGACATGATAAATATTTGTTGGAATCTCTCTCTCACCATAATATGTTGACAAATTAACACCACGTGTAACACGTGCCAAGCGTAATCGCTCGAATTGTTTGCTCAAGTATATAATTTCTTGTCTAATATTTTTCTTCTTCTGGAATATTCTGCTGTTTATTTAGTAGCCACTATGTTTAATTACGCTTATATCCATAGATCTTATATCAATTGAAAACTTAAGAATTTAATTTCCTCGGCAGAAAAACATGGCTAAATTGACTTTGCTTACATTCATGAAGAAAAAAAATCGTAAAATAAAACCGAATGAATACCATAGCTTTCCCCATTCGCAAATTGAAATGTTCTAAATAAATCTATTACTGTAAGCATTTCGCTGTCGTATTATAAATTACTCAAGTACACGAACTACACGTAACTATAGGTTACATTTGATCGAAAATTACAATCGTGGCCTGTAAATCATTCTTGCTGTATCGCTTCTTGTTACCGTCCGATGATATTTCATACAACGATATATTTATCGTGGGCTATAAATAAAGAAGAGTACTGATCGCTCGATATAACCAATAGCTGGAGTATTTATCGAGAGTAGCTCTTACAAGCTTTCAGGATAGCAACGGTATATTTAGTAATTAGAGTGAGGCTGTTTAATTACTACCGCAATTACATATTGTGCTATCCTCTCTTGGATCGCATCTCTTGTAATTCCAGACTCATGACAACCTTACTTTCAATAATAATATAGAGTAGAAAATCCTAATTATTTAATAGAATGAGGAACAAGTTTGGAATTTATTGTACAATTTACAAATTAAAATAATCTATTTTGTACTCTAATTGATAATCTTCATATTCGATCATACATTTTTTACTTCAATAAGTCAAGTTACATACAATCCGTCCTACGCGTGTTACGAAATGAAGTCGCAGAGTAATACAATAATGATAGAAAGACACCAGTCAAAATAATTTAATGATAAGTCGTATTGATAAGTTGTTTAGTAGAGTAGCAATTTCAGTAAAAGTTTAAAAAATACAGCAAGTATTTGCTAATAACTAATAAGTTCCATATAGAGGTAAACTGTAATCATACACAGTACACTTTCCATTTATAGATATGATCGCTATAAAAGTGTAATTGAAACAAAATTGCATACAAGAGCTATTTACACAACGCGAACGTAGCAATTATATTAATATAGAAACGTTGCAACATTTAGTGAAATAACTTTTACGCCGCAAAATTATAGCATTTATTTTTATGTCCGATTAATTTACAACGACATGAACAAGCTAAACTTTAAATAAGCAAAACTTTTAATTGGTCTTTATGTTACGGATTTCTGTTCATCGCACTTTAAATTAAAATAAACCTAAAACAGTCCTAAATATAGATTAAATATGATAAAGATGTACTAAAATAATTAAAATTCGCATTTATTTTGTTTTCTGTTGAGTTTACTGCTGATTTAATACTTTCATACTGAACAATATTAACGATTTTTAACAATGGTCTAACTTCTTTACAGTATAGTTAGTCGTTCAATTTTTACAGACGCGCACAAATAAAATCTCACATCTATCGCCTGGTGTGTAAACAGCCTAAGAAGGCAGATGAGCGCGTGCGGTCTATCCACGTCTAACGGTGAAGCGATAATCGCGGGCAGATAAAAACAGGCGCATAACGGACCGCGCGTTGCGCTCTGTCCGTCATCGCGATCGCGTCGCAAACGTCGCATCTATATCGATACGACTTGCAAAAATAATAGTGCAGTATATCATTTTTATAGGAAAATAATATTTGCAAACCGCTGTTAGTTTTATTTTATAACTGTAACTAAAATAATAGTTACTGAAGAAAGCAAGCTTAATTTTAAAAGTCTCAATTAAAAGTAAATATTGAAATAGTTTTTCATTAATCTTTTTACTGCATTCCACATTCGGGATTAAGATTAGATATTCGGTTAGGTTGTATAAGCTATAGAGTATAGACTAAAACTCCGACGTAAAAACTAAGCGACGTATTTATTATTTAATATGCTACAGCTACGCCACGATCTCTTTCTTCTTGATGGAAATTCGCTATAATTTTAAATAACACCAGAAATCGTGTCATAAATTTTTATGGTAAAATGAGCATTAAAGTAGAGCAAACATTGCATGCAAAAAACATAAGCTTCATAAGGCAGTGAACAAGAACCAGTCCAATAAACGATGGTAAAAATTAAGTCGCTCAGCTTCAACAAAATTGACTGCAATTTATCCACAAGATGCATCAATAACTTATCGACGGTAATAATAAAATCGATGGTATCGATAAAATATCTACAGAGTCTAATGGAGCGTGGCGAAATGGAAATCGATAAAGTTTTACAAATCGACTACTGAACGATGTCAATGTTCATACCACACAAATAGCGCGATAAACTTTCAAATCGATGATGGCTTTGAGATCTCAATATTGATATTGAAATTTTAGCTCACAATAAATTTGCACAGTCATTTTCCTGTCTATGAAAAGTTGAAAACATATTATTTTTATTTTTGTACATTTTGTTTGAAATAATAAGGATTATTATTAGTCTATAGTCTATTCACAATAAATCCAGTATTTTTTTAAATCTGTTACAAATAAACTACATATATATTGCCAGATACCAAGTGACATAGGCTAGATTTTATTATATCTATATGTATTTAGACGCAAATTATTACTTTGTTTATTAAATATAGGAACAAAATTTCCTGTTAATAAATATTGCACTTACGGAAAATTAGACTTTGGATTTGGTGTCCAGGCCTTATATTATAGATTTATATTTAAAGAATAGGTAACTATCATATTCACAGTATCACGGTATAGCACACAAATCCATTTTAAAGATTTACTTATGGTTAACATGAATAATAATCTTGTATAAGTAGAGTTTAGAAGTCGCACAATATTCACGCAATGAGCATTATCTTAGTATTGCGTAATGTGACACCAGCTCTAGAAAAGCCTGTAGGGACTGATCAGTTTAAGTGCATGGAACAATTCTGTTTACATAAAATGAGCGAATTAAGGACATGAAACCTAAAAGTAGTTATATTTTGATATTTTCAATCACAAAAACCTGGGTTCACTCGTTTCGTGAATCAATACTGTAACATTACATGCCACAGAGCATAAAAATATGTCTAGTAATTTTACATAGGCATACTAAATCAAAGTCACCCTTCTGAATCTTGTTACAAGCATGCCATTCGTAATTCCCTTGTTTTAGTACAGTCGTAATGTAATGCGGCATTTAAATGGAAATCACATAACTATTTTGCGATGGCACGCAAACAATGACCTTGCGATTCAGAATATTTTTTACATTATGCTATATATTCATTAGATATTAATCCGCAGTGAAATTATTCATAAGTCTGGGTAACTTATTATTCCACTGTGTATGGATTTATCCTAATCATTAATCATACGGAAGGTGACTTTTACCCATCAATTAAAAGTAAAGTTACCTACTGGACATATATTTTTTTGAAAGAAACACATTTGTGTAGTAAAACATTGAAATAAATACATATAAATAGTAACTAACAAGAAATGTTTTTTAATTATAAAATAATTATTGAGATTTCGGATAGAAATGTATGTCGCTCTATATTTATAGATAGTAGATACACAATGAACTGAAAATATTATATATACAAATAAATAAAAAATCCCTATTCGATAAATTAGATTTGACTAAAACATTCACATAAATCCGAGTTATTCCTTCCTCAAAGTTAAAATAATTACGTCACGAGTCACGACATAAACCAAAATTTATCTTTTCAAATTGCAATACGCATTAAATTATCCTGTTTCCTTTTATAACTCATTTATATATGGATACAAGGAATATTTAGAGTCAATTTAAGTTGTCGTAAAATGTTTCATATTATATTCTATCCACTATAAATAAAAAATAAGATTTTCTGTAAGAAATTACATATCATAAAAATGATTAAATCATCACAAAGAATGTCCCTTTCCTAAAAATGATTTATGGTAATAATTAACCGATATAAAAGTGTATAATTAAACACTTTAGTCCGTTTTCTTATGGGAAAAGGTATACATTTTTGAGTAAAGCAATGAAATTTGGTTCGAATGTTGTACTCGTCCACCTAAGCCCAAATCGCCTGGTAGCCAGTGTCTACTCCCCGGCAGAAGGGAGGGAGGGGGGGTAATAGAATAGAGCGCCCGGCGCTCGGAAAAAAAATTCTGGCGGATTCATTTGGCCCTTTGAGTCGAGTTTGGTGTCGTTATCAGGTAACTAGATAATGCCCGATTCATTCCCCATACCAGTTTTTTAGGGTTCTGTAGCAAAATATGTCACAATCTTTAAAATAATAAACTTTTGGCTGTGGCAAAATCCAAACAAACCAGTATATTTTTATATTTTTGTATGAAACTTGGTGTATAAAAAAATACTGTCTGAAAGGCCATTTTATGCAGACTATTAAAACATTAACATGTAACATATATCTTACCATTTTCAATGTGAAATAAATTATAGAAAGTACAGGAACGTTCGTCAGCGCAGCGTAGGGGACGGCTAATAGACCCGAAAAATAAGCAATAACATAAAACAAAAACCAGTCAAGTGCGAGTCTGACTCGCCCATCGAGTGTTTCGTACTTATTTGTCCTTTACCATGTTATCTTGTCTGGTAGGACCTGGTTAACTGATACACACACACTTTCGTCTTTATAATATTAGTGTGATTTTTAATCATCTTTAAATTAAAAATGAAGTCAGGTAACATTGTTAAAAATAAAGATACATATATAATAATAGAACGTTTTTGTATTAATAATAATGACAACCACTTCCACAATAACATAATTCGGTACATTTGAGCTGGCGTATAAAACACTTCAATCTGGAATTGCAAGATTTCACGCACCGACATCTTATCAATTCAAAGCTTCTCTTTTCTTTTTATTTCAGATGGGCAAGGAATATTTTGATTTTTTTAGGTCCCTAAATATATACAGCCTGTAAAACTGCCCTTAAGGTGTGTTGTTTAAGGGCAGCTTCTGTGGGAGGCAAATTTTCGATTTGCCTGTCCGTTTTTGTTAAAAATTTGTTTGCGACCCTCATTTACTGTCACAGCGGGGTACAATGTGAAAAATAAACATGTAGGTACTTATAATAATTATAAAAAAATATAAGTTCTGGATAAGGGTATCCTTAAAATATCGTGACCGTCCTTACCTATCATGCATTGTAATCACAAACTTTTCAATTTCACTGTCTGCATATTTGCCACTGTAAAGTGCTTCAAATCCTCGTGTGCCATTCGGATATGCCTTCCATACCTCAAATGCATGTGTACCTATAGTTCTTTTAGACCTTCTAGCTTGGAATACATGATATTCTGTACTAGCCATATCTGTCGACTGTTCTTAACATTATTTTGGCTACTACTACTATATCGTGTGTTCCAAAGCTAGAAGGTCTAAAAGAACTATAGGTACACATGCATTTGAGGTATGGAAGGCATATACGAATGGCACACGAGTATTTGAAGCACTTTACAGTGGCAAATATGCAGACAGTGAAATTGAAAAGTTTGTGATTAAAATGCATGATAGGTAAGGACGGTCACGATATTTTAAGGATACCCTTATCCAGAACTTATATTTTTTTATAATTATTATAAGTACATGTTTATTTTTCACATTGTACCCCGCTGTGACAGTAAATGAGGGTCGCAAACAAATTTTTAACAAAAACGGACAGGCAAATCGAAAATTTGCCTCCCACAGAAGCTGCCCTTAAACAACACACCTTAAGGGCAGTTTTACAGGCTGTATATATTTAGGGACCTAAAAAAATCAAAATATTCCTTGCCCATCTGAAATAAAAAGAAAAGAGAAGCTTTGAATTGATAAGATGTCGGTGCGTGAAATCTTGCAATTCCAGATTGAAGTGTTTTATACGCCAGCTCAAATGTACCGAATTATGTTATTGTGGAAGTGGTTGTCATTATCCATACTAATATTATAAATGCGAAAGTAACTCTGTCTGTCTGTCTGTTACTCAATCACGCCTAAACTACTGAACCACAAATTTGTATGAAATTTGGTATAGAGATATTTTGATACCCGAGAAAGGACATAGGCTACCTTTTATTGCGAAATAATATGTACCACGGGCGAAGCCGGGGCGGACCTCTAGTTATTAATACAAAAACGTTCTATTATTATATATCTTTATTTTTAACAATGTTACCTGACTTCATTTTTAATTTAAAGATGATTAAAAATCACATTAATATTATAAAGACGAAAGTGTGTGTGTATCAGTTAACCAGGTCCTACCAGACAAGATAACATGGTATAGGACAAATAAGTACGAAACACTCGATGGGCGAGTCAGACTCGCACTTGACTGGTTTTTGTTTTATGTTATTGCTTATTTTTCGGGTCTATTAGCCGTCCCCTACGCTGCGCTGACGAACGTTCCTGTACTTTCTATAATTTATTTCACATTGAAAATGGTAAGATATATGTTACATGTTAATGTTTTTATAATCTGCATAAAATGGCCTTTCAGACAGTATTTTTTTATACACCAAGTTTGATACAAAAATATAAAAATATACTGGTTTGTTTGGATTTTGCCACAGCCAAAAGTTTATTATTTTAAAGATTGTGACATATTTTGCTACGAAACCCTAAAAAACTGGTATGGGGAATGAATCGGGCATTATCTAGTTACCTGATAACGACACCAAACTCGACTCAAAGGGCCAAATGAATCCGCCAGAATTTTTTTTCCGAGCGCCGGGCGCTCTGTTCTATAACCCCCCCTCCCTCCCTTCTGCCGGGGAGTAGACACTGGCTACCAGGCGATTTGGGCTTAGGTGGACGAGTACAACATTCGAACCAAATTTCATTGCTTTACTCAAAAATGTATACCTTTCCATACAAGCATGCCCATAAGAAAACGGACTACTTAGGCAACAGAATAAGAAATGCAGCGTTCCCGAGAATTACGTGAAAGCATGTAGGGTCAACCGGGGCAAATGCAACTAAAAAATAACAAGTCTCAAGTTTGATCGGTTGCAGTTATCTCCTTTTATATTTGGTCATTTATTTGACCCATTTATTGTTTTTTGTATTTATTCAAGATTATTTTAAACCAATCAAGCAATACAGTAGTCTTATAAATAACTGGTAGTGAGAATATTTCCTAAAATTGGTAGAAAAAGTTACATTAACCCCTAGTCGGGGGTAAATGCAACTAACTGCCATAGCTCTTCTTCTATTTCATATAAAACAACGAATATAGAATATATTTATGAGATTTCATGTTATTCATAGGATTTTGAACTGGATTACCGTGTAGCAAGGACGAGTTTTCAGGAAAAATCTTATTTTTCTAAATGTGGGGCAAATGCAACTATTTGTTAGAGAATTAGTGTGGGGAATGCAAAAAACTTATTCATCGATATATTTTTATTATTCTATATATATATACAATAACGTTATCTATACAATAACGTTGCGATCGTAGATGGCGCCGCATTATTTAGAGGAAAATCTCATGTACCTACTTTGATTTACCACTTTAAATCGCAACAAAAAAAAAATTACAGTGTACTACCTACTAAGTCAATTTTAGTTTTTGGTCAGAACAAATAATATTCTTTGTGTTAAATATTGTTAAAAACGTAAACCAAACAAAATACGTTTATTAGTTAATCAACCGTTAACTAAAAATTACTTGAACAATCACAGAACTATCCTACCTATCGTTTTTAGTTACTTATAGTCTTTAACCACGCTTTATCTAATTTTAATTTTACTTATGAACCCGTCTCTGGGTATAATATCGAAGAAATAATCGATGGTTCTTCTTTAATTAATCATAAAGAAAGTATATTTTGACTACCAAGAAGGATACATAATAAAAATATCGACACTGTCACATCACTAGTGTTTTTAGTTTCATACAAAAATATAAGGGGCTATTGTAACTAACCTCACAGTTGCAATAACCCCACAGTGAAATTTTCATGAGGCAATTGTAACTGCATCAATAACACAAAATAGAGTCAACTAACGCATTAAAAATATAAATGAAATATGCTTAACGGCTTGTGATAATCGTGTCCAATCAAAAACACCTGCAAAAAATCACTCCTAAACAATTTTTTTGTCTGTAAAACTCGACACCTGTTTTTACGGACACCAACTTCAAAATAGCGGTTTGACACAATGGCCTATCAATCAAATAGTTTTCATCGTAGTGGCACCATCTATTACTTGTAAGATTTATTAGTCGTTGAGTTATTGAATCATAGGTGGCGATATATTACAACAACTCTAATAAATTAGTTATGATAACTAGTTGCCATAGCCCCATAGTTGCATTTGCCCCGGTTGACCCTAAACTAAATATTGTACATTAGTCTTCAAAAATGTTCTCTAACGATTGAAACACGCATCGTACATGCTCTGGAACGCTTCTAACTTACAGAACTATTCCGAGAACACCTTTTTACGGCTATTAAGTGGATACCGATGAAAAGAAATGTATGTTATTACTACGTAATGTCGTAGGATCTTTTTATATCTAAAGTAAGATGTTAACAGAAAATACCAATAAAGAATTGTCTGTGAAATCATTAAGATTCGGTTATTTATATCAATGCATTGATTTAATTCAATTGTATTAAAAATATAAATAAATATTTTTGCATAGTATCATTTAAGGACAAACTATTTTGCTGAGAAATCTAAAGGAAAAAGGATAATATTAAGAGGGCAAAACAACATCTTTTGTTGTATGAAAAAAATGGACAGTAAATAAAATTTCCCCGCTTTTTTTGCAAATTACTGTGATCAAATCCTTTCGTGAATAACTGCATCACAGACTAATAAACTTATCGGTATCAATATACAGCCACAGATTATCATCAATTTGACGTTAACGAAGGCTCATTATGTCACAACACCGATCACCATCAAAGTGAACATTGTAACTACACCTCTGTCCCGTAATTTGTTCCTCTCTATTTTATGGGATTTTTAATGTCCCTTATTATGGGGGTAAAACTTAAACGTCTTTTGTAATTTATACAACATTTAAAAAGGATATAAACTATTGTCGATTATAAATCTCCAAACAAGAGTTCTTTATGCAAAAAGTGCTCTTGAATTGGATTTAAGGATTTCTAAAATACAACCAGTAATTATAGCTTCAAACTAAAAATAAATAAGACTAATTAAGCATCAAAGGGCGACAAGGCCGTAGAACATGTAATATAATAAGCCAAACCCCTGCGTCTGTCTACGGTTAACTTATTTAACATTGCTTTGCTTATGCTAATGTGAAATCTGGCACGCGATTTCAAACATTTTCAGTTTGTGCCAAAATTTTTGTTAAACATGATTTACTCGTAAATCACTGCTATTGTAATAATTAATTCATTTTGTAGATTATAACGTTTATAATTAAGATAATTTTCTTATATTTTTAGGTTATTCTTTCTCAAAATTGTGGAGTTTAAATGCATTGTATGAACAACAAAAAAGATTTAACCTAAATACACAGCTAAGGTAAAATTATAGTAGGTTTTATAGCTTATTTTATTAAAGTTGACCTTTTCAATTAAATTAGTTTAAAAAGCGAGCGCATGTTTTTAAATGAACAAATTATTAAAAAATTCAGATTCAACTCAGATTAAAGTACTTACCTAATTAAAAATGGTAAAAGGTTTACATAAATATACGTTAACAAATTGTACTTTGAATAGTCACTTAAGAATTGCTATATATAGTACGCAATCTTTCTGAATACATTAACACAGCCAAGGTTTTCTGCCTAAAGAAAACCCTTTAATCTACTTTAATCTACCCTTCTATCTGGCCTTAGACTTGCTATTACCTAGCTTAAACATAATACCTAAATAGGTATAATTAAAAGAATAGGCTTCATTCGTTTAATCAATAATCGTTTTCGTAGATCCCATATAATGTTTACTTTAAAAAAAAACGATTTCTTCTTATTTTATGTTAGTTAACAAATAAGAAAATGAATAAATTTATAATCCAAAAACAAATAATAATTAAATATATATAATTAAATTGTGAGTAAGACACACCATGTTCATTTGGATATAGATTTTTACTTTTTACTTCCGTATAATGATATAAACACAAACAAAAAATTACAGGGTCATATGTGACTATTGTTAAATATTATATTTATTTTAAATTTCATTTCATTTTCGCATACATTCCAAAATAGAACCGAAAAACTCAATTTTAATTGTGTACTCAAATCTCGTAGCAACTACAATAACACAGCCTTAGCAACTGAAAATTAACTAGACTTTTTCCCTTGTATAGTCGTAATGACTATAATTTTCACGCCTTTGTCCATTAACCTTTCTAGAGCTTTCCTAAGGAGCCTAGGACTGAAATGAAAATGCGTACAAGCGTAGCGCTTCAGCGCTACGTATAAACCTACACGAGTTCATTGTACTCATGACTCTACAAACTGATCAATTTCTTTCGTTTATGTTGAGTTGAATTTAAATATATTGTACTCTTTAATTTATATTTATTTATTATAATATTATATCGTAATTTTTACCATTGAAAAAATACAATGCATTTATATATTTTTCTATTTTTGAGGAAGAAATCATTTTCCATCTTTATTTATTTTATGTGTTTCAAAATATTTTAATGTACGGGTAAAACGCAGTGCAAATATTTTACAAAAATTTTCCGCAGTCTATAGAAAATTTAATTCATGGAAACCGCAAAGAGATGTCGTGACAGAAAAGCTCCAGATTCAGCATCCGCGCAGCCACTGAAGTCTGAAAATCGAGCGTTGAACACTCACCTATTTTTTCCATGACCGATCTTGTAGAGTTCGACGTGCTTGAACTGAGCGTAAGTTGCCATTGTAGTTTTATTAAACACGAGGGATGTAACACTGATTGCGGTCACTGCGCGACGTCGATTCACAGACGTGTAATAGCTACGCCGTTCGTCAGCTGACTGAGCGCGCGCGGCCAGTACCCTTGCTTAAGTCGATGTTGCCACCCTCCGCCCGCGCGTGAAAAGTGAACCGCGCATGCGCCGCTTCCTGTTGTTTTGTTTTTTATTTATTTTTTCATCCGTCACCTGGTGGCCAGTCCTGTTCCGAACACATGCCAGTGAACAGATGACTACTGTCAACAGATTGAAACTGGTTTGACGTTTAACAAAAATGCCTCAATGATTGACAGGAACAGGTATTTCCGCACGCGACACTGTACCTGTCTTATGTTAATTTTTGCACGGATATTAAAATTAGAACGCTAAGATAACATTTACAATTTATTAGTTACATAATAAGTTTACTATTAAATAAGTTAGAATATCTTAATACTATTATAAAGGCGAAAGTTTGTATGGATGTATGGATGTATGGATGTTTGTTACTCTTTCACGTAAAAACTACTGAACCGATTACAATGAAATTTAGCACACATATAGAGGGTAGCTTGGATTAACACATAGGATAGGTTTTATCCCGGAAATCCCACGGGAACGGGAACTATGCGGGTTTTCCTTTGAAAACGCGGACGAAGCCGCGGGCGGAAATCTAGTATTTTAATAATTAAATTGTATGCATCATATCATCACACCAGTGCTTGTCAGGGCCATTTGGGATTTTGATATTTCACTGATTGCCTGATTAGAGTGGACAAATATAGATCAATGATTTCTGTTAATATTTAAGATTAATATAATCAAATAATCATGTGGCTGTAGGTAAAGGTAAAAGTGAAAAAAATAACAAAGGAAAAGATGTTTACTAGTTTTACTAGTTGGAATTTGAAAGATTTTTTTTCCGAAGTCTCTATTGTGGGGGCCCCCTGCTTGTGGAGGCCCTGGGCCTTCGCCCCGTTTGCCCTCCCCTAAATCCGGCCCTGTGTATGATTATTTAATAATTAAAATCGATTACTTAACAATCATCTTATTTTATATTTTTAATTCCGCTCCGTTGCAAAACTATTACGAATTATGCAACTAACTCAGATTTAACCAAAAAGGAAAACCTATAAAATATTTCAACCTTTCGATACAAAAACTTTAGGTTATGGGGCTAGTATACCTAATGTTGGCTCTAATATAGATATAATACGTAAAACGAAACCTAGCTAAAAACTTTAAGTGAGTAGTAAGCACTTTAGAAACGACATTTCAAAGAAAGCGCCTCTATCATGCACCGGAAAGTCTGCCAAGAAAACTATTACCAGTAAAATCTCTACAGTTACTCATTCAAAGCCGTTACTTTTATATATTTTCTTACTTTATCACTGATATACTTTTTTATCAATACGTTTTAACCACTACCTACAAGGTATTAAAAGAATTTTTGTTTGCATCCACGAAATTGAGAATCGAGAAATGGAATCATATAATGGCAATGTTAATGCATGTACCTATTAGATAATAGTTTTTTTATGGAGCTTTCCCAACAACATTTGCATAAGTGACCGATTGTTTTAAACATAAAACCGATGAAGCAAACAATACATATGAAAATTTCTACCACATAATCAATAAGTGTATGTAATGTTATATAATTGTGTTTAATAAATTATTTATTTATCTTTATATATAAAAATGAATCGCAAAATGTGTTGGTAAGCGCATAACTCGAGAACGGCTGAACCGATTTCGATAATTCTTTTTTTATTATATTCCTTGAAGTACGAGGATGGTTCTTATGTAGAGAAAACGTAAACATGTACCACGGGCGAAGCCGGGGCGGACCGCTAGTTAAATATAAACTTGTGTTTATATAAACACGTGCGAGTTATTTTGTATCCGTAATATAGACGCCATGGTAAAAACTGAATTAATACTTGATTACAGTTTAATGAATGGGTGCCGTAATCGGATTCGATGTTGGCATTTCAAGAATCGTAATTTCTTCCTACTTGATTGATTAATTCATATAATCTGATATCAGACTTATTACGTATAGATTTACACGTATATCTGTAAATAGAAAAGTTTAAGTACCTTGTAAACTTATTCCGAGGAGTTCTGGGTTCTATTCCCGGTGGAGACGAAGAAAGAAAACACAAATCTTCGCAAATCACAATTATATTATTATACGGCTCTACCGTCAATATACAGGGTGTACCAAAAAGTAGTGATGAACGGAAGCTGAGAGGTAGAGGACCTAGAGGGCTATCCGAATCACCCCCATGTATGTTATGCGATTTTTCGTATTTTCGGAGTTATGACGTTTTTTTCAATTTTTCACCTATCGCCGAGTACGATGATATTTTCACTCATGCTGACGTCAATGATTGCGCAAGATGCTTGATTTTTTTTGTGTGCTAAGCTGAAAGATAGGCCAATTCAGTATGGTAACATTTACTATCGTTAGATCTTTGAATGGAATAAAAAAAAGAATTAAATGGCAAGAAAGATAAAATTACCCAGTATGTTCACCACTTCAAGGGCCCGTAAAAAAATAAAATCACATAAAAAAAGTTTTCCGTTTGACTTTTAAAAACTTGCTCTATCTATCAGATAGCTACCCTGAAAATTTCATTTTATTATTCAGAAGGCTTCAATCGAAAAATTTAAATCTAAATGTGGTAAGTGCAAAAATTGAATTAACATTATGATCATTAAAACCAATAAATAGGTGTTTAATTACCAGAAATTTTTAAAATAACCCCGCTGTTGCTCAATGCAAGTGCGACATCACCGTAAAAAGTTGTCTTTTAAATGTCTGAATGCCCTTTTATCATTTTTAATGGTTTCTTCTGCTACTATGAATTTCCGGGTTATTTCGTCCAAATTGTGGCATTCTCTCAAGTAGCCGAGGTCTTTTTAGTATTCCCATTGAAACAAATCAATGGGGTTTAGGTCGAGGGACCGTAGAGGCCAGGCTTTAAGGCAGGCGTCACCGGCGCATGCGCAGGCTGCAACGATCAATCCATCTTTCAGGGTATCTTTGCCCTTTAGCCTGGCCTGCACGGTCTCCGGACATAAACCCTATTGATTTTTTTCCGTGGGTATACTACAAGGCGAGAGACTGCCACAATTTGGACGAAATAACCCGGAAATTCATAGTAGCAGAAGAAACCATTAAAAATGATAAAAGGGCATTCAGACATTTAAAAGACAACTTTTTACGGTGATGTCGCACTTGCATTGAGCAACAGCGGGGTTATTTTAAAAATTTCTGGTAATTAAACACCTATTTATTGGTTTTAATGATCATAATGTTAATTCAATTTTTGCACTTACCACATTTAGATTTAAATTTTTCGATTGAAGCCTTCTGAATAATAAAATGAAATTTTCAGGGTAGCTATCTGATAGATAGAGCAAGTTTTTAAAAGTCAAACGGAAAACTTTTTTTATGTGATTTTATTTTTTTACGGGCCCTTGAAGTGGTGAACATACTGGGTAATTTTATCTTTCTTGCCATTTAATTCTTTTTTTTATTCCATTCAAAGATCTAACGATAGTAAATGTTACCATACTGAATTGGCCTATCTTTCAGCTTAGCACACAAAAAAAAATCAAGCATCTTCCGCAATCATTGACGTCAGCATGAGTGAAAATATCATCGTACTCGGCGATAGGTGAAAAATTGAAAAAAACGTCATAACTCCGAAAATACGAAAAATCGCATAACATACATGGGGGTGATTCGGATAGCCCTCTAGGTCCTCTACCTCTCAGCTTCCGTTCATCACTACTTTTTGGTACACCCTGTATGCAGTAATCAAAAACTAGTGCTAACCAAGTATAGTTACGTAACGAATAATTTAAATAATGTCACATGCAATTTATTAACAGTAATGTATCTAATATGTTACGTATTACGAATGTGTTTTCACAGTCTCCCGCATGAATTTCGTGACATAGCTACGTGAAATACTGAGATGTCCACGATTTTGCGGTAATCAGTGAAAGTAACTGAGCATTTGCATCACGAGATAGACTGTTATTGTATAAAATTTATAGACACGAACGACTCTTGACCAATCAAGTTGTTATTTATTGACTAATTGCGGTAAAAATATAACCTCTCTAATGCTATATTTTACTCTTTAGTAAGTGCTATTGTTTAAGCTTGCAAAGATTACAGTTTAATTGTGTGTCCTTTAATTTAAATAACTTTATTAATTTTCTCTTTGTTTTATGCATTATTATTTCCTATTATAATATGCATGTTCTTGTTTGTAAATAAACACAGTTCTCTCACTTATTCTTGAATACATTTGATGTAGAGCGTGATTAACGTTCAACGTTCAACGCAATTTAAAAATAATAATTTGGAGTGAGGACAGGTTAAATGTTTCTCTAATGTCTTAAGATGCGTAATGGCCTGGGAACATACGATAAATTTGTATTAAGTTTTAAGAAGTACAAACAATAAAAATAAATTTATTTTATTTTGTGACTTTTGTAACTATGTATGGTGAATTAATTCAAGTAATAAGAATTAAGTCAATTTATTCTGTGTTTTCAATATGTACATGTTTTCAACTTTCATAAACGGCTGTAAAATAAAGTCTGAGTATACTTTATATTTTCATTTTACTAATAGAAGAGAGTTATAAGAAGAAGATGTCTAATAATACCTACCTATTTGTACTTTGACATATTTTTTAATTTTACTTTTTTTTTCATTTCGGGACTATGTAAGTTGCAGTATGCATTATATTTTGGGCACTTAAGGCACTTGTAAGAACCATAGATCGCGATCGAGTATCGTGCGCACGCGCCGGCGATAACGCGCTCACTATCATAATGCACCATGCTATATCGTGCGTGGGAATGCGATGCTTGTCATAAATAGCGTCTCAACAAAACAATTATGACAAAGCCCGGTGAGATATTATGATTTATGATATAATGCCATCATAAATGACGGTTCCCCTTCCCTCTTTACATAGACGCACTATATACAGTTACCGTAAAAAGCGCAAGACATAAGCAGTTGGTCCCGACATTTCTAAACCATAAACACAACTAACGTTTTTGCTGTAAAAGTATGTAATTATGTATTTAATAGCCACTTTAAGGGCATGATACGTGGTAATATTTCGTTGTACTTTCTCTGGAAATGTTCATGGCCTACTTGTTCTCGTTCTGCGTAATATTATACGTGTTAGAAGTAAACATGCATTGCTCAGTTATAAATTGTAGTGGCAAAGAAAATAGTGTGGCGTATCTTTCATATCTAATTATCCGCTGTCCGACGGGTTCCACGCGAGTAAATATATTGAAACTGTAAATTGATATTAAATGAACGTGGCGTGAAGAAGCCGATTCATTATACATTTAATTTTAATTTATAGAGTTTTATTCATCAAATTAATTAACGTTAGATAACGTGTGTTTTGTTCTTTGTCGTTCAAATTATGTTATCAAGAGTTGTTACGAAAAAGTAATTATGTACGTACATATATATCTGTCAACTGTGTTATATATTTCATTACTAGTAATTTTATCATTGTACGTAGGTATTTATAAAGTTTACAAGAATCTGATGATGTACCTAATAAACATAATATTATGAGTACCTATGTCAATTATAAAATATATCATACGCCAATCTTAACAAAAGTTTGTAAATCGTGAGCAGATATAAACGTTGTTGGTTCCTATTTATAATTCAAATGTCTACTTAATTCAGACTGAAGATTACAGACAGCCTAGAACAAATTACTGTTAGCACGAACCGATTTAGGAGTTGAGGGTTTGAATTGAAAATTATTGGGTCAAATACAACTCGTTGAATTTCAAAAGGTTACAATGATGCTCTATTAAGGTACCTTCCTCTGAACTCTTTAAAGGTTAAATGAGTTAAGCTTTAACAAAAAGTAAGGCATATATGGTGCTTATTCTTCTCTATATCTAGTTAATATTCAAAACGGATAATTACTGAAATTCATAACAACAAAAAAATAACTCATGATTTTCATATTATTTAGTTAGAGTTAGATTAATTAAAGTATTGGAGATTCATTCAATTAATTAGATAGGTATTTTATTATTTGTGGAACTTTTTTCTTAATGTGTCAATACTTAGTACTTCTAACATTTTTTTAAAGAATACTGTGTATTGAGTACATAATTTTGCTAAATAGTTAACAAATCAGATAAGAACAATTTACGAAAAATATTTTGAAATAACACAGGAAATACGAGGTAAACAATGATTTCTGTGAAAGCGTCGTCTGTTTGAACGGTTTTCAGATATTTGTAAACGCATTCAAGTGCAGCGTGGCGGCCATGCGATTTAACTTAGAGCAAAATTAGCTGAGACTATTCGAATTTGAAACGTAGCATGCTGAGATTAAAGTTGAGATTCTATTGATTTGGATACATATACCGTGAAATTGTAGTTCAAATTATATGTGTTGTAATGGGCACGTGTTGAAACAGGGAAGCTCGCGTTGTTTGACGTGTGCCGCTCGGAAGATGGATGGCAGGTCTCTGTGTACCATCGCGTAGACTAGGAGCGTAAATAAACGCCGCGTTTTTACACCTGTTGGTTTATGTACTGATTTTGAATTAATTTCTGTTCTTTATAAAAAAGAAGGTAGGGCTTATTTATTGAACTGAATATTCATGGTTGAGAGAGTATAAAGCTTGTCTGAATAAAAATATCAAATATCGTAGTATTGCAGTTGATGGTGATTAGAATATTCTCTAGCCGTAATTTATCTACTATCCAACTAAGAAAAAGATCAATTCAGCGGTATATTCTGACGTCATATTATGTGTTAAGTCAAATTTTTCTCTTTAGTTCCGTGCAATTTTTTTTTTTTATTTAAGTATTTGAATTGTTATTCTGAGTAAAACTATATTATTATGAAATTGTGAATAGTTAATTTTAACTGAAATGAGATACCATTATCTCTATATATAAAAAAATCTTGAAAATATCTGTTATAAAAATACAGCACTTCATAAGATGTCTCGGTTTAATTTTTTAACGGTACGTCTCGGTGCAATCTAACTGCCCGTATGTTATCACAAGAACATTAGTCGTTGTTTACGGTTCACTACTTAAGTGGACACAACGATTTAAGTTTAAAGGGATAAACATTTGGAATGTTGAGGTTAACTAAAATTTTCTATTACTGCGAAAGTCGACCTGTCAGGAAAATATGTGTGACGTTATTTTTATACAACGGGCGCGGCATCGTACCATACACGTAATAAGCCGTGAGAAATAGCCTTATTTCATACAATAATTATTATAATTATTTAAACACTAGAGGTCCGCCCCGGTTTCGCCCGTGGTACATATTTCGCAATAAAAGGTAGCCTATGTCCTTTCTCGGGTATCAAAATATCTTCATACCAAATTTCATGCGAATTGGTTCAGTAGTTTAGGCGTGATTGAGTAACAGACAGACAGACAGAGCTACTTTCGCATTTATAATATTTTATATTAGTATGGATTTTGGTCTCAAAACAACCAAGTTACATATAAAATTGTTTAGAGTAATTAATAAAATACGCACTTGTAAAACATCTTTAAGAAAACTTTCTTTGCAGATCACATTGAAAAACAATTAGGATAAAAAGAAAATCAAAAATGAATAGACATATTATGTTGACTTAACCTAACCTAACCTTTAAAAAGTTGACGAGAGCCATCACTAGAACAATTGACCATGAGAGACGTATGCTTATTTCCCATGACATATGCTTCATTCAGAGTTGTCCAAGAATATATTACAATGTATTAAGTTTCTTAATATAACGCAATGTTAATTTTTATGAAAGAGTTAATTTCATTGTTTAACTTAGAGAAAGTATTTTTTTTTTTCTATTTTAAGCTCATAAACACAATGATGTGGATTACATCGTAATACTGTGGTAATACAAACTTCATTATGTAGGTACACAATTTTAAAACTAAAAGTCAAAGAAACAAAAAGGTCAAAGATATTATTGGCATGTGCCAATTAACACTTGGCCAGGGTACTTTTAAAAATCTAATGGAAAGACTTATTACATAATTAAAGTAAGAGCAAATATGAGTGAATGATGATAATAGCCTACAAAAACATTTCACAGTAATGTTCAAGGCATACAAGGCACAAGGAACAACATACATACATTGCTATTTGTTATTGAAAATTATTAAACCAACTAGGGTCTGAAAATTATTCAAGGATGCTAAGAACTAGCCTAAATTGAGAAAATAATACGAACATTCACCTATATTAACAAAAAAAAAACTTTAAAGAAAGCATATTTTATTGTGCTGCTCATCAATATGTTTGTAGCGTCCTTGCCAAGACATTAATGTAGACCTAAATATACAGGCTTATGTAGATTTATTTTAGTTGAATATTCTAGGTCTATAAACAGGCTGGTGATTCATCCCTTGAACTTGACCCACTTTTGATAATCTAGACCCGAACGCGAAATACAAAGTGACATTTAGAAAATATATTGCCAGCCCTTATCTTGCTAAACGGCTGGTTAAACACATTTAGAAACAATGACTTTATTCGAATAGAGGTTTCAATATGCTTCACTCTTTGTATTAAATAATAACCAAATAAGCAATTATAAACGAAACTTTCTATAATACATATAAGTACTCTAATCTATAGAGATGTTAATTTAATAACAGAACCTGCATTATGATTTCATTAATATTATATGTTTAAGCCGGCTTAAAGTATTTATGCACTCAGTTGATCAATTACTTCTATGCTATTAGCGTAATATAAGATGTAAAACCAAGTTATTATTAATTATAATCACACCTTGTTGTATTATTGAAATGAAAACTAAATATATAATCGTTCTATTGTTTATTATCGTCAGTATTTTCAGTTGTCATAATAGCATTAACTTTTTCACTTCAGTAAGCAGGAAACCAGACCGATAGCGAAGGTTAAGGCCGCACCCTATGACAATATACCTACATCTTGTACAAATTCAGGAACTAAACTATGTTAATACTTTATTTAGGGAATCAACTCTTTCGTAAATAAAGTTTTAACATAGTTTAGTGATGGTACTTGTACCTGTGCTACTACTACATATTATAGTCGTACATATTATAGGTATTATCGTATCTGTGGTCATAAGAAATCTATGTTTATCCGCACATATAGATATACTGTCGTCTGTCGGTGGACTAAGATTTCTTATATAAGACACTCATCTAATCTTAAGCCATGAACGTTTTATTTATAACCAATAAAAAATACCTACTCACTTACCGTCTATCATTCTATTTTATCCCCCATGCAGAGATTCTTTACGTGTCTACTTTAATAATATATTATTTTTACATCCAATTAATGCATTCGTTATCTTATACACTGGAAAAAATACGATAATAATATTTGCAATTTTGCATAATAATTATTATAGAAATCGATTGATCGATCGATACATCGATTGATCGATCGATGCATCGATTGATCGATTGATTGATTGAATGATCGATATATCGATTGATCAATTATTGATTGATCGATTATTGATAGATCCATTATTGATTGATTGATCGATTGATCGATCGATACATCGATTGATCGATTGATTGATTTATTGATTGATTGAATCATCGATTGATCGATCAATCGATGAATCAATCGATCAATTGATATATCGATTGATCAATTATTGATTGATCGATTATTGATTGATTGAATGATTGATCGATTGATTGATTGATTGATCGATCGATCGATTGATCACTTGATCGATCGATATTTAGTGTACAGAGGCTGGGGTCTTCAAATTAAATACCGGATATGCTCAACTACTTTATTACATTTATAAATTTATACTTTATAACACTTAGGTGACTTAGGTAGGCGAGTGGCAGGCGACTGGCTCTCGCAGGAGTGTCGCCATTCGCCGCGCCACAAACAGCTGAATTTACGATATTCGATTACTGCGAATAATAACACACACTACATACACCCCCTTCTAAAAAAAAATGATTTACATAATTGACAAAAATTAGCAAACATTAACATTTGGGAGTCACAGTCAACTCACGGCTTCGCACGGGTGCATTGCTGATACTAAATACGCTACAGAAAAACTGAGAACGTTGTAACTTGTACATATATAAAAACAGCGGCCCGCTCCGGCTTCGCACGGGTATAAAATAATATATATAGCCGGGCGGCCGGCCGGTACCACCGCAAATGCTACGTCCCGCAATTTTTAAATCTGTAATATCTTCGAAAATATTCACTTAAATCATACGGGGTAAAGGGCCATATATATCTATATTAAATGAACAATGTATTCAAGGTATTTAATTGGTTAAGGCTGCAGTCTAGCAAAATTGCGTTTTCAACAAGTTATTTGACAATTTTTTCCCGGCTAATGAAATGATAAACTGTATTTTTTTTTTTCTTGTTTATCAATTAGTGTTATATACGCAATGCGCGTGAATTTTTTCACATTTATAAAGTTACTTTATGTTACCTTAATCAGGCCTTCAAGATAAGTCTCTTTCCCCCAAAGACATTTCGAGCTAAGTTTGTGCACTCACTACGTTGCAACCGATTACAATTTATACAATCTGATCAGCGCATTATTATCCTTATATAGTCGTTATTAAAAACTGCTGAATACAATTGCCGAAAAACTTATGATTTTCCTAATTAGAACGTTATAAATTCATTAAATTTCCCATTTTTTGCCTTACAAAATCTATTGATAAATACTGCTAAAAGTTATTTTTTCCATTAATTTATTCGAGTTGGTTGAAGACCAATGAGTATTAATCCTTTAAAAAATTTTTTTTTTTAATTTTGATAATTCTTTAAATATTAAAAAAATATTTAAAATAATTAGGAAAAATCCTAGCGAATTTCTTTAGTCGCGCTCCTTGGGCCGGAGCGTTCTGACGTGTGCTCTACGCTCGATTTTCCTTCATACCGAAGTGAAAGTTGCTCTACTTCATTAAATTTAATATTTTTGTTAATTGATTATTTTTATCTTAGTTTTGTGCAAATATTCGTATTTTTAAACATTTGATTTCGATATGGAAAATAAACGAAAAAAATACGCGTGTAACTACTAGAAAAAAATTATCTTCGAACATAAAGTTAATGAAACCAAATAGATTGCAAAGGTGATTGGCAACAATTTCTTTATTTTACGGGGTGTCAGTAAAGGGATGTATATTTCTTTAAAACTAAAGTAAGCTCATAAATTTTCTTATAATATATTTTTTTTTGAAGTTCCAAAAATGTTTATTTTTCGTTTGAGAAATACGAAATATAATATAAACTTGTATTGAGAACTTGAACTTCCCAAGTTCATCCGGGGAAATCCCCATACGGGGAAAATGATTTGTTTACTCCAAAATTATATGCCGAGGTGTTTTAATTTTTTCTTCTAGTCATTTTGAACGTAGCGGCATGTTGTTTGATTATTAATTTTGTAACTTAAATACAGGATGTTGGTTTTATATTCTGATCTTACAGACGCGCTGACAAATTTAGTGGTGAAAATTTGCTGATCACAATGAAACATCCTTCAGTGGTAGCAGATTAATTACTCATTTAAAATGTATCGGTGAACAGCGTAAAGGAGAGGAGGACAGGAAAACATTATGAATGTGGATGGTGGATTGTATACAGGGTGTAATCGTTAAGTATGTGCAGGCGATTATGACGTTATTATTGCAGGTATCAAAAAACTTAAAAATGATATCGAAATTACTTTACCTAATGAGCAAAATGACAATAATAACTTTTTAAAAGTATAACGAGAAATATCTAAAAAATTTACTTTATACACTCCCATATCAAAAAGGGAAAATGGGACTAGTAGAAGTTAAATGTCTAATTCCGGCAAAAGACATGAATGCGGAAGATGCGGTTAAAAATAAAAAAATTAATATTTGAAATACAATGCAAAAAATAACACTGTTGAAATACAAATAAGCAGACTTCTGCTTCTGCAACTAAACGTTGCAGAAGCAGAAGTCTGCTTATTTGCTGTTTGGACTGGAGTGAATCATTCGTTAAAAATAGAATATATAAAAAATTATGTAACGTTTAGGCAAAATAAAATGATGGACCATTATCAAGATTTTACATAAATTGCCTACTGTCAGAATTGATTGATTCGAGACTTCAGCATTCGATGCCCATCAAGGACCCATCCTATATCATTCAAGCGATTGAAAAAAAAAAGAGATAAATCCAGTGCAACCGATAAAGCATCAGAATGCTAGCAAAAGATTTATTAGGTTTATCAATATAAATCTATATATTATACATAATATAATAAATCTGTAGAAGACGCGAAGACCGACATCCGCGCGGACGGAGTCGCGGGCGGAAGCTAGTCAGAAATAAATATCTTTTGTTTTCATTTGCGTATTTTTCTATTTTATAATTTTTTAACACAAACATTACATTTTTTTTATTATATACAAAATTTGTTTATCCGTTTTATTAGTTAAACTGAACAACTTTCACTAAGAAACTTAGGTCGAAAAAAATGTATAGAGTTATGCATTTTGTATGGAAAGCTTATTTTTTTTTATATTTCGTCCAAATTTCTTTGTAAAAGTTGATCAGTTATATAAACATGAAGTTGAAGATATCAATAGAAAGTATTCGCAAATTTTGTGTACTGATAAAAAAAAATCACCCGGTGTAATTTTCACGAAAATTGTTTCAAATTGTCATTTTTGGTACTTATTACGAATATTAAATTATGCATACGAATGATTTAATTTTTAAAAATTAAGTGGAGCAACTTTCCCTTAGTACATTTGTATTATTTACACTAGCTGTTGCCCGCGACTTCGTCCGCGATTACGTCGTTTTAGGTCATTCGTCGTTTAAAAAAAATACGTGACACTTTATTTTTGAATGTTCTTAATTGTCTCTTATAAAATTTAACTACATTAAAATTGAACACTCTGAAAATCTTAAAATCGGAGAAAATTGAAAATCTGAGGAAAACATGAAGGAATGTGATTTAAATTCTACATTACTTAGTATTTCAAATAATAATCTAAATTAAATGTAGATTAACAGTTTGAGCGCACCGTTATAGAATATGTACCTAAGTATTAAATTACGTTAGTTTACATAGTAACAAAACAAAAACACGATGACTTTCTTTCGCGCTCGGTACCACAAACTAAGCATGTTAATGGTACGTGGCCCGCGTCACTTGACCCCCCGCGAGTTCCCCTCCTTTGCTATGCGAAAATACATTCGTCGCCCTGCTGTAGGAAAAATTGTAATACTGTGGCCTGGGCGTTATACACGCCCAGGGAGTTCCTGAGTGCCGATAGACGTCCGTCTATCGGCATTTATAACAATCTTATATTAATATCACCATCTTGAGGAAAAGCTTCTAATGTCGATTTAAAACTGCATACATACGAATTAACCTGATGAAACATGTTCTAAAATTGTGAAATGAGTTCAGTTTTAAATTCGAGAAATATTGATAATTCTTGTATTCGACTATTCGTTGTAGTCGAATACAAAATATATTTAAAGAAACTTAGGTTGGCCTTCAGGCAAAAGGGATCCTATCAAATGGTAAACTTGACCTTGTATCTTAAAAGTAAGCATGAAAGGACCTTCTGATAATTGTTGAGCACCAAAGGATCATTTGAAACGCACTACTATAAGAGCGAATATTGTCTAAGAACTGTTTAGATTGCACGTCATGTTCCTCTAAAAGTAGTGATTTCAAAGGTTCCGGTGTATCTTCAAACGAAAGCCGACTCCTTACTCCACTTTAAAGCATTACAAAAATAACATACTACGTTAATATCGCCTATACAGAAGATGATCTGTAATCAATTGTGAGGTTATAAGAAAACCCACTTTTATATTTGTCGGACCCCACCACCGAATTCGTAGATTGATCTTCTATGTTTACCTCTAAGTCATTAAGACTATGCGAAATCTGTCTGCAGTAAGAGGGGCCTCTCGCTATTCGTCCGTTTCCAGAGACCGAATAGTTTCAATTCTTAATCTTTCATTAAACAAACTTAATAATCGTTTTTGTCTCAATTAATTGTAATATTCGCGTCCCTACTCTAGTCATTGCTTATGCTCATGTTCATCTTCAAGAGATCGAATAATATTATGGTGCACCCTATCATTTGTCAAACGGTCTTCATATTGAGTAAAAGTTTCAGATTCTCGAGATAAAATGTGACGGCCGTGATCAGCTGTGAGACGTTATACCCTCTCAGTGAAGGTTTCGGTCTCACGGGATAGTACATGCCGTTCGCGGTCAGCTGTGAGCCGCAATTCTCGTTGTGAAGCGGTTTCAGGTTCTCGGCATAACACGTGTTGTTTTCGGCCTAGAGTATACCTCTAACGATTCTTGAGAACTCTTATTTCTCATTTTCTTAGCTTTGCTCGAATTTCGAGATAAAGATTTTTTAGGTGGCACTGATGCATGAAAATAAAAATTGAGTTAAAACGGACTGAGAGTGTTATAGACAAATATAATCAGAAAGCTTCGAACTCCTAAGCTATCGGAAGTTACACGTGTTATTGTGAGTCAACCATAAAAGATAGACATTTATGATGTCGGGAGATATTTTTTATATAATAAGGAGAACATTTCTTTCATACATGATTTCTGTGTAGCTTTAACCATTAAGGTTGCACACGCGACGAAAGCTTAAAAACCGGCCAAGTGCGAGTCGGGCTCGCGCACAAAGGGTTCCGTAGCAGCAAATATAATAAATTACAGTTAAATCAACCTATCTCAAAAACTATAAGAGATACTTTGATCAAACCAAAAATCGTTGAAAGAGTTAATTAGCATGCATCACCTCTATTTTTTTTAGAATTTTATACCCCGTAGTTATAAAAATAGAGGGGGGGGGACATACTTTTTACGACTTTGAGAGCTGATATCTCAAAAACCGTTCACTTTAAGAAAAATGTTTTTTAGAAAACTTTATATCATTTTAAAAGACCTTTCCATTGATACCCCACACGGGTATGTACATCGAAAAAAAAAATTTCATCCCTCAGTTACATGTATGGGGGGCCCCACCCCCAATTCTTTTTTTTACTATTTAGTGTCATATTTTTGTAGCGGTTCATACAACACATATTCCCATCAAATTTCATCACTGTAGTACTTATAGTTTCCGAGTAAATCGGCTGTGACAGACGGACAGACGGACAGACGGACAGACGGACATGACGAAACTATAAGGGTTCCGTTTTTGCCATTTTGGCTACGGAACCCTAAAAATGGAGTTACTGCTCTGCTCAGGAATATGAAAAATAATTGTACCAAGTTTCGTTTAAATCCGTCGAGTAGTTTTTGTTTCTATACCGGTTATACGGACAAAAATTTTACTGTTTGCTTCTTTGGCATCAGTGTCGATCCCTAATCACCCCGTGATAGTTATTTAGGAAATATATTTCATGTACAGATTTAATATACCTAAGTATACATAATATATTTAGATTCCAATTTCCATGTAACGTTAAATTCGACTATACAATAACTAACAGACAACGCAGGTTACTCTCGTTTCCGTAAGTTGAGGCGGCTACATATTCGGTCCTCATAACATCACTTTTAGTGAACGAAACGACAGCGCGGTTTAATTCGATGCCAATACCATCAGAAAAAAGGAAATATTTTTAATTGTGAAAAAATATTATGATTTACACTATTTTAATATAAAATATATGGCTGTGAGTGTGTAAAAATAAATCCAGCTAGTTTCACATCACACTTATGTTTATAATTAGCTATACGACATGAAAATATACATATTAATTACCAAGCAATAATCATACAGGTAAATACTGAACAAAAGTATTAACAGTCAAAGTTTATTTTTACTAACATTTAACAACACCCATGTAAATGATGAAGAAATGATAATTATCAACGAACTAACCTTTTCTATAATACTTAACACAGCACATTTTTTAAATAATCTTGCTCAACTCTGCTCAAAAATTTGAGGGTTTTGTTGGAACTGTAATGTGTCAAAACTATGATATATCTAAACTACGATACAACTTGCATGCGGAAATGCTCATTACAATCAGTGAATTTAAAGAATAACTAACAACAACTATTCAATTTTATTGAGCTGATGAATATCTTTTGCCTGGAAGAGATCACCGCCGCCTAATAAATATACTGTGTTTTCTTATAAAATCGTAACATAATTTCTTTTATCTACTAAATTTTAATAAATAAGTTCTTTTTGTTATTTTTATCTAAAAATGATCTTGAGCTTATATTAGGCAAAAGTATACATTAACTTTTTATAATTTCAGGACCGCACCTTAAATGGGGTGCTCGGAAAATATGCCTACGGATTATTAATAGAGAAATGATACCTACACAACAAAGTTATGTTGGTTCCATTTTATTTATAAAATATAATGAAAATGGGCAAATATAAAACATATTATGTAAAATGATTAAAAATAAATAAATGAAGCAACTACGATTCAAAGAAAACATCTTTTTCAGTGTGAAAATGCTCTAAGCAATCCTGGATGATGAGTAGGTATAATATCATGTACTCTCATCCCAGTACGGTCGGTACCTCGATAGCCATAACGATAAATATTATAATCAGATAACAGCAAAGTCAGAATAAAAATCATAACTTGTACAGTTGTGAGTGCAAAATTTATGTTTCATTTGGCAATAACATTTTTTTCGGTACTAAAACGTAGTAGTTTGATATGTGGTTGGCTGTCCCTCCTCTCCTTCCTGAAAAATATCCTCCAAAATTACCCGAGATACTTCCAATGATTGAACCATACGTTGGACATTAACTTCAGTCAAAAATTGACGAAGCGGATGATTACTAATTTCCACTTAATCCTTGCTGCCACTATCTTCATCATCAAATCATCAATTTTCAAGTGGTGTTGTAAAATTGTCAGCAGAAATAGTCTTCCAAAGGCGATATAATTTTATGAACATTGAATCTGTAAATAAAAAATCAAACGTTAATAATTGTAAATCAATAAAAAAAGCTACTTACAAATAAAATTTCATCAACAAACTACTGTTCCCAACGCACCTCAAAATCTTGTAAAAGTCAAAAAGAATTCATCATTTTATTATTTCATTCTAAAAGTGTAATATAAAACCATTATAAAACCAATAAAAAACATGAATTGCTATCATTATAAAAATAAATACCTATAAAAGTAACAACTTACCTTTTGTGGGAACGCATGGTGAAAATTCACAAAACACGAAGATTGAATTTGATATTTTTGGTTTTATGACATTTATTTTAATTTTATTTATTTATTTATTCAAATGCTTTATAAATATAAATTTATAAATAATAAATTTATAAAGAATAGAAATATTCGATCACGAAATTATGTGGGTTCGAGTCCCGCCTCGTGATCGAATTTTTTATATTCTTTATAAATGTATAAAACACGAAGATTAAAAATGTAACCAATGAACACAATCAATAGTAGATTAATTGTAATGGTGTCTAGTTTGACTTAAAATAATAAACATCTACCCTCACTTTTAAAAATGTAGTATATTCACACGAAATATAAGCGCACCTTATAGGGAAGGGAAGATATGGTTTAAAGAGTTAAATAAATAACATGATTATATTTAAATTATTAATTTTCAACAGTTGTTCAGTAGTGATAACATGTAAATTGATTTGATTTTTACGAAATCTCATAGATGGCGCTGTTTCAAATTTGTCTTTATACTACTAAATTCATTAAACTGTTTCTCTGCCCAAATTACGTAAATGACATAGTTTTTATTTTGTAAAGCTAGATAATAGCATGGCTTACTCGAAACCAACATTTAAACATGAGTCTTTAGATTGTACGCTGTCGTAGTACACGGAATATGTAAGAAAAATAAAGGTTCACAGCTCCTCCCGCGAAGGTGATATCATGATAATATGTTTAAACTATCCTCACCCGACCTCTTAGGAATATTCATGCAAAATTTGAAGTAAATCTATGCAGTACTTTCTGAGATTAGCCCGGAAATACATACAGACAAACAGACAAACAGACAAACCGACAAACAGACAAAAATTCTAAAAACTATATTTTTGGCTTCTATATCGATTATAGATCATGGATCAAGTATTCTTTTAAAAAAATATTCAATGTACAGTTTTGACTTTCCTACGATTTTATTATATGTATAGATTCTAAAAGTGTAATATAAAACCATTATAAAACCAATAAAAAACATGAATTGCTATCATTATAAAAATAAATACCTATAAAAGTAACAACTTACCTTTTGTGGGAACGCATGGTGAAAATTCACAAAACACGAAGATTGAATTTGATATTTTTGGTTTTATGACATTTATTTTAATTTTATTTATTTATTTATTCAAATGCTTTATAAATATAAATTTATAAATAATAAATTTATAAAGAATAGAAATATTCGATCACGAAATTATGTGGGTTCGAGTCCCGCCTCGTGATCGAATTTTTTATATTCTTTATAAATGTATAAAACACGAAGATTAAAAATGTAACCAATGAACACAATCAATAGTAGATTAATTGTAATGGTGTCTAGTTTGACTTAAAATAATAAACATCTACCCTCACTTTTAAAAATGTAGTATATTCACACGAAATATAAGCGCACCTTATAGGGAAGGGAAGATATGGTTTAAAGAGTTAAATAAATAACATGATTATATTTAAATTATTAATTTTCAACAGTTGTTCAGTAGTGATAACATGTAAATTGATTTGATTTTTACGAAATCTCATAGATGGCGCTGTTTCAAATTTGTCTTTATACTACTAAATTCATTAAACTGTTTCTCTGCCCAAATTACGTAAATGACATAGTTTTTATTTTGTAAAGCTAGATAATAGCATGGCTTACTCGAAACCAACATTTAAACATGAGTCTTTAGATTGTACGCTGTCGTAGTACACGGAATATGTAAGAAAAATAAAGGTTCACAGCTCCTCCCGCGAAGGTGATATCATGATAATATGTTTAAACTATCCTCACCCGACCTCTTAGGAATATTCATGCAAAATTTGAAGTAAATCTATGCAGTACTTTCTGAGATTAGCCCGGAAATACATACAGACAAACAGACAAACAGACAAACCGACAAACAGACAAAAATTCTAAAAACTATATTTTTGGCTTCTATATCGATTATAGATCATGGATCAAGTATTCTTTTAAAAAAATATTCAATGTACAGTTTTGACTTTCCTACGATTTTATTATATGTATAGATATAGGATGACAGGATGCATTTGTTTGCTCTACGAGACCAAGCCCTTAGGGTGACAAATCAACATCGAGCTATGCTGCGCTGTACTGCGCTGTGCTGTGCTGTGTTTCTTAAGCTACGTTTTTTTAACAATTAAACGATGCTGCGCTGTACTGCGCTGTGCTGTGCTGTGTTTCTTAAGCTACGTTTTTTAACCTTCCTATACTCGCGCGTTGGTCTGTGAGACCGACGAAACACATTTTCGTAATTATTTTTATGCAGGTAAATCCTGTGAAGTCGAGTTCCTTGCTAGTTTCCGGATTTGGGGCTAACTTCATTTTAGTGCAGGTCGCGTGGTCGGCAGAAGTTCACGTATCATAGCATTTGGCGCCAATCGGTCCATGAGACCGACGCGAGTATAGGTGCAACTTTTTGTGTAAGTATTAATATTATATATTTTGTACATTTATATATTTTTTAAGACTTTGAATACTTTATGAAGTATGTATAGTAAAATATATGTATGAATGTTGCTCTAAATTATATTTTGACCAATTTTTTAGGCCATACTTCATGTCAAAATGAACGATGATCAAATCAGATTGTTGCTGGAAGAATCAAGTTTTGGTTCTGCTATGAAGACGAAAATGACAGTGAGGTGGAAGACAACGTGGAGGTACAAGAAGAGACATACGACACCGAGCAAGATGATGACAATGAAGAGATATCTGAAGTTCCCGTGATTTTTACTTGGGAAAAGATGGACAGACAAGGCTCAAAACTAAGCCAAACATAGATAAATATGTGCTTTGATATGTTTATTATTATTACTTAGAAGTTTATTTTGTTTTGAAAAAGAAGTTCTGTTTTTAATTTAGTTTTCCCTAGTACTTAAGAAAAACATCTCAAATTCGAGGACTGATTTGTGATAGACTTTAAGTCAGTAAAATAATTAAAAAACTAAGCATGATCAATATCACTATTTCGTTTCAGTACATCCTAAACTTTAAAAAAATTGTTATAGTTGTCGGTTTTCTTAGTAAATATATATAGTGTAGGGGTAAACACTATTGGTCTGTGACACCGTGAGCGAGTATAGGTGTTACAAAAATTGGCGCGAGTATAGGAAGGTCTAACAATCTAGCTCAGTATAAAGTAATCAGCAGCTCGTGTAGTCGTTTATCTCGTCAAATATGACCCTATTTTCAAAAAAACGTAAACATTACGACATAGTTGAATCCGATGAAGATGAAAGTGAAGAAGAAGCGGATATGGATATTTTATGTGTTATTTTGTCGTTAAAAGAGTCCAGTTACGGTAGCTTGTTACCTCACACCATACGTGAAAAATACGGAGAATTTGAATGAATTTAATGCGGCGATGGAGAAGCACGCAGCGTGCTCCAAACCTATTAGCATAGCTCGACACAGCGCAGCATGGCAGAGCTCCATAAAAACATAGCGCAGTTCGGCACAGCGCGGCCCAGCACGGCGGGTAGCGCGCCTCGCTCGAGACTGCTGCGTTTTTAAACAGAGCGTAGCCTCACACAGCGCAGCACAGCATGGGTTGTTTGTATCCTCATTAAAATATTAGACGAGCGAGTTGACCAAACACAGCACAGCGCAGTACAGCGCAGCATAGCTCGATGTTGATTTGTCACCCTTAAGGATTAATGCTGTATTGGTTAAAATCGCTTCGAAAATTAGCCATTATTTGTCGTAAAAAGTAAATGACAAAAAAAGTTATTGTGGGTTATCCATAAGAGATAGACATATACTATCGCGGACTTTTCTGTAGACCTTTTCAATGTGTACAATACTTAGTACAATATTTTGATAAAACTCGTAGGGTTCAGCCTGCGTTTGCAATGTAAGCGGAAAAAATGTAACTATTTACGACATCACATTAGAAACCTCAAAAATAACAGTACTTCTCCACTATTTAATGGATGTTATTATACATATAAACCTTCCTCTTGAATCACTCTATCTATTAAAAAAAACCGCATCAAAATCCGTTGCGTAGTTTCAAAGATTTAAGCGTACAAAGGGACATAGGGACAGAGAAAGCGACTTTGTTTTATACTATGTAGTGATAGCGAAGATTCTTTGACGTTGAATCATTATTAATTTATTATGTGATTACAGGTATCCAATTTACTTCATATTATATTATTATATATCCATACTAATATTATAAATGCGAAAGTAACTCTGTCTGTCTGTCTGTTACTCAATCACGCCTAAACAACTGAACTAATTTTCATAAAATTTGGTATGGAGATATTTTGATACCCGAGAAAGGACATAGGCTACTATTTATCCCGGGAAAATGACGCAATCCCGGAAATCCCACGGGAACGGGAACTATGCGGGTTTTTCTTTAATTGCGCGGGCAAAGCCGCGGGCGGAAACCTATAGTACTGTATAATATTAATTATGTTCAAGTTTTTCTCTAACATTCCGGAGTGCCAAAATTAAATTCAATCATCTATTGACTAGTAATACCTACTCAATACATGTTCTGGCTCCTTATATGAGTGTGATGTTAAATATGCAATCTCATGAAAAAATTAAAGCAAAAATATAAAACAAAATCAAATCACTAAGTATCAACTCGACTCGCATTAAATATGAAATCACTAAATGTGGAGGCTTATTTTCCTAAGTTGCAACTTGCATTCCATGCAAAAACTGAAAGATTACATGGAACCGCAACAGTGGTAATAACTATATATTATGTTACGGTTCAATTCCAAATGATGGTGATATTTAAAATAACCATATAATAAATATTGTTCTTTTAAAAACTATGGGTAAATCGTTTATATAATCAGTTAGTTACATCATTATGGGTTTGCAAAAAGTTGAGTTACGCTAAGAATAACAAGAGAGTTGATAAGACCCAATTAAATATATTTTTTTAATAAACGTCAATTAAATAAAGACAAACTGTAATGTTATCTGTTATGCAGTTTAGTTAGCTAACTGCAGTGGACGAACCAAAAAGAATTTAAACACTCATTAACAAGTCTTACGAATACACTTCCATCTAACGATATAAGGATAGCACAAAGTATTCTTGATTAAAACAAATAAAAATTAAAGCTATTCTCATTTAGAAACCAAGTCTTCTTATTTTTATAGCAATAGAAAACAATGAATATCGATAAATATTTCCACTTAAATCGTTTAAAAGTTAAAACTCGTCACATTAGCTCTAACGTGTCCACATTATGTACACTCACGCGCAGTAAAACGCCAGAAAGCTCACAATTAGTTGTAGTGAAATTTTCATCCGTCGTTCCGTATCTCTATTTTCCAGTACGGCGGTCGAACACCGCAAGCCGCAAATGATTAATGCACGCCTCGATAAAAGGTGGTAACAACAGTTAATTCGATAAATCATTATAGTGTGAAACATTTCCCCTTTCGTTTTGTAGGTCACGTCCTTTGCTATCAATACTTAATTTATTGACAAACAACGTGCGATAAAATAGTAATTTAAAAATATATTTATTACAACTATTATTATGCCTAAGTACTATTGGGACCAGCATAAGTTATTTCTGTTATGACTTCAACACTTAATACCACTAATAACCTTATAGTTCAAGTACATACTAATAAATCGTAATTATAACCTACAAAGCATCATTACAATTATAGTAAATAGTACGAAATAGCCTCATTCAATATAGAGAGCCTGAATCATTTCGATTTAATGCCTATCTTACGATGCAAATAGACTAAGCAAAGGGGATTTCCTCGTATAATGAAATACTAAACAATGGGATATCAAATTTCAAACACTGTTAACCTTTTCTTTGCAAGCAGAAGAAGAATAAATCGTAGGTATGAGTCGATAATTATCACTACAATTACAATGGTAGAAGTTTATAATCGTAACCTTATGCATGCAAACCTTCGTTTTATGATAAAACTTTATAAAACTGGACACAGTTGCAAATGTTACAAGATTTTACAATATGCAAGTACACAACATGATTTCAGAATAATTTTAATTCGTACAATGATTTATGTAAATCAAATTAGGCGTAAAATATTCAGTACTATACATTATCTATACATATAATAAAATCGTAGGAAAGTCAAAACTGTACATTGAATATTTTTTTAAAAGAATACATATTCCATGATCTATAATCGATATAGAAGCCAAAAATATAGTTTTTAGAATTTTTGTCTGTATGTCTGTTTGTCTGTATGTTTGTCCGAGCTAATCTCGAAAAGTACTGCATAGATTGACTTCAAATTTTGCATGAATATTACTAACAGGTCGAGTGAGGTTTTTTTAAACATATAATCATGCTATCACCTCCGGGGGAGGAGCTGTGAACCTTTACTTTTCTTACGTATTCCGTGTACTACGACAGCGTACAATCTAAAGACTCATGTTTAAATGTTGTTTTTGAGTAAGCCATGCTATTATCTAGCTTTACACTATAAAAACTACGTCATTTACGTAATTTGGGCAGAGAAACTGTTTAATGAATCTTAGTACTATAAAGACAAATTTGATTCAGCGCCATCTATGAGATTTCGTAAAAATCAAATCAATTTACATGTTAACACTACTGAACACAATGTTAAAAATTAATAATTTAAATATAATTATGTTAGTTATTTATTTAACTCTTTAACCCATAATAAATCTTCCCTTCCCTATAAGGTGCGCTTATAATTCGTGTGAATATACTACATTTTTAAAAGTGAGGGTAGATGTATATTATTTTAAGTCAAACTAGACACCATTACAGTTAATCTAATATTGATTGTGTTCATTGGTTACATTTTTAAAAATCTTCGTGTTTTAATAATTCGATCACGAGGCGGGACTCTAATAGGTACAAAAAGATTAGTTCGTTGATAATTATTATTCCTTCATCATTTACATGTTGTTAGTAAAAAATAATTTACTTTGACTGTTAATACTTTTGTTCAGTATTTATCTATATGATTATTGCTTGGTAATTAATATATTTTCATGTCGTATACCTAATTATAAACATAAGTGTGATGTGAAACTAGCTGGATTAATTTTTACACACTCACAGTCTTATATTTTGTGTTAATGTTAAAATAGTATTAATAATAGTGTAAATCATAATATTTTTTCAAAGTTAAAAATATTTCCTTTTTTCTGATGGTGTTGCCATCGAATTGAACCGCGCTGTCGTTTCGTTCACAAAAAGTCATGTTATTAGGACCGAATATGTAGCCGCCTCAACTTACGGAAACGAGAGTAACCTGCGTTGTCTTTTAGTTATTGTATAGTCGAATTTAACGTTACATGGAAATTGGAATCTAAATATATGTATACCTACTTATATTAAATCTGTAGAGGTCAATTCTGCACATGAAATATATTTCCTAAATAACTATTATTTTTCATATTCGTGAGCAGAGCAGCAACTCCATTTTTAAGCTTTCGTCGCGTGTGCGTTCTTAATGCGTGTATCTTAATGGTTAAAGCTACACAGAAATCAAGTATGAAAGAAATGTTCTCCATATTATATAAAAAATATCTCCCGACATCATAAATGTCTATCTTTTATGGTTGAGCTTAGGAGTTCAAAGCTTTCTGATTATATTTGTCTACTAGCTGTCCCCGCGACTTCTTTCGCGTGGAATAGTGACTATGGGACCTATGACCATGGGCTCAGGGTGGGGCAACAATAAAAAATCATTTTTATTTTCATGCTCCCACTCCCGCGCCCACTCGCACTCCCACGCCATATGCCACGTTCAGTCCCAATCCCACGCCCACGCCCACTCCCCTTCACAATTAGTACATACCAGATCAAAGTCAGGGTAAGCGCCCCACCCAGCCCCACCGTGGCTACGCCCATGCTGAATTACTACTTAAGATACAATTATTGAGTAAATACGTACTAAAGTCCGGTCGCGAAGCAGAAAGAATTTCGTACAATGACCTCTTTACCTACTGACAGTGGTCACAAACATTTTTGAATGAAGTGCAGTTTACATGAAATATTTGGAGGAGAAAATGTTTTTTACTAATTTATTAAATAAATGTCCTCTATTCATTTACAATACTTATTAGTTAGTTACATTTTAACTTTTTCAATAACAACGATATATTATATAAAAAAAAGTGTGCGTGTACACACATAAGAAGTGAAACTTCTTTATGACCTTATTTTTCAAAAAATAATTTACTATGTAGGTACAATATTACAGAAATACGTTATTCTAACACGCGATTTCGACTTAGGCGGATTTTGATTGGACATAAAGAGTTTGAGGTTTATTCTTATAAATTTTGAATTCACAAAATCATAATTGAACACCTGACACCAATCAAGCAAACACAAACCTTACGCTCTCAGGTTAAAGGTTTACAATCCCTAAGGACGGCGGTCATTGCACCTGTGCGAGCAAGACACATTATTTTTACAAGGGAGTGACAGTGACAGGTTAATGTACGAAATTCTTCCTGCTCCGCGACCGGACTTTACCATAAATAATTAAAAGAATTGTTATTAAAATTTCTTACTAAACTGAGCTAAAAAACTTACGTACCAAATTATTAAAGAAAATCAAGAAATGAAATGCCTAACCTATACCAAATAGTTACTACATAATGTAATTAAAAATTATGATTAGTATATAATATCGAAAATCAAAAAAGAAATGCCTAACTAATTCTACGTACGTGTACGTCTACGTAAAATTTCTTTTAAATTATGTCATATTATTTTTTAGGAACCAGGGGGGGGAGAGGAGCAAATTCTATTTCCTTCCTTTCTTAAACGGATGTTTTTAATAATCTATGGTGTAGCCACTGATCAGCTTAATCGATACTCAGTTTTTATCAAATCCAGCAACAAATCCAAATTAGATCTTTCCTGTCTCACGCACGTAACTAAAGGCTGAAGAGAGAGAGAGCACGTAACTAAACCGTTTAGACGAAGAAAAGTGTATAGAAAAAGGAATAAATAATTTCATAAACTTCCCGACGATCTTTAAAAATAAATTATAACTTTCATTTTTTTCATTCCCACTTTTACCCCTATGTAGGTATAATAAGTGGATGAACCAATTTTGATACACTTTATCTAAGAACCAGCGTCGGAAAATATTCTGCCTAACAAAAAAAACCGCATCTAATTCGGTTTACCTGTTAGCCAGCTACGGTGCCATAGACAGACACACACACACAGAAATACATAGCGGTCAAACACATAACACCAGTCTTTTTGCGTCGGGGGTTAAAAATATAATACGACATAATTTAAAGGACATTTTATGTGGAAAATTTACCTATACACCAGGGTAGATAATTTTTGAAACAAAAAAAAATCGCAGTAGGATGAAACCCATTAGAAAAGGATATGATAAAAATGTAAGGAAAAATAAATTACGGTCAATCGGAGTTCGGGAAGTGGGAGGGGGGAGCTTTTAAGAGAAAAAAATGGTTTCTCTCGATTTCTCGATAATAATAACACCTGCACAAACAATTTTTTTCTACATATTTTAATTGTACAGACATCACTTTTCCACAATTTTATTATATGTATTGCTTCACAAGCATTGGCAGACGACAAGCGCTTGTCGCCATCCGTCGCGATTTGAACTGAGCGTTCCCACGGCATGTGTGCGTATGGCAAGCACTGGCGAGCGACAAGCGCGCCGATTCCCATGGCATGTGGTGTGGTGTGGCGCGGTCGGATTTGTGAAGCAAACATGTCGTGGGAATCAGGCTTTAACTTAATTTTTATTCACCCGCATCAGTGCCACCTAAAAAATCTTTATATCGAAATTCGAGCAAAGTTAAGAAAATGAGAAATAAGAGTTCTCAAGGATCGTTAGAGATAAGAGGCTTACTATTGACCGAAAACAACATGTGTTATGCCGAACCTGAAACCGCTTCACAACGAGAATTGCGGCTCACAGCTGACCGCGAACGGCATGTACTATCCTGTGAGACCGAAACCTTCACTGAGAGGGTATAACGTCTCACAGCTGATCGCAAATGGCATATTGTACTATCCCGTGAGACCGTAACCCTCACTGAGAGGGAATTACGTCTCACAGCTGATCACGATCGTCATATTTTATCTCGAGAATCTGAAACTTTTACTCAATATCAAGACCGTTTGACAAATAATAGGGTGCACCATAATATTATTCGATCTCTCGAAGATGAACATGAGCATAAGCAATGACTAGAGTAGGGACGCGAATATTACCATTATTTGAGACAAGAACGATTAATAAGTTTGTTTAATGAAAGGTTAAGAATTGAAACTATTGGTCTCTTGAAACGGACGAATAGCGAGAGGCCCGTCTTACTGCAGACAGATTTCGACATAGTCTTAATGACTTAGAGGTAAACATAGAAGATCAATCTACAAATTCGGTGGTGTGGTCCGACAAATATAAAAGTGGGTTTGCTTATAACCTCACAATTGATTACCTACAGATCATCTTCTGTATAGGCGATATTAACGTAGTATGTTCTTTTTGTAATACTTTAAAGTGGAGTAAGGAGTCGGCTTTCGTTTGAAGATACGCCGGAACCTTTGAAATCACTACTTTTAAGTTTTAGAGGAACATGTGCAATCTAAACAGTTCTTAGACAATATTAGCTCTTATAGTATTGCGTTTTAAATGATCCTTTGGTGCTCAACAATTATCAGATGCTCCTTTCATTCTTACTTTTAAGATACAAGGTCAAGTTTATCATTTGATAGGATCCCTTTTGCCTGAAGGCCAACCTAAGTTTCTTTAAATATATTTTGTATTCGACTACGACGAATAATCGAATACAAGAAATCAATATTTCTCGAATTTAAAACTGAACTCATTTCACAATTTTAGAACATGTTAATTCATCAGGTTAATCCGTATATATGCGTTTTAAATCGACATTAGAAGCTTTTCCTCAAGATGGTGATATTAATATAAAATTGGTATAAATGCCGATAGACGGAAGTCTATCAGCACTCAGGAATTCCCTGAGCGTGTTATAACGCCCAGGCCACAGTATTACAATTTTTCCTACAGTAGGGCGACGAATGTATTTTCGCATAGCAACGGAGGGGAACTCGTGGGGGGTAAAGTGACGCGGGCCACGTACCACAAACATGCTTAGTTTGTGGTACCGAGCGCGAAAGAAAGTCATCGTGTTTTTAGTAAAGTTACTATGTAAACTAACGTAATTTATTACTTAGGTACATATTCTATAATGGTGCGCTCAAACTGTTAATCTACATTTAATTTAGATTATTATTTTAATTACTAAGAAATGTAGAATTTAAATCACATTCATTCATGTTTTTCTCAGATATTCGATGTCTATGATTTTCGATGATTTTAAGATTTTCTTATCAGAGTATTCAATTTTAATGTAGTTAAATTTTATAAGAGACAATTAAGAACATTCAAAAATAAAGTGTCACGTATTTTTTTTAAACGACGAATGACGAAAAACGACCGAATCGCGGACGAAGTCGCGGGCAACAGCTAGTCATAAAATAAATGCACAATGAAAGTATAATATAATATGAGTCATATATTTTGACGTCATTAAAAAATAATATAACTATATAGCAACGCGGATATCCGAACTTTCCTAACAATCATTATAAAATCTCTCCGGCCTGTCCTGTCTATTAACCTACAAAACATATATAATATTGCATGCTAAATAATTATTATATAAGTAAATGTTGCTAATGTTGCAATTTTATTGATTTAGTACTCTCATTAACCCCATCTTATACACATAGGATCGTAAAATGATAACCAATTAAACTATTATCTGTGAAGTGCGTTAATAGTTACAACATAAATGCCTACTAATAATGACTGTAATAAGGAATTATAATCGATAAACTATCGTAATTTCCAATAAGAAATAGCGATTAAAATTTCTAAAATATTCTTACATAATAAAATAAACATAAAGATATTAATAAAAATAATAATTATTATAGCGTAGTAGGTATTTCATATTTCCTTCAATACAAGCTTCCGCGGATAAGAAATACTAGTTTTTCTAAAAAAAACCGTAACACTAAAAACGAGTTTTTAATGTGACATATTTACTCAGTCTGCATCCGTATAAGTTCAATAGAGATATTATGATTTTTTGCTTCAGCTAAAGGTGTCATGGAGGTAATTAAATCTAATTGGAAGTCTAATACATAACATGTTTTATATAAAGCTTTTTCCGAACCTATTCCGCCCATACAAAGCTTCTGCTCAACTTAAAATAAATAGTGTCCATTGTTCATACTTAATTCTGAAACGTTTAACTTTTAACATGCTTTTATAAGCTTCACCTGTTTATTTGGATGTAACCGACATATCTTTATGTAACTAACACATATTTGCATCTAATCAACTCCCTTAGGCTGGATTTTAACCCACTATAAACGGACAGTTTTTCTTCAAACTTTGTACACTTATCAAGGCTCAGCCACAGTAGATACAATTATTTCATGAATTTCAGCATGTATTTTAGGTTTTTTTTAACTATACATATTAATTATAAACGTTGTCATATTTCTCAGTACTCCATGTTGCAATAATAGTCCAGCTAAAATTCAGTTATGAAATGAACGAAAACTTTAATTAATCAACACTACTCTATATTACACTAATCTCTACGCGTAATTGCAGAGCAATCGACTGAGGGCAGGATTACAAAATTACAAACGGTCTATAACACCGATAAGTTTCCAAGCTACCTTTATTCTTAAACAACGCCCGCTCAATTACACCTGTAATTACATATAGATTACGCACAAACCGATAATTGTTATGATAAATTTCCTTCTTACTGTTTTCATTATTATGTAGCACAAAATATTTCCAGAAGCCCGCGTAGGAATAGTCAAATTTTCAAAGTAACACGAAAACGTTAGGAGAGGAAGGCAAATACTTATCTGAGATTAAATTTGAGTATTCCACATCGGGACATTTGTGATGAACTCCCTACGAAGTATTTTGAATGATTCAGTCAGGAACAAAAAAGTATAGATAACCAAAATTTACAATTTTATATTCCTAACAAATGAGTCACATTTAAAAGTTTCGTAACTTTATCTATACCACGAATTACTGCATCGACACATCTTTTTTGAAAAACCTTTTGTATTTATATGTGACAAATTTTTCGGGAGTGTTACAAAAATGCATCAAACAACCACGACCATTGATGTATATACCTGCCTATACCATCGCTTTTTACTACATTCAAGTATTTCATAAATCCACTACTAGTTAAAGATTCATAATTTACTAATATCCAATAATAGTATCACTTTTAACTACTTTAAATTATTTTATAAATCCATCACTTGTAATAGATTCATAATGTACGATGAGTATTGAATACTACAAATTTGTATTTCGTTGATTCAGTTCAGTCATCACCACAACATAACATAACATGTAATCACACATGTAGCACCACCGTACGTGATGTAACAAGACAATCATCGACGGATCGTCGTAAAGTATTGCCCAATAATAAATCATTACTTGGTAATGGAAGCAGCTTTTGCGCTAATGTATTGGCTGTTATCGTAACGTTCTACAGCAAATTGTCTGCGCTTAAGCGCATTGTAGATCGGAAGATAGCACCGACATTGTGCGGTACGGTGAGCGACCCTAGATGTATTAGCGAGAAATTAATTTCCAATTTATTTGCATATACAATCTTAAAAGGCAAATATGATATCTCTGCAAAATGGCTATTCCACGGAAACTGAGTGCAATCTTTTGTCTGTTGTACCTACAAGTAGTAAGTTATGTTTCAAGTCGTATTCAATGTTGCTTATTTATTGAATCTACTATATGACCAAAGGTATTCACTACAACGTGAACATCTTCATTATGATCGCACTTAAATATGTATTATCCCAAATACTAAAGTATTTTAGGAAAGAAGACGAAATGGTCCAGGATCCAACAATTAAAAGTCATCCATCTTTACTTTTTACAACCGATGATTTCTTATTTTTAAATTATTTTACCAAAATTTTTTGAACAAATTCATCGAAATATAATATCATAATATTATACCTACTTTGAATCAATACACTACACAAAACTAGAGAAATATTGCCTTATCATCCGATCAACTTCTCTACATTAACTACTTGTGGTCACTTGAATCTTATCTTCAGACTTCATGGTCAGATAAAGATTTCACTGTTATTTTTTTGTATATAACATAATAGGGAACTATGTTTATAAGACATCATATAATATGAGAGTCTTGCTTATTCTTATAAAATAATCAAAACACGTGTAAAGTACCTCATAATATATCATATATTATGGCATAGGTAGCTTTCACTAATGCCATTACACATAAAACGTGTTTTTTTTATATCACCTTGCCCTAAATTGGTTCACAAATAAAGACAATGTGCGTAAATCACGCATCAATCTCGCATTATTTCAACAGCAATCAGTTTCATACTACCGACAGTTATACAAAATAACGAGTTTACATACCGCTAACGCGAAAACATTAATCCATCGTATGCGTAACTGTCCTTATAACATGTAAAGATAACGGCCTATGTAGCAAATGGACAAAATACACGCTATTCCGAGATAATATTATACATATTGCGTCCACTGTTGGCTCCAATATACATTTTCTATAAGAGAGTGATATCTAACATCACGGCTCGTCCCAGTCTATTGTTCTATCAAGATAACGTCAACTGCATATTTGTAATACTCCTTTCATTTTGTAACTAAATTCAATGGTTTTAATAAACTTTTATAGTTTGATTTTATGAACTTTTTTTTTTTAATTAACTCTACTTTGACAAAATCTAGTAGGAATGTGTAATATGTAAAAAATTTCTGATAAATAATTCACATTCAGTCGAAGAATAACTTATTTTATTCCACTTTTCGTCGCAAATACAAAATAATTTGGAAAATCCAAAAGTGCACGCCTCATAATTTTTTTTTAATAAATATTTATTAATTATTATTTTTGTTTATTTAATAACAATTAAACCACATCGAATCAGACCCTGAAAAATGAAAGGGTTCTATTCCTGAGCATACTCAAGCGTAAGAGAAAAAAAAAGACTCGATTAGTAAAGTATTTCGGTCGCTATCGTGTTAACAAGAAAAAGGATCCGCACATACAGACACACGGACGTCCAAGACAGAACTTTTTTAAACTGTTTTTTAACTAGTTTAAATAACAAAAATGACATCAAAAATATCATGAACGTTAAAAATAGTGTTTTTTCTTAATATGTGTGTGTATGTATTATCTTACAAGTGCAATGTATGATACATAAAGACATTTTAAGTTTGAAAAATCAGATGTTTTGCGCGAAGTGACAGTAGTACCCACCTCAACGCTTCGCTTATGAGGCGTGCAATACATGTACGTTATTATATATTTTACAAATTCTATGAAAAACTTAGCTCTTATCTTACCAACAGAAGAACAAAATAATAAAAAAATCGAAACGATATTCAATGACTAGTGACTACCAGAGACAGGTATAGTCTATA